>NC_140460.1:17430660-17800660 GCF_963576455.1 Neolamprologus multifasciatus
AATATTTAAACAATAAACAATAATTAATTAATAAATAATAAACAATATTTAAACATTATCTACAACACAAATTATGCCAGAGCATGCAGGATGCAATGGTTAAGTAAAAGTGACTACTAATTTTAGATAGCAGCCTGTTGTAACTGCACAATAGCTTAACACCATTTCCCTTGTCATGAGGTACACCTCGTTCATGCTCTGAATTGTAGTCATGCATGTGTGCGCTGTCTTCAACTGACAAATGCACTCCGTCTTGTTGATAGCAGCCTCAGTCGGGGCATATCGTTCGACAACAGTATCCTGTGTGAAGTCTGTCAGACAGACAGCACAGCAGGGAGGAGCTGCTCCTGTTCATCATCCTGTTCTGAGTCACAATGCAATTTCTGCATCCTGCTTTTTTAAATCAAGTTTCATTTCAGGGCCATCTCCGTTGGATCCCCCCCACACAACAAACAGACAACATATTTCCCCGAGCGAGAATTTCAGAGTGAAGACGTAAATATCTGCTGAATTCCAGAAGCCATGTTTTAGAGGAAGCTGAGGAGATGCTGCGTTTGAGTTATAGAGAAAATGAAGTGAACCGTTTCTTGATTGCATAATATTGTCAGCAAATCTACACGGACACTTTTTATGCGCCACAACTAGGGCTGGGCGATATGACCCAAAATTCATATCTCGATATATTTTACCTGGACGGCGATATAAGATATATATCTCGATTTATTTTTTTAAGCCATAAAGTAAGAACAAAAAGAGAGTTCTTAGTCAAAGCTGTGTCCCAGATGTCACACAGGCACTTTTATTAACATAGAGCATAGATGTACATAAAATTTACTCAAAAATAAATTATGAGCATTTATTAAATAATAATGCTCCATCAATAAAAGAAAACAATGTTGTTTTTGTGCATAACAAAAAGCTCACAATTGTGCAGTCAAAATGTAAACTAAAAGATGCAGAGCATAGTAACAAAGACGGATTTCACAGCTGCTCTGTTCCCAACTTCTACTGTGTGACTGACAGCATTAAGTTTGAAATCCTCTTCATAACCATGTCTCTTAACAGGTGCCATTTATGGTCCTTATACACAGTAGGGTAATATTACGTTGAAGCACAGTACGTATCACTCCGCGAGGCTCCTCGGTCGCCGTAATGCTCTGACAATCCAGCAGCACCGTAGCTTACCAAAGTCGTACTAAAACATTTTTTGACAGATTGCTGAGCGCTGTGTACCACATAAAATCGCTTCGCGGCCATCAAGCACAACCAGAATTCATACATGAGGCGCGCTGTCAACTTTTGAGAAAATGAAAGGATTTTAGGCTGTGCAGCGCCTCTGGGCTGCATGGCGTTAGCGTGGTTAGCTCGTTAGCGTGGTTAGCTCGTTAGCGTGGTTAGCTAGCTAACACGTTGACGGCGTCCAGCCCCACGCACGGGGCGATGCGCAGTAACTCGTTAACGGAGATTTGCCGTGTCCATCTTGTCGCTTCCTGCAGGTGAAGCGATGGGGGAGGAGGGGCGAGGCCGAGTAACGTTGCGTAAAGACAAAAGTGGACGAAAGAGAGGCAAACTTGTGGCTCCACAAGTATAGTTATAACGTAACATAGACTATATCGATATAAAGGATATTGTCACATCTTATATCTCGTATAAAAATATATCGATATTTTTTAAAAACTCGATATATCGCCCAGCTCTAGCCACAACCTTTGCATAAAATCAATCTGTTGTCAATCAAAGACTCACTTCATCCTTCGCAGCACAGTGCAGCACAACAGGAGGCCCAACAATGCGGTGTTCATGTTTGTAGAGGTAGTTGTATTCAGGAGAATCAAAGTGTGTGAGAACAAACACCGTCTCAAACTCAGTGTTCTCTCCATCCCCAAACTCCTGGACGCTATCTGTCATTATGAATGGGGTGTTGATGTCCTGAATAGGAAGAACAACAAAATGGAGTTATAGATCAGTGGGTGGTAGACTGGTAAAGTCTAATGTGTAAATCAGAAGCACAAAAACACTACATATAGGGTTGTTAGTTTTTAGGTCTGTTAGTGAGGTTTAATAATTTTAGTCCAAGTTAGCTGATCCAATGAACTGAAAAAATAACTATTTTTGTTTTTTGTTTCTTCAATAACTAAGAAATTTTGGTCTTTACAGCTAATCCTAGAAGAAATATTGGCACAACTGTAACACCAACCCTAGCCCTTACTGATATATGTTAACAGGTTGCTATGATGCTAAAATAATCAGCTGGTCAGTAGAAACACTCAGAGAATACAAAGTGTTTCTGGGAAACCTTGGATCCTGCCATTTATTTAGCAGCAGTAAAAAAAAAAAATTGCTCTGCTTAAACTCAATAAACACAACAAGGCCTATTAACTCCCATTCAATGGCACATTTACATGATCTTGTAGAGGTGAGGCTCTATAAAACATATGACACATGAATTTGATGGTATGGCTAACTGATGTAAGCCGAAAGGTACAAAAACTCCAAAAATGTGTGCATTTTTGTTTTTTGGGGTTCGTTTGCTTGTTTTTGCCCCATCGACATTGGAGGAGAGAGCGAATTGAAATTGCAAGTTAACAGTTTGGCTTACTCATAAAAAACAAAAAATCCAGTTGATGAAAAAAATACTGAAGTCATACTTTCTTTCAAATTTTACTTTGTGCAAAACTTCACTAAAATTTCCCAAAAAATTAAATAATTGTGTGTGTATATATATATATATATATATATATATATATATATAAATTATGCAAGTTACACACTTTCAGAAAGTTGAGTAGAGTACTGTTGATGAGAAAAGCAAATGAGTTTCCCTGAGCTTTAAGACTTCCCAAGTTAATGTAACTGCAGCCTGTCCTGACTCAAGCTCTATAAAGACACAAGGCTGCAATCTATTCATTTCATTGAGAAAGAAAGCAAACTTGCATGTTTCTGACCTTTACAAACCATGTCTTTAACAGAAGATGACACTCAAAACTCGCAGCTTCTTGGGTACATTACTATTAATGTCCCTGCAGGGCATGGTCCACTTATTTTTCTGTGTGCAAACAGATTTTCATAGCACCATTTGCAACTCTAGCATCTCCATTAACAGCAGGAAATTAACCATTTTCAAATGCCATTGAGGTAAATTGAAAGCATTTGAAATGACTTCATATTATCTCTCAGCCAAGAAGCCAGAATTGACATTTGAGTGCAAATCTCTTTTCCAGTTGCTGATCCAGATATCAACAATTACATCCCTTATTTTTAAATATTCACCCCACAAATCAATTCCACATCAGTGAGTTAGACATGCACCATGATTGAATACCCAGTGTGAATTAAGACTCATGCAGAACTTCCCCAAGTTCCCATCAAAGTGTCAGACAGTCACACAGATACGCAGACACTGTACTATACCATATTGACTATAGATTTTATCATCATTTTCTCCTCGGCACCCGCCTCGCCTTTTCTTATCTTTACCACAGGTACCTCCATTACTCTGATGGCCTGTAAAAATCAACCAGTAGGAAGTGGATGTCAAACACTGACATTTAGATGAAGAGCATTTAGAAAAAAAAAAAAAAAAAAAAAAAAAAAAAAAAACATGAGAAGGACAGAAGGTTGAGACAGAAGACAAATGCATACAAATTAACCCCACATGAGGAAAAAAAAGAGAGCAGGGCTGGGTTTATGGAAGCAGCAAGGAGCAAGTGAGGAAAAGACAGGGCGGAGTCTGTGTCCTTGCAAAGACAGTGGCTTCAAACAAATATCAGGCTCCAGAGGGGGTAGGCAGGGTGGAAGAAGAAACTTCAGTTAAAAATTAATATAAAGTTCAAAGCCCTATGGGAGGAGGAGAGAGGAGGAGGACAGAAACAGTAAAGACATTGTGGTGGTGGGGGCCTTGTTCTGTGGGATGACTGAGCAATGGTGGCGGGCGGTCAGGCAGGCAATCGGGAGTGCTCTGATGGAGCTGTTGGCAGATGTCTTTGGATGTGGCTGCGCTACAGGATTGGCAGGGAGAAATAGATGATTTAAGAAAGGAGCCTTCAAAAGTGACAGGGCTCAGGAGACCAGGGAAGGAAGTCATTCTAGCAGCACTTAGTCTACAGCCACGCCTCCAAATCACCTTCATATGGTGCTACTCAAAGACTCTGCTATTTCAACTATGCAGCTTACTGAAGCAGACACAAACATGCCCTAGACACATAAATATTCCTATCTTCACATTTTTACGGGGTACAGCGTTTTGTTTATTCAACATATTTTTGTTTTGTTAAAAGGAATTTGAATATGACTCCAGGCTTTGCTTGGTTCGGCACACATGAAAAAAATACAGAATATATAAATCCAACATGGACTAACTGCTCACAAATTATTTTATTTTTTTTAAAGTGAGTGCACACCCAGAGTTGTATATGAAAATGAATGGGTAAGCCAGGTATGTACATGGAGCTTAAATAAACAGTACTGAGGGTCATGAAGGCAACTTTCTTTGTATCCAGCTAGATAACCATGGCAACTTGTGAAAACATAACCTTGTCTAACTGGATTATGTTCACAGCTACTGTTTGAAATCAACTTGCAGCAACACATTTTCAGTGATTTTTTTTTTTTTAAAGTGTGCTTTTTAAAGATTCTTTCCTGAGGAAACAGCTTACAATTTAAACAAAGATCAACAGATTTCCATGGCAGAAGCTTAATACATAACATGTAACTAATATTTTTTTAGTAGTAAAGTGAAACCGAGTGTTAAAAACAATGAAACCGTCCACTGCACCTACACTCCGTGTTTCTCGTGTTTTTGAGTTCACCAGCACCCCACGCCCCTCCAAACTTATATCCTTTGTAGAGAAATCCACTGTTGCCCCCTTTCCTGTAGTCAGACATTTTAACTAATTATTCTACAACTGCATAGTGTCATCAGGCAACACACTGCTGGTTTTATGGAGGACAGCACGCAAGCAACTCTGTATAGGTCACATACACAGAATCCACAAAGAAATGCCAACTATGATGAACTTGTATCAGAGTACACGCCTCTGGTAATGCGTTTAAAACCAATTAAAACCTATTCCCCAACTGCCTCTTTATCATTAATGATTCATTGCTTGCAAAAATGTCCTAAAATGAATCATGTTTTTTTTTTTTTTTTTTTTTAAATAAATGCAACAGTCAGTTAATATGACAATTAGCAATTGAGCATTCTACTGATTATTCCATTGATTAATTAGATAAAAAATACCTTTGTCTAATTAGTGAACAATAATAAACATTCAAAAGAGAAAATACAGAGTTTTTTTGTTTTTGTTTTTTTTTAAATTAACTGGCTATTGGTTTCCATTTTAACACTTGCAGGGTTTTTAAGTTTACCTGTGTACAAAATCAGCTTTTTAGAGCTGAGGGGTAAAAACCTAAACCCTTTAATTACATTTATGAGCCACATTGAATTTTTTTTTGCAATGCAAAAATATATAACCTCTAAGACAGTCCAAGGTCAAAGTAAAATAAAATAAGACATACAAGCAACCTAAACTAAGGGTTAAAAATGAAAAATTTAAATTTTAAAATGAAAATTTTAATTACCTTTACTCTGTCTTCTTAATAGATTTGGCTAGTGTTGATGTGAATGCATTTTTGTGCATGTGTTTCTGCATGTCTAAATGTGCTAGTGAATGAATGAGTTAGTGTCTATAAGCCTTTAAAGGACAATGTGATGGTTGCAGTGACTAAAACTGAGCATATCAGCATTTTGACATTTGTCTTGTGCTTTGATGCAAACTTTTGTTCTGCTGGAAACAAGACATTAAACTGACGTAGATGTTAATAATTAATATTAATAATTCAGTATCACAGCACTAGGTCAGTGGTTCATTTTTATCGGCCTGTGAAAAGAGCTTTTACTTTTATATTGTTTGAATAATAATAACATTTACTTAATATTAGGGCTGCACGATTAATCGTTAGAAAATCGCGATCTCGATTCATACGTATGTGCGATCTCATTTCCAAATGACAACGATTTAAAAAAAAAAAAAAAAAAAAAAAAAGGACGACGACGATTGTACCGCATTTTGATCCGGGACGTAATCTGCATGAAAACAAGCGCTCACTCTTCCTGCTCAACAAATGACAAGGGCGGAGCCTTATACCACGTGATACAGAAGCTGTGCCGTGTGATGCTAAAATTGGCAGGGAAAAAACAACGGAGAACACGTCAGGGATGATGAGAAAGTGACAGGAGAAAATCCGTCCCAGTCAACCACCCAAACATCAATAACGGGAAGCTTATACAGCGCTTCCTTATACACGTCGAACTCCCGCAGGAACAAAGAAATTACGGAGGCTATTACTTATCACCTGACCAAAGATATGGCTTCCATCAACACTGTGCAAAACGAGGGATTTAGGGAAATGATCAACACCCTAGACAAACGATACACAGTGCCGTCCCGCAACTATTTTTCTATTGTTGCACTACCTGCTCTATACACGCAGTGTCGAGCAACGGTGGAGACGGAAATTCAAGCAGTACAACATTTTGCGGCAACCACAAAACGTGAGACATTTGTTGTTTTTATGTTTATTTATTGTTTTTATGTTCAGTCTCAACTGTTACGAAGTTGATGTGCAGTTAATAAGCACTATAAATATTTATATTGGAAAAGAAAATCGTGAGAGAATCGTGATCTCAATTCTAAGCCAAAAAAATCATGATTCTCATTTTATGCAAAATCGTGCAGCCCTACTTAATATAATATTTTATATTACTTCACTTTAAATCTGAAAAATGTTATGAGATGCTTGAAATAAATATGGTCTAGTTCACCCACCTTCAGACTCACCCCTTTTTGTTCTGCTTACAGGCATTTCTGCCATGTAAAATTGCATGGCTGCTGTCAGCCTTCAGCAAGCTGCCTAATTTAACTACACACGGCAATGGATTGGAGCATTTACAAAGTTCACGTTTCTTTATGTTAGAGTTTATTAAACAGTTGGTTTAATGAAGGACTCTGCCAGATTTTACAATAATTAATAGCGATAACAAAAACAAGCGCTATGTTTGGGCACTAGTAAAACTCCACCAGAGTTACCGCCTTGTAACAGCTTTGCTTCTTTGCTCTTCGCTGTGTGTATACAGACCCTGGTTCCACATTAAATTATGACAACATTATGGAGAAGGCTGCTTGATAAATCGTTTCAGCCCGAATAACAATATTACACTAGTTTTAAAATAGAAGACAAAAGATAACAAGTCATTCATTAATAGATAAAAGTGGTCAGAACACCCTCAGCTACAGTTAGACAGTACTGTAATGTATATTTACACAGCAAATATGCAGTATATGAACCAGTTAATGACATGCCATTTTCTTGATTTGTGCATAATTACATAGAAAAAATCTAATTAAACATACGCGTATAGTCTGGTGCCACAATTATTTGCATTTTCGAGACATCTATAGGACCCATCCATCATGTTCCAATTTGTGCTGTACCAGAAGACTTTCTAATCTAAGAAATCTAATATTTGGATAAATTACAAGGCCATTCTGCCAAACATTTCAGCTAACACCACACATTGACAAAAGTCTAGAGGATTCAGTGTATTGGCCTGTGACCTACTTTTTTTGTTTGTTTTTTAAAAAACACAGAACAGTGATGTTGACCAGCTCAGATCATGGAGGTCTGCAACCTTAATAGATGCACAGTGGAAGTGTAAGGTTGACAGAGGAACGACGTACCTGCAGTGCTTTGGCCAGCTCTCTATTTCTGCCTGCTTCTCCCACCAGAACAACCCGTGTCTCCACTTTTGGCAGCATATCTGACAGAGATGAACAGAATAGAGCCAGAGTGAGCAACAGGAAAATGGAAAGGGGAATCAAAAACAACTGAACACACACACACACATACACACAAAGAAGAATGTGGAACCATGTGATAGCGACTGATCAAGGCAGCAGGTTGTCTCTGGGGAGAAAAAAAGTTGTTGTTTTTGTCTTCCGTTCTCATTTTGAGTGACAGTCAAACAAGTCTAAAATGAACTCAGTTGCAGCTTATTATCAGTGTCTGATCCAAACCCTGACAGTTACCTCTACCCAACCTCCAGCCATAAAAAAAAAAAAAAAAAAAAAAAAAATCCAACCAGGGAATTATTAATTATTATTTGCAAGTTTTCGTTATTGCAGCTTTTCAAAAAAGTTATATTTGACAGTCAAATAAATCCCTTTAGGAAAATTCAGGAGTCAGTAGGTAACTTTGGAGGAAGAACAACCAGTTCTATTAAAACCAGTATACTGGCTGGTGGATCGCTCACTGCAATCACCAGCATCAATATGGTGCCATAGCCATTTATACTTATGACTGGGGTACTTAAGTCACTACAGTTTTCTCCTAAATTTCATGTGGTACTGGAAAGAAAACAAAACAAAACATTGGAATAGAAATATTCTCCATTAGTGCCCAGATCTGCTTCTGTATCTAGAAATCTCTAGGCTCCCACACTGACATATCACAGTCACGCCTCAAGCTCGTCCTTAGTATGCATACTGTTTGTGCCAAGTTACAGAAACTGGGTGATATGCCAAACACCAGAAGTAATGGAGCCACTTTCGGTGTTTGCTTTGATGTGAAAGGCTGACAGTGGTGAGTAAATTGTAATAAACGGAAAAATGTGAACAGATGAGCCACAAAAAATAAAATGAACTAAATAAATAAATAAAAAACATAAGCACTTGCTCTCCTGAGGTAATGTTGAGGTTCCCTGGCAAATGTACTGAGTGGGCCAGGCCAAGTTTCGCATAACCGTCGGGTGTGGTTTGGCACACTGATGCCTTATAAAGAAAATCAAAAACAGATGTTGCTTTTCTGAGTAGTTTAGAGGAAAGATTTTCTGATTTCTTGAAAACTGTCTTTCCTCAAATTTTCAAAAACAGAAACAAAGATGTGAGGATAGGAGGTTTAAGACTTAACAGAACTACCCTGTGTACACAGCAATAGTTGCACACAGTATCTGAGGCATAACACAACAGCTAAGGAGGTGTTCATTTAACATTAGTTATTTTAAACTGTGACTTGTGTAAATTAATTTTGAGTACTTAAAAGTAATTTTAATATTTTACCCTTGCATTTGTCATGAAGTAGGCTAAACTAAAGAGCAAAAAAAAACCCAACCTTTGACAGGATCAAAGTGCGGGTAATGGGAAAATCTTACCTACTCCATGGGAACTAAACAGTACAAGTTTTTTTTCAGTGATGTTGTATTCAAATGGGTACACTAGCTGAAACTAAAGCGACAATTGAGTGAAGTGAATGCATCAATAAATCCAAGATTAAGTCTCTAGGACTAGTGACTTTTGCCTTTGTTTTTCTACAGCATAATGTTAATTATAAGATTTCTTTGTTGTAACCAAAGACTTGATTTGCAGAAATCCTGATTTCAGTGAAACAGAAGATCACTTAGCTGCATTATACATTTTCTGTTTTAGAAATTTAGGCAAGGAAGAAAAAAGAAAGTATGCACTGACCTTCCCCATCTTCACATCCCATGCCCAGAAATACATGATCCTTGGTGGTTTCAGCAATCCTGGAATCATAGACCGAAGAATCCACCAACAGACTCCGAGCTGTCCCTAAAGTCAATATGCTGCTGTCAGCCATGGCAGGAACCTAAGGAGGCACCAAACTTTCAGAAGTTACAGGGTAGAACAGAGGCACAGAGGGACAACACAACGAGGCAGAAAGGCTAGAGAAAAGAGGTATACCAACTAGGAAAGTAATAAGAAAGATGTCAGCTGAAGAAAGTGGCACAACTTGTCACGATTTCACACACTAGAAGTGCTTGTTAAGTTCAACTCTAGGCAATGCAACATATTTGGACGAACCTGGCTTAAAAGCTGTTAACAGTGAAACTTCTTCATAAAAGTTGTAAGCAATTAAGGAAATATTATTAAAAACGGAATCCAATAATATTAGTGTTTATTGCAAGAGGACAAAAAGCATCGTGACAACAAACCGTTAAACACATATTTTATAAAGAAGCTTCATTTTCTAGCTCTTGCGCTTTTTTAAACCCATGAGCTAGAAAAATTGCATAGTTCAAATTACTGCAGAATAAGCCTAACAACTCAAAGGAAGATAGTATCCAAAAAAGGGCTAGCTCAATTAACGTTAGCTATTTACGCTACTAACGTTTAATATTTAACATGGCGCCTCTCAAAAAGTACAGTAATAAAAAGACAGACTTACCGACTGTTTTGATGCCTTCTAAAAAAAATACTAGCTAATGAATCTCAACTGGCCGCTGAATCAGTAATATTTAACAAGCTTTCTAGCTGACCTAGCTAGCCACCAAGCTAGTAAGTAAACAACACAATTAAGAACTCGTCACAATTCCTCTTCGGTTCAAAACGCTCTTTAAAACAGCTGTAACATCGCTCCGTAAAATCACGGGTCTAGTATCAATGCATGTTGGTTTTTATAAATGACAATAGTCCAAAATGACTACTTCAGTTTGTTGACAGCTAACTACTCGACACTATTGCAGAGACGATGTTAGTGTGCTGCTCCAGCTCAATTCAAAAAGCAAGGCAAACAACAGGACAGCGCGCTGATTGGGTAAGAGTGACAGGAAGCCGAACGCTTCCGTCCAGCGAGGCCCCTGATTGGTCCGCTCATTCAAATAACGATGCGCACAACAGCAGTATGCAGACAGTCTGCACTCTGCATACACCCAGTGATGTTACATTCAAGTTCCATGGGAAATTGAATCGCTTACAAAAAAAGGTTCAAAGTCTCTTTCTCTCTCGCTCTCTCTCCACATAGGTTGTGTTGGTTTTTAATTTAAGAAATAAACCTGAATCATTGCTTCCAAAAAACAATTTTTAATTCTTTGCAGATCCTGATTATTTATTCCAGCATTTTTTTTAATATTCCAAAGCAGTACATGGGACATGTGATACTGCTGACCTACAAATATTAATTAAACAGTTTAAACATAACCCACTAATAATGACAACAACTTTTAATGTGAAATGCATTAATTTCATGTGTTCATGCATACCTACACAGCTGTTGGTTTCCTGTGCAGTCCTGAAAATGCTTTTGTTGTTGTTGCTGTTTTGTTTTGGGGTTTTTTGCTATGTTATTCTTAACATAGCAGAATGATCTAAAACAACATGCCCTGTTGCATTTATGCTGGTGACTATAACCCATGGGTGTATCCTATATCAAAATCCAGCTCTGTAATAAAATATGTGTGAAATCCTTTCACACTTTTGCTTGCTCTCCATTATGAGAGAGAGAAAAAGAAAAGCGATGCAAAAGTGTTCACACTGACAGTGAACTCTTCCCAGGCAAATACTAACCCCTATGCCTTAGCTCCTTAGGTTAGGCTCATACATATGCACACACAAACACACAAATCCATCCTCATAAGTGCACAGTCCAACATATTCATTTTATGCTTTATACATAAGTATCATATGCAGCATGTCACACTTTTTAAGCTATTATTATTTTAAGAGTTAACTTGTTTTCATAATTATTCCTAGGTAATCCAAAGAACTCTCCTCTGGGACTGGCTTGGATGTGGGTTTGTGGGGTTTATATAGCCATACTCAAAATGGTGTGGATATTTGGTCTAGACAACAGTACACAGACCACCGACAACCTGAAGGAACTATCTGAGTAATCTGACACTACTTCCTCTGGTTATAAAAGATACAAAAGAGCCATTAGCTAAGCAGAAAAAAAAGCAAAGCTCATAGCAGTAATGATTCAGGAAACTCTTATAGGACCATTAGACAGGAAAGTGGATCATTCCATTGATAGAAATGATGTGGTTGTTGTGTTAGCACTTTCAAGTGTTCCCAGTGGCCTTTTCATGGTAAAATATGATGGATTTTTTAGGATAAAAAATAAAATAAAAATAATTAGTAAATCCTCAAGAAGGTAGGTGATAACTTTGTGTGCTACATGGTTCCAAATCTGCAACCCCATCCACTCTCATCTGATGACTCGGGACAACAGCAAATATTTTGGGGCTTAGGTACAGCCAGCGCATATCTTGACTAACGAGTATACAAGTATAATTCATTGTCCACAGTCTAATGTTGATGAAAGTAAAGTTGAAGAAAACTGATGAAAAGCTAAATCATTGTCATGATAAATGATGGTTTTGAAATTGCATATTGGCCGGGCTTCTTCCTTTGCTCTCCACACAGACTGTTTGCCTGCGGGCACTCAAAGCCTGAAAATGTAATTTGTCAGTTATACTCAGACAACAAACAGACCACAAATGGAAATGAAGAAAGGCTTTGGTTACAAAAATCGTGTCTCTTGTCTATGGATATAGTATCTGCATATGTATATGCAGACATACATGGTAGCCAAAGAACGTTATATAACCCTTTCATTTTTCATTGAAGGGGACAACGCTCATTTCTCAGCAGAAAAATAACCTATTTATCTTTTGCCTGTGGCCTTCTTTTAAAAAACCTCCAATGAAATTAAATTGTTAACCTTTACATCCACATTGCTTTAAGACATATTGGGAGCAAAATATGCATTAACTGTCATTTGTGAGGATTTCCACTTTGGAATGAAATTATGCCGAGTGCACTCCCAAATATACAGATCCAGACAGTCAAGGTTTTATACATAATAAACTAGGGACAAGCCTGTAGAACCCTATAGAACTAATATCGAGCTAATATTATATCCACACATACTAAAGGGTGCAAAGATACAGAGTTACATCCAAATCCTTTAACATATGAAATGAACATTTTTATGAAAAACAAAATCTAATTGATGAGTTAAATTTTCAGCGATTTCATCAACGTGAGGAGATGAACTCTAACCTGAACCACTACTGAGTCATTATTGATAAGAGCACACTCACTAACAGCAAAAGACTTTGCAAATTAGCTTTGCTTTGCTTGGGTTTCCAGCCACAATATACTACTTAGCTGTTTTAGCATAAGATTGGATTTGTTCCAGTGACTTATAACCAAAATTCGAACCTCTTAAAGTAGCAATAACTAACATGAATGAACTGTGTTTGAACTATGCACCACATCTTTCTTTCCCTTGGAAAACAAATTTAAATACATTTATTTAATATTTTTCCCAATGAAATGTTTTCTCTCTTTCTCTCTCTCTCTCTCTCTCTCTCTCTCTCTCTCTCTCTCTCTCACACACACACACACACACACACACACACACACACACACACACATACATCAGTGGCCCTTTGGCTAGCAGCACTTGGTCTGGAAGACAGTGAAGACAGTGACTTCCAGCAATTCCTTTGTTTTTCTTCCACTGCTTTGACTTTTGTGAGAGCCTTAGTATGCTTTTCGCATTCCTGAGCTGTCGAACCACTCCTGCAGTCATCTAACTGATGCACACACATTCGGTCTCTGTCTTTCTGTATTTAGCCCTCAGGAGGTTCACACCGCAGAACAAAGCTTTGTCAGGACCTTATCTTCTTCTATGCAGCTTTGTCTTCCTCAAACCTTTAAAGTTCAAGCTCAGTCCCCTCTCTTTAGTGCTCTGTCACCCACAACCTAAGTACTTCATTATGAACACACACCTACATATTCAGACAGACAGGTTGTTTTCAGTGTTTCTGAAACCGCTGTTCCCCTGTGGAAAAAAAATATCTGTGGGTGGCAGTTCTGTGGAGGCATTGTTGATAGCAAAGTTTTCCAGGCTGGTATAGGTGACAGAAAGGTAACTACTTATTGGGATTGTGGTGAACAAAAAACAGAAAAATGTTGTAGCTAGAGGTGGGTGGGCTATAACAGCAGAAGACCACTTCATGCAAAATAGACAATTATTTACAAAATGAATATCAGTGCACTGAAGAAGATGTGAAGCTGGAGGCCAAGACCATAAACTTACAGAAAAATGTTTTCCTGATAGTTTTCTTATTTAGGATTTCTACATTCACTTTATTAAGTGCACCTTGCTAGTACTGGGTGAGAACCTCTTTTGCCAGAACTGTTTGAATCCACAGAGTTGTCTGTGAATTCAAGAAGGTGCTAGAAACATTCATCAGAAAGTTTCGTCCATGTTTGTCCACATCCCGAAGATGCTCTATTGGAATGCAATCTTGTTATTGTGGAGGTCATTTGCAGAGGCCATCAGGAGATTAGCAAACTGTCGTCATAAATAGATGGGGATGGTCAGCAACAATACTCAAGTGGGCTTTAGCATTTCAAAAATTCTCAGTTGCTGTGTAACAAGAAAACAATGCCATACACCATCACACCACCAACAAGTGGAACCATTGATACAATGCAGGATGGATCCATGCTTTCATCTTGTTTATGTCAAATTCAAGGTCTACCATCCAAATGTTGTAGCAGAAATCAAGACTCATCAGGCTAGGCAATATCTTTTCAAACTTTACTGTCCAATTTTGGAAAGCCCATGTAGATTTTAGCCTGCTTTTTTTCTTTCTTTCAATTTTTAGCTGACATGAGGGTCACATGGTGCGGTCTTCTAATTGTCTCCTCTGTCTTGGTTGTAACAGTTACAGTATTTGAGGTAGTGTTGCTTTCTTGTCAGCTCAAAGCAGCCTTATCATTTACCTCTGATTTCTAAGAACATTGAATATTTTCTGTGAACCGTAGAGATAGTTGTGTAGGTCACACCAGCTGTTTGGCACCAACAACCATGTCACGTTCAAAGTCACTTACATGGCTTTTTCCCCCTGTTCTGATGCTGCTCTTTAGTTTCAGCCATTTTTTTCGACCATGTGTACATGCCTAAATTAAGCAAGCTGCTAAATGGCTTATTAGATACTTGCACTAAAAAGCAGATGAACTATTGCTGGGAATTAGAAAGCATTCAGATAATGATTTATTAGTTTTAATAAGAAGAATTGATCGAGACTATGTTCCAGATGTATATTGAATGTTAAATATAAGCAATATACACACTTTAGTTGGTTTCTTTCTTTATGTTTCTTGCATAATGCATGTTTTTAGAAGACACCCGCAAGCACTCTGATAAAAATGGTAACCTAACTTAATTCCATGTCAATGTCTGAGGCCAGAAAGACAATCTGGAGCATTTAAGACTTTAAAACACTCATCTTATCGCTTTAAATTATGTTTTCATCTAGGGGTAGTGAATAGGAAATTTAAAAAAAAAAAAAAAAGAGTTCACACCAGTCAAATACAGAGAGAATACATTATGCTTCAAGTCTAACATTAATAGCCTGCTTTCTTCCTCTTGAAGGGGGATCAGAGACTCAGTTTGAATGATAATGATGCAACGCCAACCCTCCACCATACCTGAGAAGCCACCGATCACTGACAACAGAATAGAAATAAACCAGGGCTTTTCATGATGCTTGTATTTCATCACATACTTTAATGTGTGAAGAGTGAAGATACTGCCTGTTTTATCTCTTTGTCTTTCTCTTTAACAACCCAACTTGCTATAATTGCGTTTCATTTCAATACAGCCTTAAATCATTTTAATACAGTCTTAAATCAAAATAAAACAAGCTGCGATGACAAGCAGAGGATTCTTCTCTGACAGCCCCTGAATTCACCGCCTGCTGGCACAGACTTTAATAGCATCTTGTTTGAACACCCATCTTTTCTTCACACGAGTCTTGTGTGGTAAATCGGGAACATGGTGAGGTGTTGGAAATCACATCTCCTTTATATTCTCACTGTGCCTTTTTTTTCCCCCTTAGTCTCAGGGCTTATGTTTACTGAATTATTAGTCTACAGGGTTCAATCTTCGGTTCAACCGATAACAAAGAGGCTGTATCCAACTACTTTTACAGGCACGGCAAATTTCCTGTTACAGTACAAGTAGAATGTATGTGTTTTACTCCTCTGATGAATCTACATTGACAACTGACACAAAAAAAATGTCAAGGATGTATAGATACCTTGCAATTACATCAGTGATGACTGGGAAAGATTTCCTCTTAGAGATTTGTAAAAGAATGATGAGTTTGCTGCAGTCACGTTAATGTTAATGATATACTGTAAGTAACATTTTCTCAGCATTTTAGTTGTGTCATGGGCTAAAAAGATATGTTTTACTACATTTATAGTCATAAAGCAGGAACAATTGACCAGCCCTGCACTTCCTGCTATAGTCTTTAGTTTGGGAAAATGTTACATTAGTGGAACTGGTGCTTACGTTCTCTCTGTGCTCTTCTTTTCTCTCTTCTCATTCCCCCCAACCTTCCTGGCCATGGCAGATGGCTGCCCTCCCTGAGCCTTGATCTGTTGGAAGTTTCTGCCTCTTAAGTGGGAGTTTTGCCTCTAACTGCTTACTCATGAGGGAGATCTTTATGTAACTATATGTGACTTGAGATGACAATCTTTGGGATTTGGCACCAAATTAATAAATGAAATCAAATAAAGAAATAAAATGACTTGTTTACTCATTTTGATTGTGGGGTAAATGCAATCTGTGGACTTTTCAACACGATCTTTATTATTCCCAAGACAGATGCAAACAATGTATTTTGAGGCCATTCAGAAACAAAGCCACTTCTTTTATAGATTGGAACCTTCTGTTTGTGCTTACCAAAGTTGCTGTGTGTTACTTGATAGATTACATTAATTTACTGGGTGAAAATGGTTTCTTCAATGAATATGGGGGGACCATAAAACAAGAGATATTGAAATAGAGATTGCTCTGTGAAATGCCAGCAGCAAAATTATCCTGTTTTATAAAAAAAGACTTTGTATATACTTTTCTTGCACATGTAGAAACATTTTTTTTAGCAGAAGTAAAACAATCTAGGTGTTGAGCCTAAGTTAGGAATAATCGAATATATTTGAAATAAGAAATTAAACTGTGACAAAATTTACATTGTAAATGCATATTATCACAACAAAGCAATACAATATGTACATCAGATGACAGATACAATATACAGACTTGATACATTCTATAATATGCTTAAATGGCAGTACAAGAGAAATATTTTCATTGCAAAGATATATTTTAAACATAGCATGAACAAAATATACAGCATATTCAAGAGGACTGCATTTCTGTATAATCAGAATATCAATGCATATCAACTTCACTTTAGTTTTGCTTTCTCTTGCAAATGCTAACCCATTTACAGTGTCGTCAAATCTGTCCATTCACTCTTCTAACCAGCAATCGGTCTATCCATGCCTCGCCCGTCACACAGCAGTCTGTCAAGCCAATTGTTCTCATCCATCCTTTGGAATTCTCATGTATCCCTTCACTTATCATCCACCCATGAACCCTTCTGAGCATCTATCCATCCACTGCTCATCTTAAACTTCAAAGCTACTTACTTGTGGTTTGTAACAAGGTTCAATCTTATGTTCTAACATGTATTGTCTGAAGACTTTGTTGTTTGATATCTTTTGGTTTTCTTGTTTCCATTTCTAAGATTTACCATCTAAATGAAAATCGAATAAGTCGTTTTCCAGCCAGTTCTCATTCAGAGGATGTCAAATGATGCCTTTTTGACAAAGACACTGGCAGTTCACACATACATTCAAAATTCCTTTGTTGTTGGTGCTACAATGATATAGATATATGGCAACTATGAGATGAATTTACTCTAAACTATTTACATATAATACATACTTACAAATACCATTTCACGTGTTTAACCACACTAGGTAACCATCATTTTCTTTTAAACGCATAGATTTCAGATAATGAAGAGGTATATTTAATCTAAACCACAACCTTTGTCAAACACAGTCAAGTCCTTAAATCAATATGTGCAAGTAAAATGAGAGTGTCAGTTATATTAAGCAGTATGTTAATCAGTACTTGATTCCACCTAGTGCGATCATTAAACCACACCCAAGAAAGAACTCCATCATTTATGCAAAAATCACCATGTAAGGTAATCTGCAATGCATGTGAGGGGGCAGTTTCTCATAACTCCCAAAATATTGCTTTTTAGCTACATTAAATCACGAACCCTATTATGCTCTTTAAACGTTGTTTTCAAAAGTGTGTGTGAATGATGCACAGAGTGAGCAGGAAAGAGTTGAGTTGAAATACTGAGATGAACTGGACCAGGTTGCTAAGGGCAGCATGAGCATGGGGCAGTGAGGAAATGGGGATATTGTGCTCAGGCATGGTAGTAGGAAACTGTGCCTGGTGTGAGTACACCCTTATGGCTTTGCATCTTTAACTTCCAGATGTGTTCTTTGTTTAGAAAAGGACCGTTATCTCTCAGTCTCAAATATCTTTATGGCTGATTCACAGAGGCATCAAACCAAGGGAGATGATGTACATGTGTGAAATGCCAGCAGCATTTGACAGAATGGCAGCGTTTGTGTTGCATTATCCTTGCTGTGATATAATATGCCTTTATCTGCAGCTACAGTTCTGCTTCCGCAGTGACTAGTCTATACAATTCATCCTAGCAGTAGAAATGCAATACAGTGTTGAAAAGCTTGTGAGGGAGCAATGGAGTACGGCAATACAGCAGTTATACATAAAATGGATCCCTCAAAATTATGCTAACACTGATGTTTGTTTACATTTGTCAAATGTGTCCGTGGCCCTCACCAAGTCCTATGTCCAGTCTACAGATCCAAAAAAACAACAACACCAAAAAAAACATTATACACCTTATGAAACCTTAGAAAAAATGGTGCTGTTTACTAAAAATATTTTCCCTGAAAAAAGAAAAACAAACTTCCCTGACTTTTCCCACAACATAGTGAAGTTTACTTTGGGGGGGAAAAGGGCACAAGTGCTATCTGTCAGAGAAATGCATTTCACCTACAAAACTGAAGGTGGGAACAAATGCTAACTTCTCAGCAGCAAAAACACGGTGTAAGCACTTTCAGCTGGACCTCAAACAACTCTCATGAATCCAATAACATGTTGCAAAGCTGAACTATTGCTTGGATTCAGCAGAAAAGCTAAATCCTTCAATAAATTCCAAGGTTGGAATATGATCAATTGGGTTTCTCGTTGAGTATGCTTCTACGAATTAGTTAAGGCAACACAAACACAGAGATAAAAGAATTCCTCAATAGGGAATCTGTGAGCGTAAATTAATACAATATTTGGAATGTTCTCAATTTAAAAATGAGCTTTCTCACAGTGGCATGAAGTCACCCTTGCAGAAACTCATATCTGGGATTAGATTGCTTAGAAAGCACATTTTCTAGCTATTGTACAGTGCATGCACACAAATCAGAAACTATGTATGAATACCATAAGTCCTGTCTTTAAATAGCAGCTGGCATGCAGGGAATCAAAGTGTGAAATGTTCTTAACAAGATTGGTAGTGAAAATCTCATTATGTAAAAATGAGTCTTACTTTGTCTCGGTGGCATGCAGCTCAACACATCATAGAGATAATTCCATTTCCTTAAACATTAATGCTTCATCTCCATCAAAAGCCTTTTGACTTCTTCTGTGCGCTATTCATTGAAGCTATATAGAGCATAAAATGGAAAACATGATTGTTTTACTTCTCATGTATTTTCTGATAGAGAGTAATTAGCTATCATTAAATGATAAAGGAAATTCTTCTTGAATGACTTTTCCCCCCACATTTTGCACCCCTGATACAGCAGCAGACTTTGGAACTAAAACTGAACAAATGAATGCATTTTATATGAACAATGAGACAGATATGTGTAAATTAAATGGGTTTGCTTCTAGTGACATCCAGAGATAATTAATACCCAACTCTGCAGTTCTGCTGAGTTCTTTTAGTACTACAGCCTTCTCTTTGCACTTAGATCTCACCACTCTCATCAACTTTGTTTTTGCATGGAGCAAAAAGCTGTTTTTAGACAGTTAATGATACACAATCTGCACAGTTCTTTACTTGTTACCAGAAGACAAATCGACTTCAAGTTTTCTTCCAGTTTCTGTCCCCATATGACATAAAAATAAAGGCTATATTCATATGTTATTGCATTCAGCAAACCGATGTGTTCAGCCCTAGCTCTGGTTGTTTGGTGAGTAATTTCCAGCCATTTGGCAAATTACACACATTGTTTGTGAGTCTAACAGACAGTGGGGAAGTTGAAACAATAGAGTTACTTCAGAAAGTATTCAGATCCATTCACTGACCTATTATTAAATAGGTTTAAATATACACAAGGAGTTTATATACACAGGGGGGGGGGGAATCAGACTTTTCCTTATTAATTAAGCTGACCTCAGTGCCATTAAATATTGTAAAATGGAAAGACAAAGAAATAAACAATAAAAAAACGAATCCAGCAATTCCTAAAGTTATAATATCAGGCAAACTACATAACTGAGTGAGAACAGTCACTGATGGGAGAATCCGCCAAAAGATGAACCATATCAGCAACAATCTACATGGTTGTAGAGTGACAAAGACGATTTTGTAATATTTGATTTTTAAGTTTCCATCCATCCGTTCTCTTCTGCTTATCAGTTTCAAGGTCGCAGGGGGGCTGGAGCCTATCCCAGCTGTCTTAGGACGGGAGGCAGGGTACACCCTGGACAGGTTGCCAATCTGTCGCAGGGCTAAAACATAGACACAGACAACCATTTGCATTCACATTCACATCTGCAACCACACCTAGGGGCAATTTAAGTTGCCAATCAACCTATCCTCACTAACTGCATGTCTTTGGACTGTGGGAGGAAGCTGGAGTATCCGGAAATAACCCACGCAAACACAGGGAAAACATGCAAAGGACACACATAATGGTGGTTGAGAACCTATACGAGTGTGAAAACATAGGAGTAGTCAGAATAGTCTCTGAAGCAACTCTATACTTGATATAATTCGTGTGCATGCTCCACTAGGATAGAGAAAACCAAAGAAAACAACTTGCAATTAATTACAGTGGGGCAAAAAAGTATTTAGTCAGCCACCGATTGTGCAAGTTCCCCCACTTAAAATGATGACAGAGGTCAGTAATTTGCACCAGAGGTACACTTCAACTGTGAGAGACAGAATGTGAAAAAAAAAATCCATGAATTCACATGGTAGGATTTGTAAAGAATTTATTCGTAAATCAGGGTGGAAAATAAGTATTTGGTCACCTCAAACAAGGAAAATCCCTGGCTCTCACAGACCTGTAACGTCTTCTGTAAGAAGCTTTTCTGTCCCCCACTCGTTGCCTGTATGAATGGCACCTGTTTGACCTCATCATCTGTATAAAAGACACCTGTCCACAGCCTCAACCAGTCAGACTCCAAACTCCGCCATGGCCAAGACCAAAGAGCTTTCGAAGGACACCAGGAAAAGAATTGTAGACCTGCACCAGACTGGGAAGAGTGAATCTACAATAGGCAAGCAGCTTGGTGTGAAAAATCAACTGTGGGAGCAATCATCAGAAAATGGAAGACATACAAGACCACTGATAATCTCCCTCGATCTGGGGCTCCACGCAAGATCTCATCCCGTGGGGTCAAAATGATCATGAGAACGGTGAGCAAAGATCCCAGAACCACAATCCCAGGGACCTGGTGAATGACCTGCAGAGAGCTGGGACCAAAGTAACAAAGGTCACCATCAGTAACACACTACAACGGCAGGGAATCAAATCCCGCAGTGCCAGACGTGTTCCGCTGCTGAAGCCAGTGCATGTCCAGGCCCGTCTGAAGTTTGCCAGAGAGCACATGGATGATACAGCAGAGGATTGGGAGAATGTCATGTGGTCAGATGAAACCAAAGTAGAACTTTTTGGTATAAACTCAACTCGTCGTGTTTGGAGGAAGAAGAATACTGAGTTGCATCCCAAGAACACCATACCTACTGTGAAGCATGGGGGTGGAAACATCATGCTATGGGGCTGTTTTTCTGCCAAGGGGACAGGACGACTGATCCGTGTTAAGGACAGAATGAATGGGGCCAAGTATCGTGAGATTTTGAGCCAAAACCTCCTTCCATCAGTGAGAACTTTGAAGATGAAACGAGGCTGGGTCTTCCAACATGACAATGATCCAAAACACACCGCCCAGGCAACAAAGGAGTGGCTCCGTAAGAAGCATTTGAAAGTCCTGGAGTGGCCTAGCCAGTCTCCAGACCTCAACCCCATAGAAAATCTGTGGCGGGAGTTGAAAGTCCGTGTTGCTCGGCGACAGCCCCAAAACATCACTGCTCTTGAGAAGATCTGCATGGAGGAATGGGCCAAAATACCAGCTACTGTGTGTGCAAACCTGGTAAAGACCTATAGTAAATGTTTGACCTCTGTTATTGCCAACAAAGGTTATGTTACAAAGTATTGAGTTGTATTTTTGTTATTGACCAAATACTTATTTTCCACCCTGATTTACGAATAAATTCTTTACAAATCCTACCATGTGAATTCATGGATTTTTTTTTCACATTCTGTCTCTCACAGTTGAAGTGTACCTCTGGTGCAAATTACTGACCTCTGTCATCATTTTAAGTGGGGGAACTTGCACAATCGGTGGCTGACTAAATACTTTTTTGTCCCACTGTATATATATTTTGAACATGAAACGCTGAAACATTTGGGCATCAGAGTAAGAATTTGATCTTAAAGAGTTCTGCTTCAGTGCAGGGTAACAGCAAACCAGGCCGCCTTCCCAAAGCCTGCTTACAACCAGCACATGGAAATTGTCACTTTCCCTAAGGTTATCCAGGTCAGAAAAGGTTTTAAATTTCCAGGCATCCAGCATTCTCCACAGAAAGTAATGATTTAACTTTCAGTTCAGCATCCATGAAAGCTTCAGTTTCCCACAGAGAGATGCTGGCACTTCCTTGAATTAAAAACCTTATATGGCTTTCCTGCTGTGGCATTCAGGCAGGCTTTTTTTCTAAAAAACTACATTTGAAAAACAATAGCAGGCCATATTTGCAAATTCATTAATAAGAGCTACAAGTAGAAAACCTAGAATTGTCCAGCTTAGTTAAAAAAACCTACAGTTATAGTCATCAGCCATATTTGTAGTTAAATATAATGAACTATAGTGGTCATCCATGTTTATTTGCTGTCCTGAGACACATCTCCCCATGTACTGGCTTCATTTTCAGAGTCGGAGAGAGCTGCTGTACACAGATCACTGAAGATATCTGCAAAGACAAGAAAGCATCAAGTCAATGTTGATGCCGTTACAAAATGTAGCATTCAAAATTCAAACAGCACTTAAGAATGAGGATGCACAGCCCAGACTGCAGTTCCAATAAAAAAAAGAACCCCCCCAAAAAATCAAGCATTAAAAAAGAAGACATAATAGAGCAATATTCAGACTCTGCAATAATATCAGCCAGTTCGTTGCATAGAAAATTATAGGGAAGGCAGATAAGGGCACTCAGTGCAGACAGGTGAAGAGAGCTTTTTGTAAATGGGCTCCACTTAACTAAAATGCTGAAGGTCAACTGCTAGAGCATGGAGGTGGGTCTGCCTTAAGTATGAAAAAACACAGAAACAAAGAGGAAAATGATAAAAAGGAGTAGAGGATGATGGTAAGTGACCTGACAGAAGAGGTAGTTCTTTTTAAGAGGGAACACACCATAACAACACAAGCAAGGCCACAGCAAAAAAAAAGAAAAAAACACTTCAAGGACAAGCCTTCAAGTCGGCATGGGAGCGTCGAGATGGTAGGGAGATGGATTAAGGACAGAGAGGACAGCGATGAGGAAAGAATGAGAGAGGGGAAAAATAGAAGGGTCTATCCTGTGGGAAAAGCACACACTTTGTCTATGAATGCCTGATCTCATCAACCCAGTATTAAGATTAACAATATGTGCTCAAAGTTAAAGATAGAAATATATTAAAGCTGTGTATGGAGTCCTTTCTATGTGGTTATAAAGTATGAGGAGCTCATAATCATTTCCCCAAATATAAATTAACATTAAATATATTAATCACGTGTAGCTGGTGTGTTAATCATATTAATCACAAAACTCCTCACGCTACTTGCAGCACGCTAACGATTTATATGGATGTATCTGATAGTTAATGCCCGGAAAATGTTACTAATAGTCAGCTTAAAAATATGTTGGCAAGTATATGGAAACTATTTGAATGCATTTTAAGCAAATATAAATGATAAGATTTCTAGTAGTTTCTCCTTTGGCTTAATTTCTTTTCACAAATTAAAAACATCTTAGTCAAACAAAGCGTGTCACCACAAACCTCGTGAGCATGCCGTGAGAAATTTCTGTTTATTTGTCAAATGTAAATGGGATGGAAGCAAGAATAGATATACAGGAAAGAAAATAATGTGTGCTGAGTGAATATAGATGATATCTGTGACAGAAACAGTGCTAGTTGTAACCAGCTGCTATAGTAGCTAGCTGATTAATTCTTCAAATTACAACTATACTGCGAGCATGACTAGCAGCAGGAGCCACTTTATGCAAAACTGCAACATGCTAATGCTAGTTGGGTTTGGCTCATGTTCACTTAGTTATGCTCCACCCAGAATCTACCCAGGAGTAGCATAACTAGCCTCCCTCTATGGGGTCTTAGTCAAGTATACCTACTCTACACACCTGCCCGAAGTGGGAGAAATGACAAAGAACTTGATTTAACTGCTCTAAAGAGTTGACGAGTGGAAGCACCTGGAAATAGTCTGCCATGTCCCAGGTAATTATTAATTTCATGGTATCAAAGTCTGAATCTAAACAACAGTTACCTAAAATTGACAATTCAGAAAAACAAGTGAAGTTTTATCTAACATCTATCAGAGAGACAGAGAGAGAGAGAGAGAGATAAATGTGCTTCAGTCAGTGGCATTTGCATTCAAGCCAAAACTCTTCCATCCCCCTCCACTTCATCCCTTTTCTCCTTCCTCTCCAACAGCAGGTGGACCACCCAGTTAATTTGGTGCAACTAACATCGGAGAGTGAGGAGAGGAGCAGATGAAGTGGGATTAATGGGTGGTATGGAGGGGGTGGTGAGTGAGTGTGTTACAGCAAAGCTGCCAGTGGTTAGTCAGAAGCTGCAGTGTTGTTACTGAATTGAGTGACCTCCTTCTGATGCTGTTTGCAGTATACTGGATGGGACCAACCCTGTCTTCTCTGTTAAAAGGTTCTTGACTAGCCTAGGACATGAAACACAATAGAGAGGAAGGTCTTCACTCAAACACAGGAGTAAGGTAATTGCAGCGATACTTTTTATTATCGGTCATTCATTTCCAGAAGCAAACTGCTGAACCAAAGGATGTTAAAAACAAAAATAATAACTTTACAGGAAAATAAGTCTGTGGACTAAAGCCACGAACCACATAAGTTAATCTGAAATTATCTGTTATGGTGAATTCTCAGTGAATCCTGATAATGCCTGTTCATATTAATGACCAAGTATGACAGCACAGAGGAACAAGAAGGTTTTAGCATAAACAAAATCATGACTAATGATGCTAGAACTTTATTTAATACAGATTTCAAAATGTCACCAATGTTTATTTCAGGCTCTGCCAGGAAGTTATTTGAAATATTATATTAATGTCAAAAACTGTAAATGAAATACCTGTAAAGCAGCAAGCATACAATTCTGCTCAGCTTGTGAAAGGTCACAGCCCCTTTCAGAAGCATTTTTATTATTTTTGTGTTCCTTTTAATCCACATGTGTAGCTAGTGTGAACACAGAGAGACACCTGATGATTTTGCATTCATTACTTATTTTTAAAGAATAAGTTATAATATACATGGTATTATATATTTGCAGTGAAGCACAAGAGTTCAAGTATACAGTAGCTTCAGCATAACACACAGCCCTTGGTGCATATTATTTCACTTATTAAATAAAAACGAATTTAAGCCATAATTATAAAAACGATACAGCCGTGTCATTCCACTTCTGCAGTCACAGCTGAAACTACAGACTTTCTCAGCAGCAGTCAGTAAGAGATCGTGTTTTCGCTCTAGATGCGGTGGTACAGGGCAGCCACAGCCGAGGGTGCACTGATTCTTGCAGCTGTCACAACCAGTGGCGGCCTACTAAATAATACATGCTTCTGTATAATCATACAGCTCAGTCTCTCTCTGTGAGTCAGAATAAATGCAAATGTTATTGAGAGGTAATGCAAAAAAAAAAAAAAAAAAAAAATCCCACTGTGACCTTTTGGTAGCTCCATACAATTCAAAGGAAAATAATCTCCCTATATATAAGAAGAATGATATCGAAACTAAATAAATGAATTATTGCATGGGTTACGCTGACCTTTTTCTGAATTTATAGTCATTTACTGAGGTTTTGGTAGCTGCTACACAAACTAAAAACAAAAAGTGAAAGGCCTTTTAGGGGAAGAAATCCTGTAAAATTAACATTAAATGTATTTATTTTTCACCGTTTATTGTTTGGGTCCTCATAAAAACAGTGAACTACTACTAGCCAACCAAGCGTTTTTATAAAGTTAGCTAAAAAATAAAAAAATAAAAAAATAACACACCCCTTTTGTCATGACTTGCACTGCTACTAATCCCAGATATCAGAACCTTAGTAACTTTTACCAAAGGCTTATTTTTGCATGGTGTAAGTGAAATTTTGTAGCAATTATCTTTTAAATGCCCCTGCAGGCATGTTGTGCAGGACTTCTTTTCAAGTAGAAAAACTATTTCGACCTCTTCAGGAAAGATATACAGGGTGTGCCGACTGGGATGCTGTTAGTGCACAGGAAAGTTGGAAGAGTATTATGAATGAGTAACATCAAGCATTAATATGTCTGTGGTGCACATAAATATGAAGGATAACAGCATTTCCCCCAGACATTATTTGTGCTTGCATTGATTCAGCAATCAGCACTGCCAAACTGCAATGAAATGTATCAGTCAGGGAACAAAACTGACTCATGTGCTGCAGCGTAGTGTTTGCTGATGTTTTTCATGGCCACAAGCAGGGTTCACATTGTTAAACATCTACAAATCTTTTGATTTATTTAATGTTGAAGGTGGCAAGGTAGGAACTTTACAGTAAGTAGTGTCTTAACATAAAAAAAAAAAATGCAATTTACTGCTGTTTGATGGTGATCAGGACTCTTTCTGAGCTTTCATTGATGAGCTTTGTGGCTGGCCTGAAAATTGTTGTGAGTCATTACCCTCCTGTCTTTCCTCACACCAAATTCTGTCATCCTATTAAAAAAAAAAAAAAAGATAATAATTGAAGCTGCTACTGTGTCAGCCTTGCAAAAAACATGTGCCTCCCTCAAATTACAGACAGTAGTTGAAATATGAGCATTAGTGTTATTAGCATTCTTCAGAATGCTAAAACAAAGACTGGAAAACAGCATAAATCACAGGGCTGTTGCAATAATAAGTAATAAACAATAAATGAAAACTGAAGGGTATGCCCGCCTTACTAACCTGTGCAATCAATAATGACTCAAGCACAAATGCACAAACATCAGCATATATTTACATATATATTTATTTATATTTTTATACTATATTTACTTATTAGAAATTGTCTTCTTTTTAATTTTTTGTTCATAGCATGAAAGTTTAAGATAGTTAGGTTGCTTTCTTTGCACTGAATGGGACGATATATAATTTCATTGTATTTTTAGTATAATTGCAATAAAGATTTAGATTTTATGTGAAGACTACCGTTGTTGATCAGTTGCATTAAAAAGATCCAGCACTAGTCATTAGCAACACTGCCAGGCCACCAGGTTATGCTTATGTGGTTTATATTAAAAAATCATCTCTTCACCTACTGTTTCCAAGGTATCCTATTTGCTCCTATGAAATGAAAACCTGTGCAAGGAAACTATGTTTATCTTTGCACTGGCTTTCTGCCTGCAGGAAAACTGAGTCATTGGGCCAAATATTGAAAAAACCAAGACAGATCGATAATAACTTTCATTTTATAAACACTGAAATGAACGTGATGGTCACACAGTTTACAAGGCAGAAAGATGACTGTTGTGCATTCAATGCATCCCACTACTATCATCACCTGAGCCAAAACATGCATTACTGTCAGTGGAGACAGGAGATCTGTTTAAGACACGAGCCTAAAATCTATTTTCTTTCTTTTTAAGGTTACAAGTCCTGTGAGCTTTTCTAAAGTTATTATCTGACACATAACATAGCTTACTATATAGTTAGTCATATTAACAGACCATACTAGAAATCTGAAATATGTATATTACTTATGGTATATTTACCATAATTTTGCAAATAAATTATGATTAGGTGAACCAGGTAAAGCCTTAATGAATGTTTTTAAAAAGAATATGTGCACACTGAAGGTGTAATCTGACATGAATGGCAATCCTTAGGCTAGTATGACAACAGACTTTAATTCCATCTGGAATTATGGTGCCAATGGCTTTCACTGGATGGGCAGTTCTGAAGACTTGACAGTGGATGTAGGGAAGCTGTTTCTTGATTCTTCTCTTTCACATTAGAGTGAAGTACGTCTCTGTTTATTCCTCTCATATGTAAATTAGTGTTGACAGGGTGTGGCTGGGCGTGCTGTCTAGCCTTTAGACAAATATACCACAGGGACAGGGACAGGAACACTGCGTGTGGTGCAGACGTGAAGTGAAAGCCTAAATCTGGAAAGGTGCAAGGCACTCATGGGGGGGGGGGGGGGGATGTTAGTAAGCATGTTACTCCTTCTGTTGGGAAAAACTGACTTTAGCAGTGCATACTAGAGATGGACCGATCCGATATTACGTATCGGTATCGGTCCGATACTGACCCAAATTACTGGATCGGATATCGGCGAGAAATAAAAAATGTAATCCGATCCATTAAATATCAAAAAAGCACCTCACAAAGCTTGCTACACGGCGTAACTCGGCTCATAACCGTAGCACGCAGCAGTGTGCGTCACGTGATAGAGCCGCTGTGCGTATTTGTAGCCTTGCTAGCAAACCAGCATTTCATCTCCGAGGAAGTTTTCCCAGAGCGAAGTAAAGCAAGTGTGTAAGTTCATCTCTGAATGTCTGTAAAGCGTTCCCACGTTAAGCTTAACAACAGATATATGGAGCGACTGCCTCTCTCTCTCTCTCTCTCTCTCTCTCCTGCTGCTACTTCAATCGTGAAACTGCTTAATGATCAGCTGATCGGCTTTTCTGTCGAGAGTCCGTCTCTCTTCTTAGTTTTTGGCCCACTTCTCACCAGAAAGAGGAAACCAGCGGCTGAACAACAGCAGCACTATTAACCTTGATAAGCTGTTGTTAGAATTTATTTAATATTACTTTCTACACCAGGATCGTTTTCTACGTAGCTGATTGCTGGTAACTGTGCAGGGGCGGATCTAGCAAAGTTTAGCCAGGGGGGCCGATAGGGCATGAACAGGGAAAAGGGGGCACAAAGACATACTTTTCTTTCTTGTTCTCATTTAAAATATCTAGCTTTTAATAAATAATTATCTGACTCTTACACTCAAAGTTTTAATCTGATGTAAAATATATAGAAGTCCATTACTGTATATAGTAACTGTTAAGTCTAATATACCCTAGTAAGCTATACTACTTTTTCCTTTGGGAAGATACCATCTGTGCAGTCTGCAATTCTGTTGAAGAAAGATGTTGAAGCTATTTAATTATTCTTGAAAAATAATTTCTTTCTGTGCATTTTCCCCCCTGCATCAAATTAAATTTGATTACATCGATTAAGCATCATGAGCTGGAGGGTGGGGGGTGGTTCCCTATTTTTTTTTTTTTTTGCTGGGAGTTTGCAACCCTATTAGGTAGGTTGCTTGATATTTCTGCTAAGTACTCTTTAAAATACCAGAATAGGGAGGATGGAGCAGGTTTACGTTTATTAGATTGATCAGTATTGCTGAACTATGAAATATTTTGTTGTATTTTTTACATACAGGTATAACAGAATAGCTTTAGTGTTGTTATTTATTTAAACTTGAGTATAAACTTATACAAAATGCAGCAAGATATTTAAAAAAAACGTTTTATTGATTAAAAAACACACTATATCTGATTCATATCGGTATCGGCAGATATCCAAATTTATGGTATCGGTATCGGACATAAAAAAGTGGTATCGTGCCATCTCTAGTGCATACACAATCATAACAACACAAATGCACAGTGGTCGATCTAAATACACAAAAAAGCGTGCAGCAGGTAAACAAAGACATACACAAATGAATGTACATATATTAGCATACAGGACACATCGAGTTTTATATGACACTGCAGTAGTCCTTTTTGTGCCAGTTGTGTTCTATATGGCAGCAATAGAACCAATGAAAAGAGAAAACTTATGAATTCTTCATGTTCCTCAAGCGTAGAGCAGAGATGAGAATGAGTGACTGAGACCTTTTAGCGGCAAAAATCCATAGATGGAGTCGACAGGAGACTGTTTTAAGGGCTGAAATATTCATGAGGTGATGAAAAATGAGCATATTTAAAGCAAGTTGAGCTTTTATCTCGTAGACTATTAATCACTTTCTAATGCAGAGGAGCTTGCATGAGCTCAAAACATTCTTTCAGCTCACTTTCTAGAGGCTGCTCATCCAAGCAGGCAGTAGCTGCTGCTTCCTTGTCAGGTCAAAAGCAAAGATGGTGTTGGTGAGGTGAATCAAACAGTGATTTATTATTAATCTGAAGCCATTGTTTTCTGCAACCTTCCTTGATTTAGCAACAGCCACACGTTTTGTTGTGTTCCTACTGCTTCATCAGGATAAAGTTACAGTCAATGAAATTTTAATTCCTTATGAGTCGCTCTCAGCCTTTAATCCTTGTGAAGATAGAACAGGGCAGCAAAGAAGCATCCCGTTGCACAAGTCTCTCTTGAGCTTGTTTGATTAATGTGGTTGAATTGAAGGTAGTTTTAAACAGGGAAGCCATGGTGTGGGTAATGATTACAGATAGCAGTGGAACTGCAAAATTCTTATGCAAAAATACACAAGATCAACAATAACAATAATTCAATGTCATACACTCAAACACATGGGCTATGCAAGGGAATATTGCCTTTCTGAAAGGTTTATTTTCTTTTTTCCTTGGTATTTTGTCAGTAAGGATAGATTCAGCTTATCTGATTCTGCTCTTTTTCCCTCTTTCAAATGCTATCAGCCCATAAAGTGGCCGCTGCCTGTTGTCACTCCCATGGTGATGGTAGTAGGACTCATCCACTATGTTGTAGGCTGAGTAGACTGCTATTACCTTACTGCTGCAAAGACATAATGAAACCTGGTAGGCTCAGTGTTAATCAAAGCAACCATAGCCCAACTTCAAGCCATAAAAGTACCCAAGTTCATGGGTTATTTTACAAAAGACTCCCACTGCGCAGAACAGCTTTTGCACCAGGCTGTTAACAGCTTTTTTTCATTTTCTTTAACACTTACTGGTCTTTGTGCTGATGCTTTCTGAACAGACAAAAGACAAACAATGATGAGGGTGACACAAAGACTCACTGTCAGAAATGATTGGTAATTTCATAATTACAATTAACAAAATAGCTCCATAGAAATCCGTTGGTACAAAGACTATTTCAATCAAGCACATGATTTTGGTGTCAGATATGCATGAATAAAAGGACACAGAATGGTTCCATTTTTAAAGAACTGATAGCTGGATGATTAGTGCAGGCTAAAAAGCAATGAGGCAAACAATACATTTCTGGAGAAACATTGATACCTCTACTGTATGACCTATTGTGCTATCCCAGAAAATACCTTTGAAGTCTACATTATACTGTATATACTATGTCCACAAGTCCACCTAACTGTGCTCATGTCCAAACGACCTAAATGTAATCATCAGACAACAAGTGTGAGGGTCTGTGCAGGCAGTCTGCCTGTCTGGCTGTTTTGTGACTGCACTGACTTTTCTACTGAGAATTTAAATTACAATGCACAAACTATGCCTGCGCCCCAGGCACTGGAGTTCAAATGGACTTCAAGAAAATATACAAAGAATGGCTGCTGGGCCATCAGGTCTTCTGTCTGTGTTGAAAACAGAGTATAAACTAAGCTTCTAGCGACTGGAGGTGGTTAATAAGGGTGCTGGGGAATGTCATGGTGTCCGTGACTCAGGTACTAACTTTTAAAAGCTAAGGCCTGAACCTTTTTGAAACCAACAGTCCACCACTGCTGAAACTGGTTGAAAATGTAGTTTCTCAAAGGTTGGTTAAACAACCAAATTAGAGGCTCTAAGCAACAAGGGATGGACATCTGGTCTTTATTCTAAGGTGTCCAAGTGTGAGTTTTGGGGGTATGGCATGTCTTTATGAGCTAAGGTGTTGTAGCTCAACGTGCAGTCTTTTTTGTGTGTGAACAAAAGGTTTCAATAACTGGCCTTTAAAAATAAAAAAAACCTGCCCTATTTAAATTTGGCCCCTTCAATGTCATGAAGGAGGCCACATTTGGATCTATATAAGGGATTTGATTCTTTGCACTGGCCAAGTTCCACTCTGTGGTTTTACTGCAATCCTCAAACATACGCAGTAACACAATGTTAACTTTTCTTACAAACTTGCATGAATTTCGTGTGGAGGCTCATTACTGGTAATGAGAACTGGGTCTCCAGTTACAACTGAGGTTTCAATGGAAGAGTCCACAGTTTCCAAGCCCCGAGGCAGTGCTTCGGGTGAGGACGGAGAGCAGGCAGCGCTCATTATTTTTGCGACATTCACTGGATTGTGCACCATGAATTAATCTTTCAGGTTGAGGCTGTCAACATGGACTTCTACTGTACCCTCATAACGCTTGAGGGAGAAACTGACCAGAACACTGGTGCTTGCCAGAGTGTGATAGTGAGCTGGCACCGTATATTCTGAAAGGTTTTCCAGTCACTTCAACACAATCTTTGCTTGCCACCTGCTGAGAGGCTCATTCCCAGAACTTTTTGATCACACCTCATAAATTACCTAAAAATGTGTTGCCACACAATTATGCAAAATACTGCTTTCAACACTTTTTGTATATCACTGTTTAGGTCTCTCAGTAATAAAATATTTAAATATTCTCCGGGCAATTTCTTTTTTTTCGCAACGTGAATGCCCTAAAGGTATATATGCTGTAAAATTCCCTGTAATGTTTGCTCAGTTTTATTTAGGAATACAATATCTTAAAAACAGAAATTTAAAAACTTGAAGGGAGGGCTGTGTGGAGGGTATATAGCAGCCAATCAATGGATGGGGGGTGGGGAGTGGGGTGGGGCATTCTAAATAATCCTGTGGTTCAGCCAACAAACAAAAACCTACCAGTTTCCATTCTTTGCTTCCTCCACAAACTGGACGAGGTCACCTGTCTCCAGAGAGAGGTCTTGCGGATCACGAGACTCGTATGTTAGCTGTACTCGGAAACGGCTGCTGTCACCCTGCAGAAAGAAATGGTTTTCAAATTCAACATTTAGCCAATCCCAAGACTTAAAGGCTACTGCTTAAAGTTGCTCTACTGTACTGTGGTACTGTTCTACTTTAGCCAGTCATTCTGGAAATCCACAAAGCATTACACGAACTGCTGAGTAATAAACAATACCCTACAAATTGAAACAAAGACAGCAGATAAAAGCATTTAAATTTAAATATACCAATGACAAGACATTGGACTTCATTTATTTTGCTATTCTTGTAGTATTAGATAGTAATAAATAAGTTAATGATTATAAGATTTATAGGGTCTGTAGGTACATGCACACCACAGGGATTGAATGTCCCAATTTTTTCTTTGTCTTATCTGAGTCACATCCACATGTGGGATTATTTAGTTGTTGTTGTTGCAGATGAACACAATTTAAATTGTGATTGACTGCATGATGCAAACATACTCTCCACTTTGTCAAGTACATCTGTTTAACTGCTTGTTAACACAGATATGCTCTTGTCTAATATACCAATCACATGGCAGCAACCCAAAACAAGATCAACATGATGTGATCTGACCAAGTGTCAGAATGGGAAAGAAAGGTGATTTAGGCGTGTTTGAATGTGGCATGGTTGTTAACGGGCTGGTCTTAGTATTTCAGAAACTGCTGATCTAGTGGGATTTTAATCACACAACTTCCTCTAGGGTTTACAGAGAATGGTCTGAAAAAGAGAGAAATATCCAGTTAGCAGCAGTTCTCTGGATGAAAATGCCTTGTTAATGTCAGAGGTCAAAGGAGAATGCTCCGACTGCTTTAAACTGATAAGAAAGCAACAGTGTGTTAGATAACTATTACAACCTTTTCATTATGAAAAGAGCTTGTTTGAATACACAACACACTGAACTTCGAAATAGATGAGCTACAGCAACAGAAAACCACTACTGTCAACTAAAGGCAGGAAACTGACACTACAATTTACACCGGCAATTTACAAACGGACAACAGAAGATCTGAAAAACACCAAATCTGAGTAGTCTTGATTTTGTGCTACAGCATTTGGATGGCAGGACCTGAGCAGAAAGATCCATGCTTTAGACATTATGGTTCCACGTATCAACAGTTTAGGCTGGTGGTTGTGGTGTAATGGAATGGGGGCTGATTTCTTGGCACATTTTGGGCCCCATTATTACCTGCTGAGAATCATCATTTAAGTGCAACGGCCCACTTGAGTACTGTTGCTGATCTTGTCCATCCCTTTATGACCACAGTTTACCCATCATCTGATGGCTGTTTCCAGCGGGATAACACACCACGTCATAAAAGCTCAGATCATCTCAAAGTGGTTTGTTGAAGCTGACAATGAGTTCACTGTACTCAAATGGCCTCCACATTTACCAAATCTCAATCTAGCAGATCTCATTTGGGATATGATGGAACGGGAGATTCACATCATGGACATGCACCTGACAAATTTGCAGCAACTGTGAAGTACTGACGGGAAAATGTAGTCCATCCTACATCTAGCTAAGTACCTAATAAAGTGTCTTACAAATGTATGTTCTAAGCTGCTACATTCCCTGCATCACTAACGTGTTCAGTCCTCGTGTCGATAGTGTGCACGTGCGTGTACGTCACACAGATTATAATGGATGTGGAAATGCTGCCATATTCGGCAGACATGTGCAGTTAAAATCCTACCCCTTTTTCATCTTCCCCTCATTTCCTAAATGTCAAGTGGTCAGTGCCTGCTGATAACAAGAAGGGAGAACATGGGAAATAATTAAGCTGTGGAGGGGTCCTCCTTTAGGGGGATTGAAATGAGATTTAGTGAAAAAGAAGGGAAAATGAAGAATGGGTGAAGAGTCAATGAGAGATGAGTGTATAGCAGTTGGGGGATGGTTCGTGATCATAAAATGTCATGATTTATCTGACAGCTGACATGATTCAGCTGGAGTCGAATGAGTGCAGTTGAGTTACGTTCCTCACTCGGGCAAAAGTTTAATAATGCTAATTGTTGCTGAAATTGTCACACCTGGTTTCATTTCTGGACAAAATCATTTGCAACATTATGTTTTACTAAGTTTCACTCTTAAATAAAGTTTCAAAATGATATCTGAGCTTCACTTCTTTACATTTTTTAGCTGATGTGGGCAGCAGACTTAAGTGTTGCCTACATTTTTATTGTTGCCTTCCTCGTCTGAAGAGTTGGAGGATTCCTCTGCGCTGGAGGGAATCGTCTCAAAGTCCTCTGTGTCGATGGAAAGAAGACGCCGCTGGGCCCAGCCTGAGGGGAATCAATACACATGATTTACCATTAAAAATGTACTTATAAACAAGGGGGGACATTAATATGCATCTTGGCAGGTGATGACGCTTCGGGAAAGTAATGTTGCTGTGCAGTCAAATAATTGGTTACATCATCGTGAAAACTTGATGATTCTGTTTCCAAGAATTCAACCTCAAGCCAAATTTCTCACATTCAGGATGACTTCAATCCCTGTACGAGTCGCAGCCTGCACAAGGGAGGCTGTCACTACCCATACTTCTCACGCTAATAACGACTTTAGCATATGACTGAAGCAGCACATACAGCGCATGCATATATTAAAATAAGTCTAATATTTATGGTATCAGCGTAAAAAGATTACACTGCTTATCCAGACATCACTCTTGCCTCAGGGAAGAATTGAACTCACAACCTTTTTGAGTACTGGTGCAGTTTACTGATCTATCAGCACACTGTTGAACGGCAGCAAAAAAGTAAGACGTTTTCACTAACAACATGGGAAATATTTGAACATTTTTTCCCACAATGGCAGAACAAAGAAAGAAACACAAGAAAAAACAAACAACAACAAAAACACAGTGCTTATCCCAGCATCAGTTGAAGACAGTGCACAGTGGGTCCAAACACTCACTCTCACACGCCTGGGTTTTGAACACAGGGTTTTGAATTCCAAAACTGCTTCACAAGTTATAATAGTGCAAGGAGCCGTGAGAGCTTGCCAATTGTAAAGCATCATTCTTCAACTTTACAATTTGTTGAAGTAAAGGGGTTTGTAAAAAATAAAGAATAAAGCTCTTAAGATGTGATTTTGGTTGTTACATCACCGCAGATCTATTGTGAGTCGCCGCTGGTGTTGCGCTCTCTCTACATCCTGTTTCAGGTACTGCATCTGCTCCTGTGGAGCCAGTGTCCTGTGCACAGCTGAATGCACTCAGTCAATCAGCCACGGAGGTGTTTAGACCGGGGGAGCGGTCGCTTATTCCTTTCGGTAAAGTTTTTTTTTTTTTTTATCAGCTTTTTATCAACTTTTTCATCCCTTTTCTTTAATCAGGTTAAGTTTCGTTGCAGTTTTCTTTTTGTTCATGATAAAAACACTGCCCTAGCCTTTTACTAATTATTGATCTATTTAAAAATATATATAAAACTTTTGGAATTATATATTAAATTTGTGCTTTTATAACAAAAACTAAGGGAGATTTGAATGTTTCAAGTCTGTCACCACCAGCACCAGGTATTTTCCATTCAACCTAACACCATCACAACACCCCACCAAAGGCAATAGTGATAATCAGACCTAACTTTGATAAAAGTGTCTGTTTTCTTCATGGTTTAGGTGGAGTGAGCAGGTTCTTCCACTGGATTTACAAGCACATCTACTTTCCGTCTCCATTTTACGGTTGCTGAGGTTTGAAATTCATCTCAAGAAAGGGCTGCTTGAAAACCAACTTTCTTATTTGTAAATTCAATTCAATTTTATTCATATCGCGCCGAATCACAACAGCTTATTTGTGCTTGATGAATTCTGTCAGAATGCTGAGTTCAGCGAGTCCCCAAAATTCAAAAAGGAAAAAACAACAACAACGAAAAACACAACAAGGAACGCACAAAAAACAAAATGAAATGAAAACAAAAGCATCCATTTATATTCACAGTGATTATGGGAAACGTCATTTCTTCTGTATGGCAAATTAGGCTAAATGCTGCAAAATCTCCCCTTTTTTGAGAAATGATGTAGCTACGTTGTCCAGTCAGTCTTTCCTCACAGCTGTATAACTTATGGACAAAAAGCCAGAGTCAGCATATGTGATCCTCGTTTCTTTCTTTTTATTTAATCTCTGAAGGCACAAAATAGTCATCAAAATATGGTCACAAGCCTTCTTTCTTCTCATTTTTATATGGCCTACAATAATTCTGCATAATTTTGAGCAGTTTCAAATTCTTTTGTGATCTATAACAACCACTTGTTTGTTACACTCATATCAAACATTCGGTATGTTTTCAAGTCTGTGGTTTTCCATCATCTTATCACTACTGGTTTAGTATCTGGCTTCAACATCAGATCCCATCTATATATCGTCATTCAACAGTTATTTTTAGCCTTGGAGCCGATGTGGTCGCACGCACAGATTTTCTGTCTGAAAGGCTTCAAAGTTAAAATTTGAAGGTTAACTGTGATTTAATAATATATATTTGGCACATGTTTTCTTATCTGCCTCTAAATGGGTCTCTGTTCCTGCTTAGGAAACAGCAATAGGTGCTGTTATCATGTTGTTTTTGATTATTTAGAGGTTTGTGTTTAAGAGAAGCTGGAGAGGAGATTATACAAGGCCGAGTATGTGCACAGGAAGACAGAAGAAATTAATCATGTTAAATTATTAACATCGTAAAAATGTTCCTCTGATGGGTTTATGAAAGGTTTTTACCACTTCCCTCAAACCAGTTGACATTTGAATTTTCTTTCTTTCTTAAATTTGTTTAAGCTTTATTTAACAAGGGAGTAGATTAAAAACTCTCAAAGAAAGCACATCATTACAAGGACACTTGGACTGGTCAGTAGTTTGAAGCCATTTGACAGACGTAGCCTCTGTTTATGTTTTTAAAGAAGAAAGTCAATGTGATGCAAAAGGAGGACAACTAAAAAACAAAACAAAAAACGAAATATACTTTCACATAAAACTGAAATCAACTCCACAGGATGATAGTCTCTCAAGTGACTGGAGGAGATGAATCCTCCCCTGTAGTTACCTGGTTGGGAAGTGGATCTAGGGACAGCTGAGGTGCCACCAGGACCAGCAGAAGTGCTGGTAGTCATACTCTGACGTTTCCTGACTGCTGCCATAGCGCCGCGCAATGTATCTGGAGGGAAGCCAACTGCTTTATACCAATTTTGGCATCACAACCGTTAAACTGCACCACAAAAACCCAAAACCTGTATTTAAAAAGCACAATTTCTAAAAGCTGCACAATTACATCCAGTCAGTGTGCTGTCTAATAAGAAAACCATGCAACTGTATCCATGCAGAATCAATGAGAGAGAAAAAATAAACAAGCACCAAACACCTACCAGGGAAAATCTGTGATCAAAACACACAAAAGCTACACACACACACACACACACACACACACAAATGATACCAATTTCATTTGATGCTCATGCACTGAGAAACAGAACATCACAAACCACCTACAAGTCACCAAAGCACGCACGAAATTGAACTACAAAAGGTGAAACACATCATCCAGAAATAAAGAAGCACAGTCGATCAAGAAATAACATCTTTCTCCTTGTACCTTCATAACCAAATGGAGTGGGATCACTCTTTATTTCATGCCTTTTGCTCTTTATGCTAGCAGAGAGGGGACCTGGGCAGAGGAAATAACATGCAACAAGAGAATTAATGAGAAACCAGCATATTAGAAAGACGGTTGCATTATCCCAAATCACCTTTCATCAACCTTTTAAAGTCCCTTTTAGACATTAGAAAGCTGTAATATTATTTTCTGTTAAAAAGCATTTTGTCATTTAGACATAGGCCTTAAGTGGGCTGAATTGTCTTAAGACCATTATGACTTTAATTTTTTTTTTTAAAGAGTCATATTTTCCATGCAGTAATAGGCACCTGGATACAGAGTTTCTAAAGATGAGAGCAATTAGTTGACAAAAAAATTATTTTTCCATCTGTCCAGCTATTTATTTTTTAATTTTGCTGGAGAATGAATGAAATGGATGCTTTTCTTCGTGGTTTAATTCATGACCATCAGCATAATTAGACAGAATATAGAACTGATGCTGCAGCTGCTTCATACAGCCTGAGAATGCAGGCTACATGGTTACCAGTAGCTTCTGACTCTTATGTAATCTCTCATATGTTGTAACTAAAGTATTTGCTGAATCTTTAATGCAGACATTATTTTTATGTTTGAATTGTTTTTTTCATCTTTTGTGAGAAATATTTGACCTTTGACCACAAAACATCTATAATTATTGATTCATTGAAAAACAAATCTGCACATACAAAATCAAACTGAAAATGTGTTTTGATTGACCTACTATAAAGCTCCACATGTAATATTATAATGTGCCTGGTATCATATTTGATATGTGAGTTTCTGCAACCATAATGTATGCAGATGGAAACACGTCTTCTACCCACTGGTGATAATTTGTGCACTGCAGGGAGTAAGCTGGCTTTGAATCCCCCTGACGTGTATGCCTGTCCCTAGTTTTTACCAGTAATAGACACAATCAATCATACACTACATACTTTATGTGACTTGGACTTAATGATTAAGAGTTCTACAACTTTTTTAGATAAAAATTATATCAAGTAGTTACTGATACAGTACTGTGCAAGAACTCTCTCTCGGAAGTCTCTTAAGCAAGTTTTCTTCTCCTGTTGACTATGTTTTGTTCCATTCTCTGTCAATATGATCCAACAATTGTTTTTCCAGTTTGTACAGCGCTTTGGTCAACGTGTGTTGTTTTTAAATGTGCTTATAGATAAACTGACTTGACTTGAATGACAATGTTGCTTCAACAATGTTGAGTTCTGGGGAGTCATAGGCCACGACTGATCGTGTTCTACTGCATGTTCCAGACATTTCTTCTACTACACTGTCAGTGTGTTAGGGATCATTGTGATGCTAAAAAAATAATCACACAACTTCCAGGCGGTTACACAGTGGATCAAAATCTGACAGTACTTTTACACATTCATAATTTAATTAATTTTGACAAAATCCCCAAGACCAGTGGCTGAAATGTAGCTCCAAACCACCTCTCTTCTGATCTTTGATAAACATATCGACAGCTTATATTTGAAAATTGAATGAATCCCTCCATCAGATCTATTACCTCCGATTTTAAGTTAAATTTTTGTAAAATGTGGGCATACTTCTGCCTTTTTTCCTTGTCTCCCTTCCTAAAAAATGGCTTCTTCACATCCACCCTTCTACTGAGACTATTTCTACTGACAGTTCTTTGAACATTAGATGTATCAACTGAATGGCCAGATGTTTACCTCCTATTTCTTAATGACATGACTTAAATACCTTATTAGGCCTTTCACTTTATCTACTTGTCCCGTTTCCTCAAGTGTGTTGAGGACTCTCTGCACAGGAAGCCCACATACGCCACATGTTTGGCTAATATCTCTTTGGGAATCATGCTGTTGAAATACTATTTCATGCCTGTCACACTGTGTTATCTTTTGCATTTTTCATAGATTCAAATTAAGAAATGGGAACAAATGATGTGTTTTTGTGAAAGGCTGCTTGTAAGAAAATGCCCAAAGATACAATTTAAAGTTGCTTCTTTGCTAAGTTGTGTGTTATGCGTAGACACAACGCTGGCTCATCCCTTCAACTGGGTGTCTTTTTTTATTCTTGAATGATTCATATGTCAGTGTTAAGCAGCTTTAAAAAGCCCCAAAATATTCCTCTGACACCAGTGAGAGACAGGGACTGAAAATGACTGAAAAACCATCCAAAGAAACTTTGAGGGACCTTAAGAAGGGCCGAAGAACTATTATAAGACCACTTTTAAAAAATAAAAATAAAACCTGGCTCCTTAGAAGCAAAACATAAAGACATGATGTTGAAACACAGCATGGTAATACTAACATCTGTGTAAAAACACTGCCTCAACACCACATTTATTTATTTATTTATTTTTTGCTTCCATGTCAGATATTTATCACACCAGAAAAAAGCACAAGTGTTATGAACTACATTAATGATAGCACTGGTCTGTCCAGTGAAGACGTAACAGTGCAGAGTCGTAAAAATAATGTCTCTTAATGGAATTCAGTCTTCATTCATTTTCATTTTTACACCTGTTCTCCTGCTTGTATTTCATGGAAATCACACGTTTATCTTATGGAAATGTTTTAGGTGCTATGAGGGAGTGATGAACAAAATACAGCCCATATGTTCAATTACTCATAATTCACATTTATCAGTTTTAAATATAAAGCTGTATGCAATTACAATTACATGGTAGTGCTACAGATTTTCATATCTGTTTCAACAATATCAAGCAATATAGAGTGATATTGTTCCTTGCTTAGCACACAGTGTGGATTAGAATTAAAAACACAGGCCGAAAAGCAACAGCCACGCTCAGACCTCCGCTGAGCACTGTGGCCTGCAGTGCTCTGATCGGTCAGTCTCAGCTGCATGAGGGATAATAAAAGAAATGCAATAAAAAGAGGACAGTGAGACTGAATGGAAATAGTTTTTTTTTAAAGTTCAATTTGAATTCTTTTCCTGCCTCTGCCTCCTTGAAAATCAGTGTCTCATCTGTATTCGTAAGAGAAATTGCACTTCTATTGCCACTTTTAATGTCACCCTGCATTCCAAATGTCACCTTATCAAAATTCTTATTTCATTACAGTTGCTTAAAAAAAGTATCTGTACTGAATGCCTGCCCACCTCTCGTCCATCTCTTCTTTCTCTCATTGTGTTTTTAGCAATTCTCTATCAGACACGCTGCAAATCTCAAGAGAGGAGAATATGGTGAAGTTGCTGACCAGCTAATTTGCTATTTAGCCAGCAAACTGATACTAGGAGTGCACTTGTCTCCCAGGGGATGTGCATATGGAAGCTAATTTGGCAAGCTAATGCGCATAATGTATCCATGCTTGTAGCTAACAGAGAAACGTGAGCAAGAAATCTAAAGTGAGTTGTAGATTCAAGTCTGTATGTTGCTGTGGGTCAGAATCACTGTAAGCTTACAGGAGTGATACATATACACGTACTGATCAAACTCATATGTTGCTCTGTATTAGAAATGATTTACTGTTAGCAAAGACACACAAAGAAACTCAGTTTAGCACCCTGTAAATCACACAAAAGACTGGATGTTTAGGCTCTCTCAGATATAATGAGAGGTAACCTCTATCCCACCTTTTTCCATAGGTGAAATTATGGGTTAATGTTTAAAACACATATTTAATTATATTTCCTATTTTAGCTGAGTAAACAAAACCCCAAAACAAATTGGCAGGTGTGTGGCAATGCACTATAACCTAGTCACCTGTTTAAAATACAATGAAAAACATTAAAATAACCTCGATACGAAACAAATTTGAACGGTTTTGATTCACTTGAATTCTCATTGTACAGAAAAGTGGACCCTGGCTCTTTCTTACAATTCCTCTTGGGCAGCTCTTGGCAAGAGGGCTGAAAAACCACTGACTTTTATCAGGAAGAAAACCTCCATCAGAGTCACACTCAGACAGGGTGCCCATCTGCCTCGACTGGTTGGAGGAAAAGAAGCGTGGAGAGAAAATCTCTGCTCAAATCTGTGAAAACATTCAGTTCTCCAAACCTCTCCCTGCATCTGTATTTTGGAGAATAGGTTTGGTACGGTGGACCAAAAAAAAAAAATCTAATCAAATCAAAATCTGGCAATAAAGAAAACAAACAACCGCCATTGCAATGATATTAAAAATGCAAAATGTTCAATTCTTCCTTTTTGATCCAGCCCACAAAACATGTAATTTCTTTTCACTTTAAAATATGTACGATATAGCAATGCATCCTTTTTGTTTGACACTTCACAACTACTCACTGTAATAATTAGAATTTAACCTATTGAGATGCACATCAGTAACAACGCAGCCAATGTGATCAAAATAAGAAAAAGGCTGTAAAGAGCAGGAAGGAACTACAAAGGCTGGTACCTTTTGTGCGCCGTGTAGCGAAGGAGGAGGAGGAAGAGGAAGCGAGAGAAGAAGTGAGAGAGAAGCGGCGGGGGACCTCAGCCTCTTTAGCAGCAGGTTCTAAAGCCAGAAAGGGGTCAGGAGGAAAAGAAGAAAGGAAAAAGCACGGGGAGAGAAAGCTTTAGTAACGGGATTTAAAAAGAGGCGAAATGACAAGGAAGAGGAGGATGGACAGCGACTTTGGGCATTAAATAGAATGCAAATCAAAGACAAAGAGAAAGCAGCCTTCACGGTCCTTCTTAGCACTGCCATCTTAATAACCAATTATCTATACATTCTCTAGGAAAGACCATAAAATGCAACTGAGAAAGAAAGAAAAATGATTGTTTTGAGAGTTTACTAAGATTTTACTTTCAAAATCTAAGTTTAGCCAATAAAAATTAAATTGGACTGATACAAAAGTCTAAAGTACAAGGATTCCCTGTTAGTCATCATTAATGAAATAAATATGATTTTTTTGGTTTTTGTTTTGTTTTACCTGATGCAACATCACTGCAACACAACAGTGGGATAGCTTTCACTAATTTTAAAGAAAGGTTTCTATCATTCGACGCGTCTGCCGTCTAGTGACTTAAACGTGACTGGAGATGAGTGTCTTTCAAAACTGCTCTCTCATTCCTCCAACTGTGTCATCAGCGTACCCGTGTGGTCGTACTGCTGTGAAACAAAAACAAGTCTCTTCTTCCTTCAGATATGTTTAAACATATTACAATGTCAAGAGGACTTTGGTACTGTGAGGTGAAATGCCGTGTAATGCTTCACCATATATTTCTGCCCAGCTACTCTTTGTCTTCATCTGTCCATCACCTGCTGTCAAATCATGCCTCTCCGACAGAACTCCATCCCATTCTTTTCTAAATCACAGTTGTTGCAGTGCAAGCAGAGGCAGATGATACAGACGTGAACAGATAAAAGCACAGACAGAGGAGTGGATGGAGATGCGGTCTTATTATGTGAGATATGGCAGACACTGCAATGCACGTAGAGAAATCCGTGCAAGAACTAAGTGGCATGCACCGGAGCGAAAAGACTTAACTACAAAGGGCAGATGCTGCTGCCGTTCATGATGATGACAATTATCATTATGATCAACATTATCGTGACAGCAATTATAGATAAAAAGAGCAAACAACAGATGATAATGTTGACAAAGATGCCAGTGATGATGATAAAGATGGCGATACAGGTGGATTTAGCGAGCACTCGGCATATTGCTGTTACCTGCTGGAAGAGACCTCCTGTTGGAAAGTCCTTGCAAGGTGAAATGCTTCCTAGCATTAACAGCCGAGTAGCCTGACTGGCTGGCTGAAGCGTCAGCTACGTAGCAAAGCGAGATTAAGCAGAAGTTAGTACATTAGAGAAAGAAGAAGCAGTTTGAGAGTTGCTTGAAAAGAATAAAGTGATGCAAAGGGTTTATATGGCTGTCAAAGTGCTCTAATAGTAATTTTTGACTTGACTTGAATTGCAGACTTACTAAACACTTGCAGGTTGTTTATGAAGCAAGTATACTGTACCATATGGAGACACATACCTTTTCCCCATAAGTCAACGTTTCATTACGTCAAACTTATACCTTAGAAAATGAAATACTTGAACTACACCACAAGACATATTTGCCAACACTTTTTCAATTGTTTATTCAACAATAATATCAACAGATTAAAATTAACGTACTGTATCCTTGGACGCGGAGTCAATAGTGGCTCGTTTACCAGAATTAAGTTCTTGAAAGAATTTGGCATAATTGTCCATCACTTTGTGACACTGACATGCAGATAATTTTATGCAATCTTCCATGCAAAGCGTGCAAGATATTTAAGGGTTTTTCTCACATATGCTGCAACTTTCATTCATTATTCTGACCCACTTACGGTTCGACTTTCAGATAACTTTTTTATCATTTGCTGTCAAAGTGTAAAATCATCATTCTGTCCAAGATGCTTTTGATCATGTGAAGCAGTCAAATCTAATAGTTCCCTTCTTCCAGCTACTGTGCAGATGATGGAAAGCAGAAAAGCAGATTGTTTCCTAAGACTGATATTTAGGAATCTACTATAGATTATTACTATTTGTTATTATCTGTATTTTGTGTTGTTGAAATATGAAATTATGTCATATTAAACATTGAAGTTAAACGGTACAACTGGCCAAAGGAAGCTAAGTGAAAGAGGGACTTAATTCTTCCATCTTAAACCTTGAATGGATCATCTATGTCTGAAGAAGAGAAGATAATACTACAAGATTAATGACAATAACAATGAAAACATAGACTTACAAAAATGGAGATTTTGGTGAAAGTCTTCACTTCACATCTGTTCAATTTTCCCCTCATAGAGGTTTTTTTTTTTTGGAAAACACATAACACATTGAGCCACTTTCCTCAGATAATAACTATGGTTAAAGTTCCCTAACCACAGCCATCAGTCCAGAGAAACTCAATAATTGACAATTTTTTAAGGAATGTGAAAGAGTTTTAGCACAAAAAGGATTGAGACCCCATCAAAATCTGACATATTTTTATGTAAACGCAAGAGGTCTTGAAATATTTATAATAACCACACAATAATTTTTACCCTGTAAAATGAAAGAATATTTCAGTTTCTCCACTGCTTCTAGGTCAGCAGCTAAACTGAAGCAGACTAGAAGTCATTGACCATGTTCACTCCTTTGTACATAGACTATGCATTGTATAAAATTGAAGCCTCTGGTTCTGTGGGCCTAAAAGTGCTCGCTGCAACAGTTAATTACATCTTTTATCTACAGTGTATGCTTTGTAAAAAAGGTCATATTTTGTATGTTGTTGTTTTTTTAATGAAGCATTGCTCAGATGATCCATGGATTTAAACAACCCATCAGGGGCTTGTACACATAAAACCCTATATTCACTTTTTAGAAAGATGTATGTGCCTCATGCTTCTAGTGGAACATTGCTTACCAAGTAGCACTCTAAGCATGGGAAACATGGCATCAGAACTAAGTGAAACTGTCAGTAGTCACATTGTTATTCTGAGCAAAGGCTGGCTTTCTCAACGTCAAAGTATGGCTACACTGAGGATTTCTAAGGGAGCAGTGCGTGGCTCACACCATCAAAAGATCAATACATCAAGCTTTGTTTACAGAAGACCAGAAAAGCTACTTCATCTTAAATACAGAATAAACATGATAAATAAAACAGGTTGGCAATCAGCAAAAGTCCTGCTAAAAAAAAGAAAAAAGATTTACTGATAAATCTAAGACAGAGACTCGAGATTGGTTGTCAGAGTTTGCAGAGTCCATGCTGTCACTCAAACAAAAGAGGTGCTAATACATGATAAATATTGCAATCAAATATTTTATACTGTATTTAGTTTAAAACAAGTGTATATATTCCTGCACCTTCACAATGAGCCTGTCAGCCTGATTAACTGCTCAAGCAAGTCAGCATGATAAAGTACTAAGTGCTCGTCCGACTACCACGGACCTCAGAGCTCTCAGCCTCCTTTCTTTGGATCTCTCTCCCACACTGCATTCACAGTATTCGTTGTTTCTATTTTTAAACCATTTCTTAAAACACACCTTTTTAAGATTGTACATTCAATTTTATTTTGTATTTTTGACTTTTAATTCTGTAAAGGTTTTCTAATTGTCACTGTATGCAGCATTATTATTATTATTATCATTATTATTATGTAGGGTAGTGAGCTGGACCCTTATATGGGTTTTCAATAGGCAACAGGAGGTAGAGCAGGTCACCTACAAATTGGAAGGTTGGTAGTTGGTATCTCAGTCAGCTCCAGTCTGCATTCCACATATCATGGAGCAAGATACTAACCCCAAGTTGCTCTCCACACTGAAAAAAAGGCCATGTTGGATTTACTTGATTCAACAGTGGACATTTGTTGCACACAAATGTTTTGCTTTGGCAGAAACTTAAACAACTGAGTTAAATCAACACAACTTTTTCATATTCAATAAACCTGTGCATTTTGTGTTCCTAAAATGCGATTGAAACATGTTCAGATGAAGTAAGTTGAGCTCTTGGAATATTTTAATCCTTCACAATTTTGTCATTTTATTTCAACACTATTCAATAACTTTTACCCCAATACTACTTGGTCACTTAAATACTACATGTTGTCTTCATATTACATAATGTTCAACAAAGTCTAGATCCTGGTTACCATAAAAATTGAATGGATTTATAATGACTACCATCCTTTGGGTTGCAGGAGAGCTGGGAAATAAACCTGAAGTGATAGGTTACGAGGCAGGGTACACCCTGGACAGCTCACCAGTCTTTCACATAGAAACAAACAACCACGTGCACTTACATTCACGGGTAATTTAGAATCACCAGTTAACCCTAACTCTAATAACTGCATGACTTTTAACTGTGGGAGGAAACCAGAATACCCAGAGAGAAGCCACTGCAAACTAGCCAGAATGTGGATTTGAACCCAGGACCTTCTTACTGTGAAGCAACAGCACTAACCACCATGCCAACAATCTAGGAAATACAGGAAAGCTATGATTTCCTGTATTTGATGCAGAATTTTTTTGTTTTTGTCTGTGAAAGGTTAATCCACAATAAATAGCAATAGCATGCACGTGGTGTGTGTGTAGTTCTCTGCCTCTTATAACTCCACTGATTTTCCTGCAGTTTGAAATCTTGTGCGATCTTGTGAATTTCATGAGTTCAGCAACTAACCACTCTTACTAGATTGTATCATGTCATCTCAACAGGAACAAATTAAGTTTTTGAATTCTATGCAAATCCTACATGATTTAATTACGTTCATAGAAACATGAAATTATTGTGTTCAAATTACAAGGTAGACTTTTTTAATGTAACAACCACCCAATTTACTTTTTTTGGTATACCAAAAAAAGTAGAGGTGGCTGCTCGACTTGACTGAGATGGATGCCTTCCTGAAACCACGATCCAAAGAGTGCGAGACTGAAATCCCGTGCAGTGTCGCGGGATTTAACATTGCTATATTATTGACTTACTTCACTTGAACATGATATGAACAATTTAATCTACCCTCTCTGCATATCATGTAGTTTCTACACTATATAGTTACACTTAACTTTAAAGCATGAGGCAATTGTGTTAAATACACGCAAGATGCTTATGTAAATCCAAGAGCTGGCCAATCCCTTTTTTTCAGTGCAATGCATCCATCAGAGTGAATGTTAGATAGAAAGAACTTACATAGGAAAAGCATAGAAAAAAGTGCTTGTATGAATGGGTGAGGCAAGTTGTATAAAAGCGCTTTGAGCGCTCAGTTAAGAGTAGAAAAGCACTATATAAGAACCAGTGCATGTAGCAAGCCCACTATTAATTACTGTGTGGGATAAGAATGCCCAGCCAACACCACATTTCACATAATCACTGTTTGCCTATACATGCAATTTTTAATGGCACTAAGAAAACACCACACTGGGGATTACTGTGGAGAAGATAAAACCATAGAACATGTTTTGCTGTACTATCAGAAATATGAGCTAGAGAGAAGCCATGAGATTTAAAACCCTATTGTTTTGGCTCCATGGTGCAGTAGTTTACACATTTACCTAACCAGTAAAACATCCTCCCCGGGAAAGTCTATGCCAGGGTGCTGGAAAGGAGAGTTTGTCCGCTAGTCGAACCTCGGATGCAGGAGGAACAATGCGGTTTTCGTCCTGGTCGCGGAACACTGGACCAGCTCTTCATCCTCTCGAGTATACTTGAGGGTGCATGGGAGTTTGCCCAACCAGTCTACATGTGTTTTGTGGACTTGGAGAAGGCATACGACCGTGTCCCTCGGGGTGTCCTGTGGGAGGTGTTGCGAGAGTATGGGGTGTCTGGCCCATTGCTACGGGCCATTCGATCCCTATACAACCGTTGCAAGAGCTTGGTTCGCATTGCCGGCAATAAGTCGGACTCGTTCCCGGTGGGTGATGGGCTCCGCCAGGGCTGCCCTTTGTCACCGGTTCTGTTCATAATTTTTATGGACAGGATTTCTAGGCGCAGCCAAGTGGCGGAGGGCTTTCACTTTGGTGGCCTCAGAATCTCATCTCTGATCTTTGCGGATGATGTGGTTCTGTTGGCTTCATCGGGTGAGGGCCTCCAGCTCTCACTGGAGCAGTTCGCAGCTGAGTGTGAAGCAGCGGGAATGAGGATCAGCACCTCCAAATCTGAGGCCATGGTTCTCAGCCGGAAAAGGGTGGAGTGCCCACTCCGGGTCGGGGATGAGTTCCTGCCCCAAGTGAAGGAGTTCAAGTATCTCGGGGTCTTGTTCGCGAGTGATGGGAGAAGGGAGCCGGAGATCGACAGACGGATTGGGGCTGCAGCTGCAGTAGTGCAGACGCTGCACCAGGCCGTCGTGGTGAAGAGGGAGCTGAGTGTAAAAGCGAAGCTCTCAATTTACCGGTCGATCTACGTCCCTACCCTCACCTATGGCCACGAGCTGTGGGTAGTGACCGAAAGGACGAGATCGCGGATACAAGCGGCGGAAATGAGCTTCCTCCGAAGGGTGGCTGGCCTCTCCCTTAGAGATAGGGTGAGAAGTTCGGCCATCCGGGAGGGGCTCAGAGTACAGCCGCTGCTGCTCCACATCAAAAGGAGGCAGCTGAGGTGGTTTGGGCATCTGACAAGGTTGCCCCCTGGGCACCTCCTGGGTGAGGTGTTCCAGGCATGTCCCACCGGGAGGAGGCCCCGGGGCAGACCCAGGACACGCTGGAGAGATTATATCTCTCGGCTGGCCTGGGAACGCCTTGGTGTTCCCCGGACGAGCTGGAGGAGGTGGCTGGGGAGAGGGAGGTCTGGGCCTCTTTGCTTAGGCTGCTGCCCCCATGACCCGGCCCCGGATAAAGCGGATGAAGATGGATGGATGGATGGGTAAAACATCTCTAGTTTGAACACAAATCCCTTTCAGGGGCATCTGAAAACACTACCCTTCTCTCACCCCAACCAGTTGCGGCTGATGGCCGCCCCTCCCTTAGCCTGGTTCTGCCAGAGGTTTCTTCATGTTAAAAGGGAGTTTTTCCTTCCCACTGTTGCCAAAGTGCTTGCTCATAGGAGGTCATATAATTGTTGTTTTTTTCTCTGTATTATTGTAGGATCTACCTTATAATATAAAGCACCTTGAGGCGACTGTTGTTGGGATTTGGTGCTGTATAAATAGAACTGAATTGAACTGAACCTTTTGGTACTCCCTGTGAGCAGCTAAGTGTAGCTTTTTTCATTTTTGTTGGAATTTTTTTTAGCAACATTCTGGTCCACACTACATAACAGCTGGTGACGATAAAGTACCGTGACACACGGTACATCACAGCTGTGATTTCTGGGTAATCATTAGTGAAAAGCAGTTCATCAGCACTGAGATGTCACTGCAAAGTGTTTCTGTTTGCTCAGTCTGTCTAGGAAAACTTCATAGCATAAAACCACACTCAGATAACAGTTCAATGCAAAGCATTATCAACAAGAAATAGATGTTATGAAAATGGGATTAGAAGGAATCCAGGACGGAAAACTGAGTAAGAATCAAAGACGAGAAGGAATGTGAGAACTAAGGAGAAGTAAAAGGGATGCACAGAGTGAATTAAAGAGAGATGACTGATGAAAAGTAAATGGCTGGAAGCTGACAGAAGAAGGAATAAACAGCACAAGACAGAAACATAAAGGAGTAGGGGAAAGAGAGAATAGAGCAGGAGGTGACAATGGATGCCAGGAGACAGACAGGTTGGTTTTATAATAGAGGCCAGCCACGCATTTGAAGGGCGATACCCAAAGCAGCAGCCACTGTCAGCATTCCCTAACCTTTAACTTCCTGCTAGCATTTGGGACTGTGCGAGTGGTAAAGAAAATTCAGTGTGAGAGCATGGCAGGGTGGAGAAAATCCATAAAAAGAAAGCAGAAACAGTAAACACTTACTAAGTTATTGAAACCTACCTTTGAACAAATGCTGTAGGGCAAACCACACCTTCAGTGGTGTTTTAGGACTTAGGGGATGCTTTCGACATCGGCCTCCACTCACTCCAAGGAGTATGTCGACACTGTACCAGCTAAATTTGAATTATTCTGTCTATTTGAGGCCTTGTAAGAATCACTCTGATTTTCTTATATACAGAAGCATAGCTTTCCAAAAACAGTCTCTAGAGGGTTTTAACGCTAAAATGTCAGCAATGTCAGATTAAATAACACTAGATCATTTCAAAAGCTGAAGAATGGAGAATGCCTCTCCCACTCAGCTCGGCTAAATGCCAGGAAACACAGGAACGGCTGGCACACTCTCGACTCACCCCCCAAAAAAATTCTCTGGAGCTGAAGGGAGGATCCAGAGGTACTCTCGGTATCTGGAAAATCGCGGCTTACGGATTTGAAACACATGCACTTCAGTGAGCAGCACCTTCCTTGCACAAATGTGTTGCCTAGGTTCAGACAAGCCAGACCGTAACGTCAATGCATGACAAAAGTCTTTGTAGAAGTAAGATTTGGCTTTTAGGAGCCAACTCGTCAATGCCTTGAGGTAAAAATGCAGTTTTTTTAGTTTAAAGTCTCTATCTGAATGAACAGAGAGCCAGAACCTTCAATCAGATCTGATAGAAAGAGCTTCAAAAATGTAATGACTTTACCCTATAATGAGGTTTAATAAGCTTTTCTCCACTGTAACTTCTAGTTCAACCACTAAAATGCAACATTCACAAAGGGTTGGCTCCATTAATGGCTCGTCTCATAATCATATAGACTTCTATTCAGGCTTCTTTTACTGCCATGTCACTCTATTATAATGAGAAAGTCCCAGTGGGTCAATGGTTGACACGGCTGTTTTAGAGCAAGAAGGTCCTGAGCTCAAACACAGACATGGCCCTTTTCATGTTGACCAAAAAAAAAAAAGTCAAGGTTAATACTCAAGTTTTTTTTCACAAGCAATAGAATACCAGGCAGCAAAGAAGAGGGAGCTTACAACACTCCAGGATTTACTCAGGGTTAAGAAGCAGACTAAGGAATAGTGCAACACTTTGGCAGACCACTCTGACAAATGATGTGTCTAATCAATGGTAACTGATTGGCGAAGTGGAAAGAGGTGAGTAGAAAGGCACTCAGCTGACAATACTGGCAGGAGAGTAGGACAGGTAGGAGTGGTATGTCTTAAACGACAGTAGAGTAAGATAGTGTCAAACAAACAGAATGAATGAAGGACAACGCAGGACACCATGACAGTTGTGGCTGGCAACAGATTTCCATCACAAGGATAGCTACTGCTAGACTGCATGCAGATCAACAGTCTTTTCAGCAGCATATTTCACAGCCTTGTAAAATTACTGGACCTTTGCTGCATATTTAAAAGTATAATTTGATATATTGATGTTATGCAGCAAACTTTAGATATTAAAGTAATAAAGGGAAACTGAAAAGACAAGATAAGGCGTGATATAAAGGGCACTGTAGAAAGGCTACAGATAAGAAAGTGATAGATAAATAGATAGCACGGATAAAGGGGTGAGACATGGAAGAACTGATGAAAGACAGAAAAAAGGGGTGTTAAGAGACCAGGTGGCTCCCTGGAATTGGCCATAGGGGATGCTTCCTGTCACCTTGAGTTAGTGTTGGCACACAGACACACAGACACAACTTTGATCAACAACCCTTGCTGATAGACTGCTGATAGCCATACACACTAGAAAGCAGCACAGAGGGCTTTCTCACAGGAGACAGGTACAATTTGAAATTGCACCTGTTATCTTATCCCCTACTGCGGTTGACAGCGTTGTATTTGTGTTAGTGCGTGCATCTCTGTGTGAGGAGGCTATACAGCTTCTTTTGACCTAACTGCGTGTGCAAAGGTTGTTTTTGGGTAAGAGTCTACATGCAGAAGTACAACACAGAGATTTAGAGGAGACTATGTGTGTATGAACAGCATGTTAGCATGAGAGGCCATGTGCTGTAACCTTGCCCGTTCTTCCATTTTACAATAACTCCATGGAGACTGCAATCTGAAATCTCAAGGTTCACACATCTTTCCCCATCTACAGTTCATTTTACTCAATTCTGGAAGTAATACGAGATGCTGACTTTTTGGTTAGTTTGGCAAGTGAGCTCTCACCTCTCTTCTGCCTCATATTAGGGCTGGGGTTGGACCTCCTGAAGCCTGACTCTGGGCTTGATGAATCAGAGTGTTTCAGTGCCATCTTCCGCACATTCCTATTGAGAGTAGACAGATCAGTGAGAAACTGAAATAGCTAAGATTTCCACTTGTCATTGTCCAGATTTTTTCAGATTCAGAGAGAAGGTTTCAGATTTTCTGCAACATGGTCATCATGGTTGCTGATTAATTTCTAATTTGTGTGATTCTGTTTCCTCACCTCATGGGGGCCCCATAGATGTTGAGCTGGCTGGCTTCTGTGAATGCAAGAGAAACAGAAAATTACTGATGGTCAAACTGGAGCACTGTGAGCTTTAAAACAAGGATTTGCTGCTGGAATCGCTACCTTTGAGCAAGGCATCTGGCCCCAAACATTGCTCAAAGCTACTTTGTTCATCGGTACGTGAGGGATTTTGACTTGGTTTAGTAAATGAGTAAAATATGATTGGTAAATGGAATAGGAGGAATTGGCTTGGATAGCATTTCCATAAAATATTCTGCTACTCTAAGGTCGCCATTTTCTGTGCCTGTATTTGTTGCTGTTGAATTCATTAAAACTCATTAAAACTTATTAAATTTCTCAGTTTTGCCATCTTAACTGTTAGAAGCAGTCGATGTTTCCTTCTTCCTGCTGTCCAGAGCAGAGGCAACATTTCATTATTTTTCTCATAGCAAATATTTTCTTCGGTACCACACTGTGGATTTTGTATGTCACGCAGGCCTTGAGGAGGCTTCTGTGTCTTGTTTGTAATCTTCCACTGGTGTCTGGTCCTATTGAATCTGTGTCCTGCACTGTACTGAATACATACAACAGTACAAGTCCTCTTTACACAAGTCAAGAGATGATATCAGAAAGACCAAACAGAAAAGAACAAGACAGAAGAAGATACAAAACACCATCTAGTTTTCTGAAAAACTATAGAACATCAAGGTTTCAAGCTTTACTTCCAGTGCCTATGCTTTAGAGCCATGCTGCTGGCATCTTTTACAACTGGAAGCTTTTATTCTATAATTCATGAGTTATTTCAATGCTTAAATTCTCCCAGAATGCTGTGTCAACTCTATAAGCTGCTTTTACTGGACTGATATCCTGAAATCCTGCTCGGGCTCTATAAAGAAAGAAAAATCCAAACACTTAAGTTCCTGGAATGCAGCTTCAGACATCACCTACATCTAATCAACAGACTTCATAAATGCAACGTTAACAATTCTGGCCTGCCACAAGAATCCTGCTCTGAGGCAGGAAGTCTCTAGAGAAGCATCTAGTAACATAACTGTACACAAGAGGTGCTGCCTTAGCCAAATGGATAGCTCACATAAGTGAAATACCAAGCTCTGTGAATGATCTGGCTTGTTACCTCTTATACCAAGCAACCAATGAGCCTGTCGGAGAAGTGCAGACTCAGCATAGCACCGAATATTGTACTCAGCAAAAAGCATCTATTTTTTCATCATGGACAAAGTGATGTTTTATTCATAAAGGCTAGTCATATTGTGCGTAGACAGTCTGAGAAGAGAGCAGCAGCAGCAGCAGCAGCAGCAAGAGTTTAAATGAGGAGTAACACCATGCATATGGCAAAGTTTATAATGTGATGCACACTCCATCCTCCATGTTTATCATTCATCTAGACCAGGGGTTGGCAACCTGCAGCTCTTTAGTCCTTATACTGCGGCTCCACGTGGTTTGGAAGTATTTAACTGAAGTGTATTTTATTTGTGTTAGTTCTTTTTAACTTGTAGTTCTAAATTGGAAGACTACTGTGATCTTGAAATATAAAAATAAAACTATGTTATTATTTTTCATCGCTCAAAACAAGCGTCACACTCACATAAACCATACCCGCCGAAATGCCATGCATTTATCGAGACTTTCAACCCCAGGCAGGCCAAGTGGTAAAAACAAACACCGCTCATGCCTCACGCTTACTAGTGACTTCATACAGCCCAGGTCTGCAGGCAGGCGCTGTGCGCAGACGGTCAGGAGCAGAAGTCCCATTGTCAACATACCACCTGACGATGTTTGCATGAACATGCTTTTTTCTTTATTGACTACTTTTCACACATGGTTGCTGTCGCCACACAGCCAGCTGTAGTTTTGCAGCTCACAGCCCGACACACACCAACACAACAGCAGAGCGAGCACAGAATTTAAGCCGGCGAGGCTTGATTGCAGATGTCGCTCAGGTGCGTCCACCTCCCCTGCAGTGGCACTGCAGACCACACCCTGCCACACACATTAACCACGTAAAATAAATGTTTATGCAGATATTTTGCAAATACTTATTTTTCATTTTTTAGCAGCATAGTGCTTTTTTCCAATTATTTTTTTAAAGGCTCCGCTACAGGCTGCAAAATCCCAAAGGTGATATAAGGATGACGGCTCGCTACAGTTTTAGTTTCCTTTTTGTTATATTTTTAGTTTAGTTCAAAATGTGTTCATTCCATAAAAAAAAAAATTCTCTGTAGCACTTCATGTATTTCATAAGCAAAACAGTGTTATCTTCATTTTAGATGTCAAAAAGTATTTGCGGCTTTCTTTTCCATGGAAACTGGGTCCAAATGGCTCTTTGGGTGTTAAAGGTTGCTGACCCCTGATCTAGACGAATATAGGGTAAGATACATACTGAAATAATTCCAGCGGTACAAAAACTTTGTCTAACCATACTTATCACTCAGCTGCCATTTTCTAAAATAAAGACATTTTTTAATCACTAATCACAGTTGCTTCCAATGAGCAGTTTTGCTAGAACCACTTTAGTTAAAAGACGATTGTTTTCTTCAGAAGCTCAGGAAGTATTAATGACAGCATGCACTATACGTAAACAATGATTAAGTCAGAAATGGTGTAAAAGGGAGGAGCTGGGTATGTTTGACTTGCAAAGTAGGTTGCAGAGACAACAGCAACTGTGTAATAGCTGGTATATGAGGTTTGTAATGGGAAGTTTAAAGGCTATGCTTGAACTAACTAATGGGAACATTGGTTGGTGAGATCAATCAGTCAAGAATTAGCCATCTTTCTACATCTAAAGCACTTCTGGTTCCTTTGTTCGGTTTTTAGGATCATCATCCTGCTAAATACTGTTCCATTAGATGCCACACAAGAGACCTAAAAACCTGTGAGATGACACAGCTTGGTCTGTTTGTATAGGCTAACCCCTATATGTTGTGCTTATCAGGAAGATTTTTTTTTTCTAAATCAGTCCAAAAAATATCCTCATTTCATTTTTACTTTTTTTTTTCTCAACTACAGTCTGACTTTCTGATTTTATTGAGCTTAACCCAGGCTTGGCATGGTGTGCTGACATCTCTGAAATAGTGATCATGAAGCCTTTTCATAGTCATTGACCAGAAGACATGTACTCGCCTCCCTTCTTGCTGTGCAGACAGAAAGACATTTTTCTTCACCAAGTAAATGATTTTCCATCACGACTCATCATGTGAAAGACTTGTGTGCCTTGGTCTCCACAGATTATGTTTGCTTGTATGGAACAGCAGTTGCAGTTCAGTTCTACTTCCCTCCATAAGCAAAATTATTTCTACTCTAAACTCTGCTTAGACTTCACTGAGTAAAGTTGACCAAGTAAGCACGACAATATAATTTATCGTAGAAAGTACGCCCCAAAATATATAATAAAATCTTTCTGTAGTGCATAAAATCCTTCTTGACCTTAGAAATAGATCAAGGGTGAACTTTTAACTTTCCAGTTTTTAACACAGTGGTCATTGCTAGAGTTCAGTTGTCATGGAAATGACTATGAAAGTAAATTTTTGCCCTTTAACTGTTGGTAGAAAGTGCCACAAAAAGCAGGACCTTGAGTTTAAATAATTTTGTCCTAAGACCCTATTTGCCATTATGTGGCCTGATTTAAATGATTTAAATCAGTCACATTATAATCCAGCCCTTCCTCTTCTCGCTCTCCTATCACATCTATTATCTCTCCTCCTTTTCTCTCAAGCACACAGCTGAGATGACTGCTGTGCCTCTTCTCCTTCTCGCCACCCTCCTTTCTTCTAACAATTGCCCCTCCTTCCTTTCATGTTCATCCCTTCAAGCCTCCCTTCATTCCCTCTGAGCTGCCTCTCAGCCTCCATCTCCACTCTGAAAATCCCTTTGGACTCTCTCTGCCCATCTCTGTCTTTTTGTCTCTCTCTTCACATCATTCCACCATCCTCCTTTTTTTTCTCCCCATCACTTTCAATTTCCTCCCTCCCTTTTTCCTGGACTAATTTCATTCCCTCTCTCTGTCTTTCCTCGCATGGAGTCTGAGGTTTAACTTACAGCGCTGGACCGCCAGAGCCTCCTAAAGCCTCTACTCTCCAGGCTTCATGACAGGAATGGTGTGCTATTAGCCAGTCTGCTCACACACAGACACAGGTACACACAGGTTGTCAGCTGGGCAGAGTGTGCAGCTCACATAGTGTGCCTTACCTGTCAGTCAGGACCACAGAGTAGAACTGTGCAGAACTGACTGGCACAGAAAGGACTGAGGGAGAGAGAGAGAGGTGTGGGTTGCTGTGTGTACGTGTATTTATGTGGTTTTGTGTTTTCTCATTGTTTGGTGTTGCTTCAAATTGATAAAAAAATATTTTCAGCACTTATTGTTGTCTTGGGTTGGGTTTTTTCTTTTGCGTTTATAAAATGTCAGAAAATAGTGCCTAAAGTCAGCTCTTCAAATTATTCTGTCTGAACAAACCGCAGAGATCTTTTTATTTATTTATTTTCAAATTATGTAAAGGAGACAAAAGCATTAAATTCTCACACTTGAGCATCTGGAACTGTAGAATATTTAGTACTTTTGCCAAGAGGATGAATTAATTTGAATAAATCAGCCAGTGAAATTGTTAGATATTAAAGGAGAACCACTAATTTTAGATATATCAGTCAATTTATATCATACATTATATAAAGTGCTATCATAATGTTGCTTGTTTGCTATTAAAAGCAAAAGAGAATACAAAAAGTAAAGCATAATTTTTAGGATCAACTTCTCTTGCATTTGTTTCCCATTCCTGCGTCTACTTTTTCATCACACTTTTATATCAAGTTCTGTTCTGACAACTTGAACTAATATGAAAAGTAAGCATCAACTTCTGTGTCAAAACGACCAGACTTTGATGCTGATGATTTTTACTGTTCAAACTATACACAAAAGATCAAACAGAAGTCTCGGATGATCATGAGATACATCAGATTCTCCCTTGAAGAAAAAACTGGACAGACCATCCAAAGACTATCAATGCAAAAGAACTGTACCACTACTGTAACATAATTGCACATAGCAGACTGAAATCAGGGACTTTTTGGCCACATCAACACAATGTTCACCTACCAGCTGACTTACCCACTACTGCTACTAACTACTGTGATTTTTTTTTCTCTTTTCCAAAATATAATTCAGATTGAAGATTGGCCACTTTGCCACACTGGAACTGTTCCAGTCCACGGGGACAAAAAATGGGCTTCCACAGAATAATCTTACAATAGCTGCTGCTGTCTCGAGGTGTGCTAAAAGGTGACTTTGAAGAGGAGATCAGCCAAATTAAAATGAGGTCAGGATTTTTTTTATTTTGATTTGAGAAGTACCAGAACCTAGATTGCAATTTGTATGCTATACAACATTTTTAGCAGCTCTGGACATGGTTATTTGAGGTTTGATGATATATTAATGTCTTCGATGGAATTCCATCTACTAAGCAATCTAACATGATTAGAAACAAAAAGAAGCGCTCGATAGCAAATAAAAAAACTGATGCCATGAATCATGGCATCAGCCTTCATTAATGACACAGTGTGTTAAAAAATGGAGAGAAAGGCAAATATGTTCCTTGAAATAAAAAGTTAATCAAACCAACATGTACCCCTATCATAGAAGCCAGTATACAGAACTATAATTGTTCATGTTTTTATAGAGGATTGAACTTCATGCTGACTAAATGATCTGAGTCATTTAGTCAGAATGCAGAGTGAATGTTTGGGACAGCTGTGCTCTACATTCTTAATCAGTTCAGTTCTTCATCATTGTATAAAATCAAAAAACAGCTTGTTGTAGAGTAGATATAGAAGCAAGCTGCTGCTTGTGTCATGTACGTCGTATAAAAACAGACAAAATTATACTGCCTGCTTCAAACTACATGTAAGTTTTATGTCAGGTCAGAACCTAAATAAAGGTTTAAAACTACAGACGACTTAAGTCAAAAACAATGCTTGATCCTTTAAGGACAGTACTCAGCTGTTTGAGTACAAGGTGCTGTAGCAGCTAAAGCTTGTCATGGTGTATTAATGCAGTGTACTTGTAGAACAGCTACATGTCACCAAGGCTAACACAGAGGGACAGAAAACCATTCACTCTCACATGCACACCTATGGGCAGTTTAGAAACACCAACAAGCATTTCTTTGGACCGTGGGAGGACATGCAAGCTCCACACATCTTCTTGCTTTGATGTGGATTTTCTTTTGATGTTTTCTACAATGCAAAGAACATTGAGAGGATTTTGAATTCAGTTTTCAGTTTCTAGACAGTTTACAACTTGACTGTAAAAGTAAATTAGCAAATCTGCATCAGATATTCTGTATATAGCACTGAGCTGCAAGTGTTCAGTGTGGAAGTGTTCAGAGCCCAAAACAGTTTAATTGTGGTACGACATGTACAACAGCAGAAAGCAAAAACTTTATCAAACATGAGAAGTAGTCCTAGCTACTGCATGTACTACTGCTTATGCGCAGTAATTTACGATATAGTTGAAATTCTTCTGAACTATTACAATAAAGACACCGTGAGCTGCAGCACATGACATAAACACTACAATGGATCAACAGTAATTCTAAGTAGACAGAGACAATGTATTTGCAAATACAGTTTTTTTCTATCTGCATAAAACTAAAGGCATTCAGCATAATAGAATGACTGGCCAATGTCCAGACTGCACTGTATGTTGATGTGTGTGTGTGTGTGTGTGTGTGTGTGTGTGTGTGTGTATGTGTATGTTGATGTGTGTGTGTATATATATATGGAATATATTATGGAATGCCATTTAGAAAAATGCTGTATATATATATTACAATAAAAGTGAATATATTAATTTAAGTTTCATTCAGTATATTATATACAAGTTTCATTTTATATATTTAAGTTCTAATAAATATATTCAAGGTCTGAGTTTCATTCATTCGTTAGAATGTGTGCATCAATGCACGAGGTACCATGAAGACGTTAAAAAAAATAACAATGGCACAACAGCAGAATGTGTGAGTGTAAATGTTTTCATGCTAAAACCAAAACATTAGGATTTAACTAATCTAACAGATGCTAACAGGTGAAATTATCCGAGCAGAGAGGAAACTTCATCTGTCACCTGCTGGGACTGAAGTGTGATCCTGTGAAAGATGAGGTAACACAGACGAACAGAAATATTCTCAGATGAAAAGGTGTGTGTGTGTGTGTGTGTGTGTGTGTGTGTGTGTGTGTGTGTGTGTGTGTGTGTGCGTGTGTGTACATACCTCTGCATGCTTCCAGCTGGCCTGTAAGAACTTTCCGAATCTCTGACACCCACATATTTTTCACATCCATGGAGGGAGCCTAGGGAGGAATAAATACATACACACACACAAACATAAATCAAGCACATATACACAACAAAAGCATCTTAACATTAATGCTGAGTGAGAAACTGATTGGAGAGGTGTGTGGTGCAACACTGCCCCCAAGAGCACCCCTTGTGTATCATGGATTTCTTCCAGGAAGAATATTTCACTGAAATTACATCAGGGGGTCACATTAAGCAATAAAATAGACACATTATGCTTTATATGAATTCACTGCCATAAGGATATCATTTTCCAGTTCTTATATGGATGAATGTACAGACTTCTAAAAAGCCGTCACAAACATATTTAGCAGTTTCATAAATACCCTAGCCTCCTCCGTCATTTGTATTATCTACAAAATGCCGCCTGTTATTGAATTATTTGCTCATTTTTGTACATTACTATGTTATTGCTGGTTTTTAAATGTATAATGCTGGTGTTGCGGCTGTTGAGCTACAGCCGGTACATGAAAGTAACTTCCAAGCTTAGAAAAAAGTCCCGCAACCAGCTGCCAAGAAACTGTTTAGGTTGTGACATGATTAATGGTTTCAGGAAGCAGAAGAAACCAAAAATTGTTTGTTTTTTTTACTAAAAGAATTGCCTAATACAGTTTAAAAGGACTGAATTTTGAAGGCTCCTGTTGACCGAATAGCTAATAAACAAAAGAAATGTGACAAGATGATTGAATGTTGGGGTGGGTACAGTTTCCTCTGTGGTGGGGTAGGGTGGGCTGCCCCGGGTCCTGTGGGGCTTGGCGGTGCTGCTGCCGTAGGCCCCGGTCTGGATGAGCCTGGGCTCCCTTGCCTTGGTGGATACCAGAGGACGGGGGTGCCTACTGGGGTCAGCGGGGGAGCTGGCCCTAGGGAGGGGCATCCTCCCCTCCCTTCTTTTCCTCCCCATCCCTGGCTACCTCCCTCTTCCCGCTCCACCACACCCACCCACACAGGTAGGGCCTTGGGGTGCGGGTGTGCAGGGGAGACATTCCCCCCCCCCCATCCTCTTCTGGCCACCTGTGCCTCAATTTTATCTCACAACTTAGACATCCACATTACTTACACTCTCATAACACACACACATATATATATATATAGGGCCTTGAGGGTGGGCACGTTAACGGCGTCCAGTAGACGGTCTGTGTATTCAAACCTACCTCTGGCGCCGGTGCCCACCTCTCAATTTTAAATCCATGTAGATATTGAGGGTTCTCGGGAGGGGCCGTGCTAACACCTGCTGCTCTCTGGCAGCAGCACCATGCTCTCCCTTGTTTTAAATGCACTTTAGAGCAACACGCAGCAACACTACACTTGAGCGGGAGGAGGGAGGTTTGGGGTCTTAACACACCCCCGTTCTCTACTAGCCATCGGGGCGGGGGGGCTGGGAGGAGATGCTGGCTGTCCGATTGGCCTCCCTGCTGCTGCGGAGCCTGGGACGGTCTGCTTGCCTCCACCCCGGAGGGAAGGGTAACATCTCTTGGGTCTGGGTGCCGTTTCCCCCTCTGGGGGCGAGGGTACCTGGACCCGGGGTATAGACTATGTTTGGGGAGTGTGATTGTGTGTACATGTCCATTTATGTCTATCCCTACGTTGGGTGAGTGCTGAGTGTTTGTATATGTGTGCATGAGGGTGGGAATGCATGTCTGTGTCTGTGTGTGCCTGTTTGTCTGTGTCTATATGTCAGGTCGGGTCTTAGACTCCACCTCTCTGGGAACTCCCAGGCCCTCCAAAGTGTGGAGGCCTATCTTCCCTCACCACACTCCCTGCCGGTGACTGATGCCCTCAGGGGTCGGTGCATTGGTGGTTCTTGGTGTCCGGGGCTGGGCGCTCAGGTATGTACCAGCTCACTCCCGGTGGCTACTTGGCGGGGCCTGGGGCCCGTTGCTCGGTCAGGCCTCTTCCGGGCCGCGGGGGGCCCTCTGGCCTCCAGCCTCTGTGCCTGCGGCTTGGTTCACTCTGGCACAGCTGGCTGCTGGCGGAGCCGGCGGGCACGCCGGTGCAGCCCCTTCTAGCTTCTGCCCGGTGGCTACTGGGTGACCTCTCGTCTGGGGATCCTCAGCCCTTCCCATGAAGGTGGCACGGATGCCCCTCCGGTGGTCCTCCTTGGGCTCTTGCACTCTGGGGCCTCTGGATGTCTGGGGCCTGGATCTCCTCCATGCCTGCTTCATGCCCTGGGGGACAGGGCTATGGCTCTCTACACCCTCTTGCAGACCATTACATGGGGAAACCATTTGAATACAAGCGCGCCGATCCACACAGGTGTGCACACGGGTGTTCACTGTTTGTAGACTTAAATCACACCTTTCTTGGCTGCTACTTCAAAGCACATTGTGCGCTGTCTGTCCTGCGTGCTGCACAACAACATTCAATATTTAGTATTTACTGCTGTTTACACTTAGCTAGATTAATGCGATGGTGTTGTGTTTAGTATGTTGCTTTGTTTTTTTTTGCTTGTTTTCTATTCTTTTTCTCTCAACAGGTGATCCCAGAGATATATTTTTTTCCCCCCTTTCTCACTGTCCCTCTCCCCTTCTGTTTTTCTTTTCCTTCCTCTTTCTTTCTCCCTTTCCTATCCCTCACTCATGTCTGTCCCGACTGTAACAACTGAAAATAAAATAAAATAAATAATAAAAACAAAGGTCGATCAAATGGACCAATACGGCAATGCCATGATGATCCATTTGGCAAAATAAATCCATTGGGTATCCTTGTTGGTCTTCAGACAACAATTCTGACGGCTAAAGAACCAAATGGGACAGGCAAAAAAAAAAAGAAAAAAAAAAAAGAAATGTGACAAGAGACCAGAAGTAGATGTTTTTAGTAAAATCAGAAATAAAAAGGTAGAAATGTAGTACTGCTCCAAATAAATAAAGTGAGCTGGGTTCCATCGCAGTTTCAGGGGAAAGGGTAAGCTGAATGAATCTGAACATAAAGCAGAAAGGAAAAGTTGCATCAACATACCTGGATGATGTAAACTTCCTCTCTGCCATTGTACCAAACCTCAAACTTTTTGCTGTCGCCTTTGACATTCTCTGTGATCCCCACAGAACTCATCTGAACAGAAACAGGACGCAGACACTGAGATTCAGTATGTTAGAGATGAACTCTGTCAAGTGATGCACTGAAAAAACTCTTTCATTAGCAGTCACACAATAAATACACATTTTATATGTTATTCGGCACAACGCTCCAAAAGTATAACAGTCACTTAAGGTGATAATTATTTTCCAGGACATTAACAAACCAGAGTCATAAACTAAAGCCATTAAACGTCTCAGGCAAGCAGTATTCCCAAAATATTGCCATGTCATAAAGTAATGTGAATAAGCTTTGAGATTCCTATTTAAATACCAACTGTGAATTTATCATAATAACAAGTAGGGGTATACTAATAATAGTGGTAATCATGAGCTTAACTGCTGACCCCTCTTCACCCACAATAAGACAAATGCATTTAGCTGATTTAATCTTATATCTTTAGATAAATTAAACTATTACGGACTTTGAGGCTTAGACGTCCTTTCTACTATCTACAGGACTTAACAGGCAACAAGTCTATACAACAACTAGTGGATGCCACTGGCTATTTAGCAATATTCAGTTAAAAGGTTTGCTCCCTTAAAAAACAGTAGAATAGCTTCAAATAACCATCATTAAGTCCAAAATGATGTATTTTAATGGTATTAATAGGGTTACTCTATCCTAGTGGTTCTGAAACGTTCTCATTAATGAACTGTGTTTGGTTTTTGTCTGTTTTATAAAACAGCTTTTAATTATTATTTGCATAATTATGTGCATTATCTGGTACTTAAAATGAAGCATCATCTTTATCTGCAATACTTAAAAGAAACTATTGAAGACAAATTAGTTGATGTTCTTCAATAAATAAATAAATGAATAAATATATAAAAATGCCCCAGTAGTGGATAGATAACAACTATTGGGACCTATTGAACTCTAATCTAGTAAAGTTCAATAGATCCCAATATGTCGTTTTAATCAGCTTTAAATGAGAAGGTGTTTGATGTGTCCAATTTCACTGCAGGCAACTGCAGGTGACAAATAAAGGCTTATTCATCCAAACAAAGTGCAGGCTATGCACACTTAACCCACACACATCCCCATCTTTATCTGACCTTGAGTGAGTGTTTGAAGCTGTAGGACGGGGTCTTTTCATGTCCATCGGTGGTCTCCTCTCGTTTCTTACAGAACAGCAGCATCTTGTCATACAGAAAGAGATGCCTCTGCATAGGCTTAAACCTCGCCAGGTCCTTCACCTAAGAGCAGGTAATCTGTCACTTATCACATGCGTAAATAACTGTATAACATTCAGAAATTAAATGTCAAGAAGACCCATGACAGATGACCCTGTAGCATCACTCATATTGTTATTATTTAAGCAAACAAAAAAATGTTCAAACAAACCTGAATACATCAAAGGCACATGGGATGGGTTTGTATTTAGCTATACATATAAATATTAATGACTGCATCACTCTAAGCTGTTTACGTTTTGTTTCCATTGTGTCTCGGTTATTAATCATCAACTGATAACATAAACAGCAGAACAGCATTGCGCTATAATGCCTTCCAAGGACAAACCTGAATGCTATGCTGCCTGTTTAAGTTGAAAAAGAGGCAATGAAATGCATGTCCTTCAGTTTAAATATGCTCTTCTTTGCCACGTACCCTTTCTTTCATTCTTTTGCTATGAAATGCTGGTTCTATATCAATAGAGTTTCCTTGCTATCTCTCATCAACAAAGCTTGATCAAATATCTAGATGTGCTTGCATATGGTTTGATGTTGTTGGTAAAAATGTGTATAATAAACTACTGAAACGTATGCCTGTCTTTTCTGGTACTCTTCCCTTCAGACCCCGGGCAGTTGAAGCAAATGGCTGCCCATTGCTGACATTGGTCCTGCCAGAGGACACTTCCTGTTGAAAGGTAGTTCCTCAAACCCTCAATCATGCTTGATCATAGGGGATCATCTGATTGTTTGGATTCCAGCTGCTGTAATATTATAGGGTCTTTACTCCGCAATATAAAGTGCTTTGAGATGGCTGGTTTGTGAACTGGTGCTACATAAATAAAACTGAATAGCCGGTCACAACAGATTTGGCAACCACAGCAGAGCTAAAAAAAAAAAAAAAAATGGAAATGAGACTTAACCAGAAATTCACTGACTGGAGCAGAACAATATGAGCTGAACACACAATGTATCAAAGGCACTTGGGATGGGTTTGTATTTAGCTATAGATATAAATATTAATGACTGCATCACTCCAAGCCACTTTAGCTTCGCTTCCATTGTGTCTCGGTTATTAATCATCAACTGATAACATAAACTGCAAAACAGTATTGCATTATAATGCTTCCAAGGACAAACTTGAATGCTATGATGGTTCTTTATGTTGAAAAAGAGGAAATGAAATACATGTTCTTCATCTTAAATTTTTCCAATGATTCGCTATGAAATGCTGGCGTGGTTTATATGGGTTCAAAATGTGGTCATAAATATTTTGTACTCGTAAATCAGTTTTGTTAAAAAAGATTTGTGTGTGTGTAAAAAAATTTTGTATGTGTAAAAAGAATTTGTGTGTGCATAAAAAAGATTTGTGTGTGGACTTAGCCAAAAAAAAAACCCTGCAAGTTACAAGTACGAATTTTGACCCAATTTTTCTTCCTTTCATCTGATTGGTCAATGTCATGTCAATCACAAATGTAACAATCCAATCAGAGAATAGATGGGTTTGGCTGTCGAAGGGTCGCTTTTTTTGAACTGCAGGTCTTTGAAGGGAATAAATGCCCTTACATGCCAACCCAGCGTTTTCCTTCATCACCACGAAGGAAAACAGTCTGTGGTCGGCCGAGTTTGGTGATTTTTGTGTCACAGGTCTACGTGTTTAATACAGGGACTTCCACAGCCTTTTCAACAGCGCTGTGGACCGCGGGGGGGCGGGCAGTGTTTTGGAAATGACAGTCTTCATTACAAAGCTTTCTTCGTTATGAATTAGCATACATGTTTTTATTGAACATTTGAAGAACTAGCAAAAAAAAAAAAAACAGAAACTCTTGTAGAGGACATAAAGTCAGAGATAGAAGCGACAAGGAGCAGGTGCATCTAGTACAGGTGGAGCTGCTGCAAAAACCCACAGAGCCCAGCAGCCAGCGCAACAAATTCTGGATCCTTGGCTTTTAGTTAGCATTAGCAGCACATCCTGCGTCCGATGTGAAAGGACTTTTATGCTGAGCACTGTGACTCACAGCAATGGTCCCGGGTCAGCCCTGACTTTGTGTTAAACTAATCCTAAAGTAATAATGGTATTTCCAACCACTGACATACCACAACTTTATCCTTTCAACAGCTGCTCAAAGTTAGGGGACCTAGCTGCTATCGGATATTTATATAGAGATCCTCCAGCTTCAAACTGCATTACCCTTCAAGGACCTGCAGTTCAAAAATAGCACCCCTCCGACAGCCAAACCCATCTATTCTCTGATTGGATTGTTACATTTGTGATTGACATGACATTGACCAATCAGATGAAAGGAAGAAAAATTGGGTCAAAATTCGTACTTGTAACTTGCAGGGTTTTGGTTTTTTTTGGCTAAGTCCACACACAAATATTTTTTACGCACGCACAAATTCTTTTTACACATACAAAACTGATTTAGAAGTACAAAATATTTATCACCACATTTTGAGCCCATAGGGTTTAGCCCACCCTGAGTTTTGGCCTCCTGCTGGCTGTGCTCTTGCATTCCTTATTTAGCAATTTCTGTATCAATGATAGAGGTGCCTTGCTATTTCTCATCAAGGAAGCGTGATGATCTTCTCTAGATGCGCTTGCTTATGGTTTGGTTGTGCTTTGGACACAACTGATCCGGTTTCCACAAAGTGTTTTAGAGTGATTGTCATAATTTGACACATCAAATTATGGAGCTCCTGTTTCCTCAGAAAAGAAAAATAAAGTGATCGAGGTTCTGCAGTAAACGCCATACACAGCCTTGTTTATGAAAAGTAAACCGTAGCTGCAGATTAATTAAGGCCATGGTCGCACAAGCCTAGAGACCTGTCAGCAATCATCTGGCAACCTCTGCTTATGATGGAAAAATGTGTTCCATAAGTGACTGGTAGTTGCTGGCAGTAGGGATGGGTATTGATAAGATTTTCACGATTCCGATTCCATTTTTGATTCTGTTTAACGATTTGATTCTTTATTGATCTCTTATCGATTCTTTTTTTAAAAAGGAGAACACTAAGGTCGATTAGCTTAGAACTTACATCTTCTCTTTAAACAAGATAGAAATTTAGGAGTAACATGGCCTTACAAACCCAGCAGTGAGATCTTAAGAGATCCACAGCCTACGGCTCTTCAATGGGGTGTCACAGGGTCCCCGGGAAAAAAATTGTAAATGTAAAATAAAAATAAAAATAAAATAAATATTTTTCTGTAGCAATAACAAAGTATAACATAAATTATTCTGCAGCAATTACACAAGAATATCCAGTAATGTCCCTGCCTACAATTAAACACATTCACTTATCGAAAATCGGGGGCATCTGCTGTGGCAAATGGGTGCAAGCCTTTTACCACAAACTTAGTCACTGCTCGGTGACATTCGTCTATCCTGGCCTGAAAGAAGACACTACCGGTAGACTGCAGCGAGAACTGCCAGCATCTGAGCCAGCCAGACTCTGTCTGTCTCTCTCTCATCATGGTCACCTAAATGCACAGTAATGGCAGGTTTTGTAATAAGGCAGATCGCGCTAACATAATATGGACTGTTAGTTGATTATTTACCTGCCGCGTGCAAACGTTACCGCTTCTGCTGGGTTGAGATTCACGAGTCCGGAGCGGAATTAAAAATACGACATTCATTTAAGGTTATCACGTGTTTTGTGAGCAAATGCTTTTGTATATTTGTAGTGTTTCCTCCCTTAAATGAAATATCTACTTTGCAAGTATTGCAAGTTGCCCTGTTGTCATCCGTTCTCGTAAAGTATAACCAAACTTTTGAGCGTTTGAGCCGCTTAGGCGCCGTGTTTCCTGCCAGGTAAATGACGCTCCGCAACGTGGTGACGTCATTCGGGGCGACTGGAATCGATAAGGGAATCATTTGCAAAACTGGCAAACAATTCCAAGGAATTGAAACAGTGGGAACTGGTTCTCAATAAGAACCGGTTTTCGATACCCATCCCTAGCTGGCAGCATAAAATTGTTCACAGCAGCACCCTCTTTGCAACTGTTTTCCACTGGCAACAATCAGCATTCTCCAGCAACCACTCGACAACCAGTCAGGTAATCTCTGACTGGTCTCTTATTTGCTTTTATTGCACTCTGAAATATGTAAAGCTAAGAAGGATGTATTTATTTTTCTTGCATCTTAATGAATGTAAAGTATCCAGACTTGTTCATTGCGACTAACTAATGTTAAGGTAAACGATAGGACATCCATAGGGCAATATTCAACACTGGTAAAACAGGAGTGTGGGAATTTACTTTGCTGTGGCCTCTCTTGTGGTCAGTCCACACATTGAAGGATCCCTGCATCAGCAGCTTCCCCAGTTCACTCAGATTTCCCTGCAAACATCAAAAAACAGTCAGATCTGTGAAACACTTTTTTTTTTTTTTGGCACAAAAAGTTGGCAACAAAAGCTCATTATTTAAGCATACTTTTTGTATGAACAGTACAACACTTCCATGTGTTAACAATGATCTGAATGCACATGCTGGCGCTGGTAAGATACCCCCAGTGATATGTAACCCCACCCACGCCCAGTCAATCACAACTCATTTAAGGGAAGAAGGAATTTGGATGTTTGCCAAAGCAAACATCTTAGCCCAGATATCATCTATGAGGACACCTGAATATGGCAGGTCACAAAAGGTTCCCATTAAACCTGCTAAAACTTGAAGAGTTTTTCTAAACCTAAATTTTGCAAACCTGTTGTGCAAAAGCTGTTGAGAGTTGCCCAAAAACTCTGTTTTTACTTTATCCCTAGTTAGGTACATTCAGTGCCAAACTTCGATTTGTATTAGAAAAGAATAGCATTAGTAGTGTGAAAAAAAACAAAAAAAATCTGCTGATTAAACATATTTGATTCAGGTTTTAACACTGAATTTATGGTGTGACCAGTGACTTTTAAAGATGTAAGCAACAGACATTGTTTGTTGTTCTTTTGATGGGAATACATGGTTTACATGATACTGACTTTAATCACAAAAACATGTACTACTGCATAACTAAATAGATCCATCTTATGATGTACATGTTTTTTCAGGTTTCTTGAACTACGCTCTTGGCGGGGATGAAAAGTCTTTCAAATGGCACAGCAAGCCAAAAACATAGGAAAGAACTTTTAGAAAAAGTCCACCATCCACATTCTGGAACACGTGTTTCAGTGTTTCCTGTTTATCAATAGGCTCTATGACAAAGAGGATTCCATTTTTGCTCGCTAAAATATTTCAAAAAGCAAACACTTTCCATTAGATCACTTTTTCACATGACTGTACCACAAGGGGAAGGTGACAAGTTATAGCAATCCGATTGCTGTAAATTGAAGAAAGTCAAGTCAGTTGACACCACAGGGTGAATTAGAGGCTGAGTAACGAGAGTGGAATAACAGCCCTCAAACTCAAGTTCGTTTTCACAGTGTAAATCATTCAGAACTTTAATGATGATGATGATGACTACTGTACACTGACCTCAAAGCCAGTGATTGCTATCTGGTGCATGGAGTCATTGACAGACTTAATGATGTCCAGCATGGTGGCTAAAGCCTCCTCCAACTCAGCCATCCCCTCACCGTTACTGCATTTTAACATCTCCTGTTAGACGGGAAAGTGGAAGTGGTTTAGAAAGATCAAGGGCACAAAATACAAACCAAAGAAAGAGAAGAACAGAGGAGCAAATAGACTTTATGTCAATCCTAATGTAGGATCATAGTTAATGACAAATTCCCTATCTTTAGGACCGCCTTCTTTTGTCAGTCCATATCAGAAATATAACCCTACTGTCTAACAGTGACGTGGAACAAACATCACATGCACTTATCATTTTTACTATTATTATTATTATTACTTATAGGGTCAATTCTTGTATCTCCCTCTTATCAGGACATGCCAATGGCCCAATGAAAAAGCCATCAGATTATTCAAAATGCTACAACAGTTCCACATTGCTACATTAAACATGGCTAATATTTCACCCAACTTTTGTTTAAGAAAATGGCAGATTTCTTGCCATAACAGTTCATATCATTTCTTGGGTTATGCGAATAGTATAATTATTTGGACTGAATTGACTGGATATCAATATTTTTAAAGTCCCAAAGAGGAGGAGAGGAGAAAGGGAGGAGAGAAGATGCAGGTGCTTGGCAGAATTAATAATAAACACAGACTGAGATAACAGGGCTATCACATTGTGGATATCAGCTCATTTTCCAGGAACAGTTCCTCTAGTATTGAATAAACCATCACTCTGGTTGTGTCACAGGTTCCTTTTTCTTTATTTATTTCCCATTCTCACCAACAATTGACTCAATGGGAATTTTTATTTTTACTTAAAATAAATGAAATCAATGACTTAGCAAGCTTCAGTGGTGATGAAGGTTTTTCTTTAGGTTCAGGATGAAATGTAAGTGACTAATAAAAGGTTTTTCATATTCTTGCTTCTGTCATATTTTATAAAAAATTTTTAAAAAAAAATTTGGTTAGGCTGACCAAAAAAAGAAGAAAAATCAAATACTTGGTATTCATGGTATATTCATGGTAAACAGAGACTGGATATCTATTAGAAGCATGATAACTAGCCTAATAAATACAAAGAATAAAAAATAACATTAATGTACTGAACTAATTGGTTAGTTCCTTTTAAATTACATCTTATAACCAAATAACACACCTTCAGCATGAGTTGGTATTTGGTGATCCTCTGGACAGGCTTCAGCAGGTAGGCATCCAGAGACAGTTTGTGATCCAGCTTCTTCTGGCATTCCTGTTCTCACAAACCAAATGTTGTTGATCAAGAAGTGGCACGTGAACCCTCATCGAACTCTAACCTGTTACAGCTGCATTGTGAGGTTAAGTCACCAAACAGAACACCAACATTGTAGGTGCTGTGCTCTAAAGTCTTTCTCAGAGGCCAGTAGCATGAAGCAGTACTTAGGGTTCAGTGAAACAACTTCAGGGTTCGGCCTGGTTTTTTAACAGATTTGTAAAGTTAGCTACCATCTCAGATTAGGTTAAGAAGAAGTTGTAGAAATCAACTAACAGTTGTAGTCACCTGAAATTGTGTGTGTGTGTGTGTGTGTGTGTGTGTGTGTGTGTGTGTGTGTGTGTTTGTTTACCTGAAAAAACAGGCTGTCCCCACACTGCCTCCAGATGATTTCAGAGCGTGGTTTATTCTGACAATACTTTTCATACACCTGAAGCTCTTCTTTCTGAGAGCACAAAGACATGTCCAAGTGAAAAGAGGGAAGGCTATCTGGTTTCTCAGTTTCTGTTCAATTCAATCTTTAGTTTTAAAAGTTTGCCACCTTTCTATGAATATATATGAATATTAAAGGAACCCTCTAGGATATGAATCGAGATAACAAATTTGTTGTGCAAAAATAGAGCTAACATCTTTGTAATTTCCCATGTTATCTGAATAAAAACAACCGTCCAACAATACAAAGTATTGGACTTTAAAACCCGCGGAAAAAGGTTCCAACTAAAAAACTAGACTTGATCTATGATAAATGGCTCACCTGAAGTCTCTGTGTATTAGTACTTTTAGAACTTCAAATCTGTGAGTTAAAGACTTGGCTCCTCCCCGACTTGGGAAATTAGATTATGTGTGCAGTAACTTCTCACTATTATGTAAATAGTTTTTTAACATAAAAAGTTACAGCTTTGTGTGTTTTCTTAAGTCTCTGTTGATGGATTTCACACAAACCAAAGACAACACAATAAGTATGTCAATGCTATGCCTGAACAAATTCTATTTGTAGTATCAGATCTCCCTGTTTCAAAGATTGGAAGGTCTGGTTTTACCTGTCTAACGGTAACTAGATGACAAAAGATTATGGCTGTTGAATAACTATCGTTGCTCTATATTGTTGTTAAGTCTCAGCCCACGAATAGATGCCAATCATCTGTGACAAAAATCTGCTTCTCCTTACTTTCTCGACATGCCCAGTGAAGTGCGAATTTGCGTCAGTAATTAGACTCCTTGTTTGCCTGTTAGCCTGCAGACCTTTAATGAAGATCTCATTACTCTTTATCTGCCTATTTTTGAAGAATTGTCAAGTCTCGACCTTTAACTTCTTTTGTAAAAAAAAAAAAAGGCTATCTCCATGCCATGTCTCAGCCTTAAAGACGTTTAAGGTTTACAACCTGAAGTCCTGGCAAGGAATTCAGTTTCCAGACACCTGATTCTGGAGGGTGTCTATTTTCAGTTTCACCTGCAAAACCTGAAAGGTTTCATTAGCTCCTGTCCGCAGATCCTTCGGGTACCTTTTCTCATATTTCAAAGCAGCATTTGGTTCACTGGACTGAGGAGTTGATACTTGGAAACTGGAACAAATGTTTGCTCTATCAATGTGTGAATTGTTGACTGGACATTTTTTTCCATGTTAAAGAACAACAATATATGTCATTCCAAATGTTGCTAGTGAGAGACATATTTTTTCCATTATGTCATTAGTTTCTCAGATATGGCAGGAAAAGTATTCAAGTATCCCTGGTGTGGGTACATTTAAAGTAAGAACAAAATATATCATGTTATTCCTTGTACTGTTACAAGTGCACTGTTATAGCCATGGAGAAAAAAATAACCACTAACGTAAAGGAAGTACTAATATAAACCCTTTTACAGGTACTTCCGGGTATTTCTAAATACACACCCTTTTCAGAAAACAGGTTCCAACCAGTTCTGGTTTCTCTGCGCAGTTCTCCAGCTCCATGAGAAATGTCCTGCAGAAAATACATGAAAACAAAGTAAGAAAACAATACACATTGCATCCTAATTACTTAAAACTAATTAGGTGTATGCAAATTACATAATCTTTAGGTCTAGCTACTTTAGTCTTTTAATTAGATCTTAGTTAAGTTGGTAAATCTAACTAATCATCAAAGTGATCTGTTAAGAGATGTCGTACTACCATTGAATTCATGAAATAATAAAATCTCTCAGCATTTGATATGTTTTCTGTTTTCTACTGTCAGTAAAACATGAGATTTGCAAATCATTGCATTCTGTTTTTAAATACATCCATCCATCCATCTTCATCCGCTTTATCCGGGGCCGGGTCGCGGGGGCAGCAGCCTAAGCAGAGAGGCCCAGACCTCCCTCTCCCCAGCCACCTCCTCCAGCTTATCCGGGGGAACACCAAGGCGTTCCCAGGCCAGCCGAGAGATATAATCTCTCCAGCGTGTCCTGGGTCTGACTCGGGGCCTCCTCCCAGTGGGACATGCCCGGAACACCTCACCTAGGAGGCGCCCAGGAGGCATCCTTGTCAGATGCCCGAACCACCTCAGCTGCCTCCTTTTGATGTGGAGCAGCAGTGGCTCTACTCTGAGCCCCTCCCGGATGGCTGAACTTCTCACCCTATCTCTAAGGGAGAGGCTGTTTTTAAATACATTTTACACATTTTCTCAGGTTTTGATATTTAAATAAATTCACAGAGATACATATACTGATATGAACCACACATGATTGCCTTAACAAGAAGCAATGGGGAGATTCAGAAATCTGCTGTATTCAGTCCACACACCTACTGTACACAAATGTATATGAAAAGGGATTACATAAAATATCATTGTGAACTGTGAACTCAAACAACTGCAGAATGTGAAAGGAGGAACATCACCTTACTGTGTAGTTTGTGTGCAGTGCATGCTTTGACTTCCTGTTAGTCCGTTTTTTTAGAAATTCACTTGGGAGAGCTTTCGGTTTAAAATTACAGGATTGCCTGAGCGCAACCGGTCTATCATTTAATAGTACAAACTGACAGCTATTTGAATGATGCACATTTGGCATCAAGTGAAATATGTTTCTCCAGGCAAAAGCTACTTTAAAAGAATGCACATTACCAGTCACCTGGTAATCCTTTAAAAGAGGAGTTGTTCATATATCACAGTTTTCTGTGATATATCTTTGCTGACATCAGTGTTTCCAAGTTATAGTTGTGTATATGTCGAGGCCAATGGCAAAATAAAGTAAATTCCACCTACTTGTTGTGAAATTCATATATCTCCGGCAGGTTTCCAAACAGCACATCTCTTTTGTTCTCCAGTGATGGTGGCATGAGGTGGCTAAGCTCAGAGTTATTCAGCTCTGCAAAATAACCCTGGGAATCAGGGTGAGAGGGAGGGTCAAAAAATGAAATAATAAAGAAACAACAGCGAAATGTAAAAATCAGTCAGTCTCACTTCAGAGACATTAGTATAAAAAGAACAAATACACAAAAAAAAAAACAACTTTTGCACTGATCCTTTTCTTTTTTTGATTGAGAAACGAATTACATTTACTGCATTACATACCGCAGCATTGTACAAGGCTGTAGTCACTTCTGCATTGCTTTGCTTACATTTTCTTTGCACTACTTTTGCAGTGGCAGGAAAATGAGAGAATGTCAGTCTAGATCCAATGTGTATGAAAACAATAGGTAAACTGTGTCTACCTAGAAGGATCTTTTAACAGTTAAAGAACTTTTTACAATTCTATAACAATTCTGAGAGATGATTAGAAGATTTAAGGACTGTTTACTGTAGTAGCTTTGTTCTCAAGATGTAAAACAGGTGCAATTCCAAGAATCAGGTCAGCAGCTTTTTGGATGCAAATAAGCCACAACCATGTAAAATGGATACAAAGATCTCAGTCACTTGACATACTATACCTCCATGATGCTTTGCAGCTCCTCAACATACAGCCTTTCTGTTTCAATTAGTTCAGTCATGATATGCCTGCAAACAGAAAAAAACTTTTTTTTTTCTTATCACACTGGCTAAACTAAAAAATAAACACAGGGAGTCACTTGTGTTCACCAGTCTTCACATGTATTGTATGTATTTGCAGTCTGATGTTGATGCACTGAGTTAATTGCTATAAAATTAGTTATAGGTAGCCAATGTGGGCAGAGGGTAGATTTTTATTTAACTACATGATTTCTTGAAATTCCATGGAATGTTTATGTCTACTCTCCTACAAGTCCATGCGTGTTGCATTTTAAAGATTGATCTGAAGTCAGTATTTATAACAAGAGACACTGAGTAATCCATGACAGGAATCCAAAACATGTCTATGCCAAGGGGTATGAAACAACTCACAGACTTATCTTTCCTGTCATTGGTCTAGATTTGTGCTACAACAGCACAGGCCTCAGTATAAGCCCTCAGACTGTAACTGAAGCACTTCCTATAACTTTGTTATATCTAAGAATGTGTAGGAGCACAATGGGCTAGTCTTGTCTGCTCATTACCTGAATGTGTATGAATCCTATCTTACAACTTGCTCACAAGATAAGTACTGACTCTGATTTGTGCAATTTTACACATGACTTCTCCTCCCCCTGACATGCATAATTAAGTTATTTATAGCTGAAATAGCTATGTAAGGACGTCTCGGGGTCAGTAACAAAAAAATTACATAAACATAAAATTAGTTTGGTTCAATTTGTTTTGTCTATTTAGAAATAATACATTTACAGTCTTTGTGTCATTTAAAACCTACTACTACTATCACCGTCTATCCTCCTCCCACTTCAGATGACACACTCCCATCTCTCAGGCTCTCTTTGTCGCACTGAAGCTTCCAGGGCAAACAGTGCACACATTTAAAGCCATCCTCTGCTGAACAGTTCAAGAAAATCCGAAAGGAAGAAGACAACAGAAAAAGCTGATGAACAGAAATAAATCGTAGAAAAACAAGAAACACAAAATCAGTTGGAAAGCGTGAGGAAGATAAAGTTCGACGGGTATGTGGATTCTTGCTTGAGTGATCTGGTAAGTCAGGAACAGTGTGTATGTGAGCTTGCTTGCTGATTGGTGTCTAAGTAACTGGCGTGTGTAATAGCAGAATAGTTTCAAGGATACAGGTATCAGGTTGTAGTAGTTAACTCAGAGAGGTGGAGAAAGTACAACAAAGCTCAATGTGTAAAGTAAATACAGGCAAATACTACTAGAACTCAAAACACCACAGAATAAAAGTACAAATTGTGCTGTACTGTACAATTTACAGTAAACATCACCTAGAATACGGATATCTGTAACTTATAATAGCTTTAAATTGGTATCAATTTACAGAAGCATCTACCTCCACAACTTTTGGTGTTTGGTGTCAGGGCTCTGTGTGCGGGCAGGCGGAGGTGAGGATCCAAATGCAGGACTCGGACACTGAATGTAACTCGAAGACCACAGCTTTATTGCTGGCGCAAAACAAAACATGAATCAAACTGAGATTGCTAACACAAGAACACACAGGCGATTCTGAGGGTACGACGCGACACTGGCACAAAGCAACACGGGGCTTAAATACACTGAGGCATAGTCAGAGAATGGAAAACAGGAGGGAGACATAGCTGGGAAAGATGAGGACTAACGAGACAGGGGGAGCGAAGCTCGACACATTGACTAAGGCTACGTTCACACTGCAGGCGAAAGCGCATCAAATCCGATTTTTTTGACCCTATGCGACCCATATCCGATCACGGTATGACAGTGTGAACGGCACAAATCCGATATTTTCAAATCCGATCTGGGTCACCTTGGTATGTGGTACTGAATCCGATACATATCCGATGTTTTAGAAAGCGACTGCTGTGTGAACGGTCAAGTCGCATTAAATCCGTCTTTTACGTCACTGACACGAGGCAGACGCCAATTATCAGCGCCCGATAACACATCGCGAACGCTTCCTGGCCATCCGGTGAAACTGCTGGGAAGACAACGTTGGAGAAACGTGAACATTTTATTTGTACATAATCTGCAGATTCTGACAGAAATCTGCAACTATCCTTTGAAGCATCGCTCCTCTAAAACAGCAATAAGGATCATTGTTAGGTTATCTACATTATTATGTAAATAACAAAATAACTTAAAGCAAAAATTGGGAAACGTGAAGTCCGAAGTCTTTATATTAAGGCCATCAGTCAAACAATACTGTTTGCTCTGGGTCTAAACAGAGCGCGTTGTGTGTGACATCTTCTTTTGCGCATGCGGGCCGCTTTGAGCGTTCACACTAGCCATTTTATTTGTAGTGTGAACGAGCAGACAAAAAAATCGGATTTGATCAAAAAATCGGAATTGAGCATTAAGACCTGCAGTGTGAACGTAGCCATAAGACATAGCCCTTCAAAATAAAACAGGGAACAACTCACAAAGATGCAGACACAGAACTAGAACTACACTAACCATGGAACACAAAACCTAAGAACTAAACCCTAGACCAGAATAAACTGAAACAGATTTATAGTAATAATCAAAACAGGATAACTAAAGAATCTGACATAAATCACAATACAGAACAATACCAAAAAACATAAGAAACTGAAAATACTGGGTCAACATGACCCAGAACTGTGACATTTGGCTTTGCTTTATGTTCAGCAGGTCAGCTGTGTGAAGTCACAAATTTATCAAAAGTAAGAATTTGGATTCATTTCCCCCTTTGTTTCTACATAACTGCAAGGATGATGATCCCAATAGAGCAGGCAATCACAACTTATCTAACTTTATGTACCGTATTTCCCAGACTACAAAGCGCACCTGAATATTAGCCGCACAAGCTAAAATCAGGGGAAAATCCTGTTTTGTACATACATTAGCTGCACCTGACTAAAAGCCGCAGGTGTTTGTTGACTTATCATATGTAAGAGAATATGCACAAAGGGTACAAGTAGCGGTAATTACAAGTACAAAACATGTACTGTGCTTCATAAATGAGTAACAAATGTAGTACATAACAATAACCTACAACACACCAGAAAAATAGATTCGGACTACCTTTTAGGCTCAGGTGCAGTGACACGGCTTTAACAAGAAGAAAAGTCAGTCATTCACCACCATCTTCCTGCGCACTAAAACCACCAAAGTCCTCTTCTCCAGTGTCGGATACGAACAGGCTCAGGATGGCTACGTCATCCACTCTCAGCTTCTTTCCTTTGTTGTCACTTTCAAAACCAAAGAAATCCTCGTTGTCAGTGTCAGAGTTGAACACCCTCTGAAGGGCCGTGGCGGTGTCCTCCTCTCCATCATGCAGCAGTCCAGCCCTTCGAAATCCGTTGGTGATCATGGATGTTTTCACACTTTTCCAGGCTGTCAGATTCCACCGGTGGAGTTGGGCATAACTTGCTTTTCCCAAGTTTATCGCCGCTCTTCATCCACGCCTCCTGCTGAACGCTTAGCACTACTTTGAGGTTTGTTTTTCGCGCTACTTGTAGGGCACTATGTTGCCTGGCGGATGGACATGTGACCAACATACCACTCTTGAACCCCGATACTGTGTGTCTGATCACATGCCCTTCCGCCAGGCAACGTAGTGCCTACAGCGGAACAAATAAAACAAATCGTCTTAGGATATGACAAAAATTATGGACAATCCATAGAAAAGCCGCACCTGACTAAAAGCCGCAGGGTTCAAAGCTTGTGCAAAAAGTAGCGGCTTATAGCCCGACAATTACGGTACTTATTTAATTCTGAAAGTAAAAACTAAATTTCAATTTTAGGTGTCATTCACATCACCTCTAATGACAGACCTCAGTTCAAAAAGCTTCAAATGTTTGCCTTTTAAATAAGAATATATGGAAAATGGAAATCTGACAAAATCTAACAAAAGCACAGCACTGAAATGACTATCAAGCTAGGTTGAATTAACAAGTTTTGAGTGCATATGGAAAAAATGGACCTGTTATGGTCTACAATATAACACATCCCCTGGATCATATAAGTTTGATGCAGCCCTCACATTGCTGATAAACATTAAAAAAAACAAGGCCAGCCTTTTGCTTTATTTTGTTTGTCCTTGTGCACCTTCAAAAACAAGCACAGCTTCATTTATCTGTAAAACTGAATATATGTACCAGTGTGTGCTTGCGTGTTACAGATGTAATCTGGAGTCTGTATTCCAACCCTACATCATTTGCTTAAATTCAAAACGCCTCCTTTACAAGGCCAGCAGTGTTTGTGAGAAATAGTCAAACACATTTATGAGCAGTAGTCTACAGACATTTTCACAGAACACACTGACGCTTGACTTTTGAGAAAAGTTAAAGATGTGACCATCAGTATATACAAAGACACTGGGTCATTATTAAAAATTTGTGCAGTAAAGACTCCAGTTCTTGTTCCTGTAATTCTAGCAGGTTGACAAAATTGCATTTCCCAGCACAAAAAAGGTAATGGGAGAAAACCCTCTCAATGACTTGGTTTCAAACAGCAACACCGGAGCATTAATATCTACTGATATCTAGAATTATGGCATCTATAAGTATGTAATAACTTTTAGAACAGAAGTTGAGGGAGACTTGCATTAGTATTATAGCTATCATGATTAAAATCCCTAGCCCTTTTCTTCTTGAAAAAGAACATGAAAGATATGCTAGCAATGGAAATACGATCCAACATAGGCCCCAAACTGTTTGTTTGTTTTTTTGAGATAAGATTATCTGTTAACAAAAGTTTGCCTGTTGAACTATTTATTTGAATATTTCAAACCTTAAGGACTTCAGTTAGCCATTAATATTATCTGACCTTTTCCAAATTTGAGGGTCATTTTATAGATATGGTTTCATTTTATGTATTCAGGTTTATCCCTTATTTGAAGATTTCTTCCAAGTTAACATTTTGAATGTCTAATTATTTCCTGTAGCACCATTTAAATATATGAAAATGCACAAATTACTGCTTGATGAGCCCTTGTGTACAAAGGTATTAGATAATATCATGGTACATTGTTATCACAAGACCATAGGATGTCAGCACTTCAGTTTTCTCATCCTGACTGAATAAGGTAAAAATATGCTGCAGCGAAAATATGTGTTTACACTGTTATGTAGCAACATTCACAGACGTCAGCAGCTTCACTGCTGAGGGGCTGTGTTGGACTAAACCCCCTCTATTATAGGTCTTTGTGCTGGTTCGGCAATTACATTCAGTGTGTTGTTTGCAGAGTGAATCAGTTAGCCAGTGTCGTTAACAACTGATTTATTATATACACTGACAATTCTTGTGTATTTACATGGGGAAATCTGACTGTACAAAGCCAGATAAAATATAGTGAAAAATATCTCTGACCCTTCACGACCTCTGAAATTTTGACCAGCAATAATAGAAATCACATAAATATAAGAATGAAAGACTTCAATGGAAATGAGAGCGAGAGCAAGGGGAAGGATGCCGTTTATGGTTGCTTTATGAGCAGCCATGTGCAATTGAGGTCATTAATAAACCAGTCAGTTGTGTTCAGTTAATTTGTGATAAGACTCACTCGAACACCAGCTTACTTTATCTATTTAACACTGTAATTTATTTTACTGAGTTGTACACTAGTTGGTATGATACAACTAGGGCACATGAAGCTACTGATGTGACGGTCTTAGATAGTAATTTCTGAACTTGTGCAATGACAAACATCCTTTTTTAGAACTGCACAGTTGTTACATTTTTAAAAAAATTCCAAGTATTACTGAAATACTATTAGCACAATCAAGTACAATCAACTCAGTCAAATCAGTTGGCAAAAAGCACTTTGTCTCTGAGTGAACAACTTTAACCAAGTTGAATTAAGAAAAAGAATTGGAAAGTGCCATTCCTACTGTTTTTATTCCATTTGCCAAGAAATTATCTTTACACAAGTCTAATCAATTAGCAATTGTCACCTAAATATTGGCCTTTTAAATGCAGAGTCACGACTCAAATGGAACTGGGAGCTTGTTGTCACATAAGGGTTTATAAATGCCGAGTGTGCTAGGTTTCATGTTAGAGTATAGAAATGCCATTTAAAATTTTGAAGAGACGTGAGTGTGTAGCCAACTGAAAACACAATACAATTTACATGATAATGTTAAATGCTTAGGAACAGTTGCAGCCAATAGTAATGAAAGGTATTAGTCATATCAAGAGGAATGAAACTGAAGCCATAATATCTCATGCTCAATCATCAAGGTAAGGAAATCTTAGAAAGTTGACGTGGTTCAACTAGTTCATAGTGTTTTCTGTGGGAGAAACATTTCGTCACTCAACCAAGTGACTTCCTGGGTCTTGGCTGAATTCAGTTTACAGTTATAAACAGTATGTTTGTATAATGATTGAAATAAGTTCCATTGCCTAACAATGAGCGGTGAGGTCAGTTTCTATATCGTTATCATGCAAATTGACATGATTGATATCCATGAGCGTTATTCAAAACGGTTTGCAGAATGGCTGCAATCGCTATGAAAGCATTAACCACTGCGGACGTACTCCCATGCAGTCCAACATCCCAAATGCAATGCTGGATGTGGCTGATATATCCGTCTGATTGGTATCCTAATTGGTTGACAAGTGGGCTATAGCCCACCTTGAAAAAAGAGATAAAAGATGACAAAATACAATGTTAAAACCACAGATAGTGACTGTAGTGCACACTTCATAGTTTTTAACACTATGTTTCACTTTATTTCTCATTGTATGTTATAACTTCACATGCCTTACATGCTGGCTAATGGTCCAACAACTGAAGGAATTGGGTCCAAGAAACTAGTTGTACCAGATACTGTAATGGTCCTGAGTCTGATGACTCAGTGTTTTGTGTTTCTTTATATTATTATATGTTCTTGTTTATTCTGTTATGTCTTTTGTTTAGGTTTGCTATGTGTTAGGGTTTTGTTTTATGCCTGCCTGTGTTCACATACACACATACATACACACATACACACACACACACACACACACACACACATACACATACACACATACACACATACATACATACATACATACATTATGTAAGGTGTGGACATTTACTATAAATTCTTTACTATAGATTCTAAATACACAATACACCAACCACAGCACTAAATGTTGTCACTATTACTGGATTAAAGACTAGCATTCAATCACAGCGGATTTTCTGTAGTAACATTGTGATAAGAAACATGCCTATCCAGGTGCTAACACTGTAATACTACAGAAAAAACAACTTCAGGACCCCAAATAAACTGCATCAGAACACCTTTTGATACAAAACTTACTGCAAGGAAGGTTTAATGATATCAGCGCAAAACCACGTCATGAAATCTGAATGCTTCCACATGTGTAAAAACCATACGCTCACGCCCTCTTCACAAACATATCCAAAATAAATATAGAAAACAAGAATGAGTAGCTGTAAAAGGATGTGTACAAAATCCACGCCTAACCAAAGACGCACAACTAAGGAGGTTCCTAACTGCCAGCTGACTGATCCGGTTAGGCTGCAAGTTTTCAAGCAGGTCTAGCGGCTGCGTGTACTACACCTCATGATACTTTACAATTTGTTAGAGCTGCGTTTTTACCTGTGTCCGTTCAATAATATTGTTTATGCACAATACTTCAAAAATGTTGTTTTCAGTTTTTCATAAAGTCTGAACATATCCTGAGTGGCAGATCTTCCATAGGTGCACATTTTTACATTGTCTTTTATTGGGAACTGTGGTATATTTTATGCAAAAAAAAACAAACCCAATATGGAATACAACTTTACAATTAAAATTATTTTGACTATTGAACTGCCAAGGAACTGCAAGGATACTCTGCATAAATATACTATGGAACAGAATATATGCACATATAAAGTTTTATCTTAGTCTTGTTTTTCTCTTTTTTTTCAGGTGTCATGTGGCCTGAGGACATGCAGACATTAAAGTTGTGGGACGGAAGTTGAACTAACTGGAAACTTTGAATAGTCAAAAGAGAAGTAGCATGTTAGACTTTTAGGAAGTGATGGTTGACACAGCTTGAACCAACACTGGTTAGTTACAACTTGCAACCAAGGAAGCAGAACTTTTTCTTTACACAGGAGAGAGAGATCAGTAATAGAGCAACCACACTGGACTTCATCATGAGGAAAAGGAACCAGTTTGAAGGACAAGTGAAAGAAAGAAAGGAAAGAAGATGAAGAGAATATTATTAGATGGGGCATATATTGTTTGTGTTCAGCTGAAATAAGCAGTAATCAAGATGTTTGTGAACTTCCGTCGAATCCACAAGTGCCAGTGTTTGCAACTGCTGACCACAGGTCTTCTGCTTTGTATGGTGATGGTTTACTGGGAAGAGCTGGACCATCATGCAGTCAGCCACATGAGATCCTTCACCCACCGGTACTTGATCAACAGCTATGATTTTCTCAATTCTTCTTTTGCTATCAACTCCAATCATCATTACAGAAAGGGTGGTTCTAACAGGGTATTTGGTGGATTTGTGAACTATTCATACCTCATCAACCACCCAGAGAAATGCAAAGGGGAAAATGGGAAGAGTTTAAATGATGTTTTTCTGCTGTTATTTGTAAAATCATCACCAGAGAACTTTGAGCAGCGCCGAGCCATCAGGGACACATGGGGAAACGAGAGCTTTGTTTGGGCAGAACTGGGGGTGAATATGAGGTTGGTGTTTGCCATTGGCATTCATCCATATGTCGAACAGAGATATAAGGTCCAGACTGCACTGCTGAAGGAGGACAAGGTCTATGGAGATCTGATCCAGCAGAACTTTGTAGACACATTTTATAACCTGACTACCAAACTGATCCAGCAGTTCCACTGGAGGCACATATATTGCCCTCAGGCACGCTTCGTCATGTCTGCGGATGATGACATCTTTGTCCATATGCGTAATTTGGTAAAGTATTTACAGGATATTCTCAGGAGTCAATCAGGAGCTAAAGACCTATGGGTGGGGCATGTCCACAGGGGATCTCCTCCAGTTCGCTATAAATACAGTAAATACCACATTCCCTATGATCTGTATCCCTGGCCATCCTACCCAGACTACACTGCTGGAGCAGGGTATGTGGTTTCAGGGGATGTAGCTGCTAAAATTTACCAGGCGACTCTGCTGCTGAACTCCTCTATGTACATTGACGATGTCTTTATGGGAATCTGTGCCAAGGCCATGGGGGTCTCTCCCCAGGAGCATGTTTACTTTTCAGGGGAGGGCAAGGCTCCTTACCACCCCTGCATTTATGACCACATGATCACATCACACGGTCATACCTCTGACGTGCGCTCACTGTGGCGGTCAGTAACAGAATCTAGAGAGAACAGCAGCACCAGAGGAATAGTAGGTAACCTTTATTGCACAGCAGTGAGAGTGATGCTGCTATGTCTGCCACATTATCAGAACACTTACTCCTGTAGTGCTGCTTTTACATGAATACTCGTTGTGGGTCTCAAACACTGTTATAAACAATGTTACCTAACAGCACTAGTCTGACACATTTCACCTTTTGCCATTGTGTGCAATTTTGTAAGGAAATAAAATCAGATCTATTAAGAAATTAAATGCATTCAAAATTCATGTCCAGATGCATCAGGCTTCACTGATTTGCAGCTTCCCTTTGCGTTCCCTTAATTTTTTTTATGTTACTTTCCGCAGTAGTTTACTAAAGCACTTATCAACGAAATAACTTTTCCCTTTGCCTTCTCTATAAATTAGCGGTAGCAAACATCAAAATTATTGACTTAAGTAGCCTCGGATTATTCTTCTGTATTGGGGCAATTGATAGTTTTGCCTTTTAATTATTTATAGATAAGACAAGAGTATCAGGATAACTCTGAAATTTAAACCCAGACATATTAACAATGCAGCTGCCAAATGAGAGGATAACTGGACCAACTTGATTTTTGTTGGAAAACATTGTTTTTTGTGATGCTGTGATTATTACTTTGATGCATATGTATAATAATTCACTGTCATAGAGCCAATCAAGTGTGTCACACATTAGGGTCTGCCAGATTGTGCTAAATTATGACGAACTTGTGTAATTCTGCTGTAGCCTGCATTTTCAGTGTAAGCCAGGACTTCTGCTAATTTATATTTTTTCCTTCTTAACTGCATTCCTTCTTTCACTACTAACATAGGCATAACTTCATTGCACTCACCTGACTTCCTGTATATTGTTAAACTGTGTATTCTATAAATAAGTTCCAGTGAAACTGTAATGTCTAAAGATTAAGTTCGTTTCATTTATTGACTCTGTTTAGGTTAGTCAGCTAGACCCGTGAAGCTTTTCATGTGTAACTGTCAGAAGCCAAAACAAATAACCAACCCATAATGTAGTTCAATGTTGGACAGATTTATGAGCAAGGCTTTGACTTTTGAATGGCAATTACCTCATTTTATTTCTGATTTTGTTTTGGATTTACAAGTGTGATTACAACAATTCACCTGTTGAAATACTTACTTCTAGTTCAATCTGCAGGTTTCACAATATCTCGAAATCTGCAGATTGCATAGTTTTACGGTGTCTGAAAGCTGTTCAGACACCTTTAGATATTTGAGCAACACCTAAGCAAATGATCGATCCAACCGTTTTTTAAGCTCTTATACAATTTATAGTTGCTTTATTTATTCCAGCTGTTATTACCCTAATCTACCACAGGGTTACCAAAGCAAAACATTTACCTACAATCTCACAATGCCTTTTTTGTATGTGGAGTAAGTCTATTTGATTACATGCACACTGAAAAATGAAGCTAAGATGGTACGTAAGTAATATGACGTCTAAGTGTCCACTCTGAGCAGTAGTCTTTGACACCTCAGGAGTGAGATTGAAACAGTCTGCAGTAAACCAGTCTCTGATATACTGACCCCAAACTGACTTGTCTGTGCCAAGTACATTACTCCAAAATGCCTAGTCTTTACCTGTGCACTCAATGCCAAACCTTTGACATTAATTTTGGACAACAAAGGGTGTTTTAGTTTAAGTTATTTCTGGTTGAAATTACACATTGATCGTTCTAATCCCAGCCAAAAATTCTCATTATAATTTCATGGATTTCATAGTGTGATAAAAGGAGAGACGGCATTTTTTTTCTATAATACTGTTTGATCTTTTTTTAAATCCTGAAATTGAATGTTGTTGTAATTTTTGTGTGACATTTCTTTGAATGTATCAACTTTGTTAATAGAATTTTTGCTTAAATAAAAACAAACAAACAATAGTTCAGAATCAGTTTCACATAGGATCTACTTATTATTTTACTTGAACCTAGATAATGTATCTACTCATAAGGCTAGCATACGTGAGGTCGTAAGAAATTAAATAAAATCCAACACCAATAAAACTTCATTGTGGACCTTTTACATCCCTGCTCTTTCTTATTTGACATGTGTTTGTCTTGCTGTATCAAAGTTTAAGTTTACTTATCTATTGCCTGAAGAAGGAAAGTTTATGGTACATATTAGTTAACCACATAGGGACAATTATGGTCACATCAGTTAGGGTTATTACCACTAGTTTGTTTACAAGTACAGTACATCAATGTTTCAAGAGGTCAGGACACAAATTGGATTGAGAAATGACATTTTTAAAGATTGAAAGGATATGTGAAATTGTTAACTGTTTTTCTACCATGTCATAAATACTTGCACTATCCTTGGGAAGAGTATAGTACACTGCATAAAATTATGTCATAAAATAAACTGCAAATGTAAAAATTGAGCTTTTGTTATAATCGCAGGAATACGACATTATCCCCCCTTACCTGCGTCTGTTGGATAGACTTTCCTCAGTCTCATTTGTCACAACAACATGTGTGGAGCCTCCTTGGCTTTCTTCATGCATGACCTCAATCTGTAACACACAAATATATGCACAAGTGGCTTTAAATGAATCAGTTCTTTTTTTATATATAGCACCGTGTTTTACAAGGAAAAATTGTCAGCTCCAAATACCTTACAATATCAGAGAGAAAATCTCACTGAGCCTACATACCCTTATGAGCAGCAGTGTCGAGGAAAACTCCTTTTAACAGTAAAATATCTTTGCTATAGGAAGGATCAGATATCTGCCAACATTATACAAAAACAGCATTCGTGTCTGGCATATGATTGATTTTAATTTTTCAGAAGAATATTTACTAGCATTATTGGTTTTTTTTTCTTCTGAAAAAAACGGTTTCAAAGAGGGATGAGTGTTTGACCAAGTATGCTGAAAAATCCATGACTTCACTAAACTGACTGTGTGACATGTAACATGACCAGAAGAGTTTGTGCTCTTTTGGCATCAGGCCTCCAGGAAGCTTGAGTCACAAAATAAATTATACGAGTGCACAGTCAACCACCAAATTGGCATACACTTTTGGACTGAGTATTAAAATGTGTGACCAGTCAACCCCTCTGCCCTCTACTGGTGGGGATAAAGAAGATGATGAAGTAGATCCATTCACATTTCTCGTGTTTTCTTTCACTCAAAATACTAAAAGTAATAAAAATAAATAAAAACTATGAAATAAAGGTGTTAATATAGACAATCCAGGGGCCTCTGTGCTTCCTGTGTGCATCCATGAATAACTGGTAAGTTTCTGAAAGTAGAGCCTTTCTTAGCCAATAAAAATAGTTTGGGTCCATCAGTTTTGTTGTGTCATGCTGTTACCACCACATTTCAGAGTGAAATGAAATGTAATTCAATGGAAAAGAGGTCAAAGACAGATTAACAGGACTTTAGATGTGTTTTATTGTTTCAGTGAGATTTAAAAGTGTAGCCCAAGGACATTACCTTGATTCCTCCCTTTGCCTTCCTTATGTTCTTCTTCTTGTTGAGATCAGCTTCAGCCTGCTGTTTGTTAGAATTATCGGAAGCTCTGCGAGCAAGAGCTGAAACAAGATGACAGCACACACACAGGTAACTTTGATCCTTTCTTTCTTCAAAGTTTGTGTTTTCTTGTTTGTAGTCTGCATTACTTCAGATTGATCTAACTGTTGTAGAGTCTTGCAAAAGCTTACAGTTAAGACAAAAAACAAAATCATTCATTTAAATTAGCTGAAAACACAAAGATCAAATTACGCTGTTGGCCTCCTGCAGTCCTGGGGGTGTTCTTCACTGAGGGCCGTTTGGGGGAGGATTCAGGCCGTGGAGCAACAGGCTGGATGGGCCTTGTCTGTTTAGCTGACAGTCTCTTCAGACTAAGATGCCGCTTTTCAAACATCTCCTGAACATCTTCCAGTCTCTTTAGCGCCTTCAGTACACTACCCTGCGGGTAAAAAGCTATACATCTACCCTTGTCCTCATCATTTTTGCAACAGAACATCTTTCATAGTATTATGTTTGTGGATTGTACCTTGATATCCTCTGACAAGACAACCTCATACTGGTTGTGCAGGTTCCTCAGTTCAGTCAGTTGGTTTTTTTCTGCTGACTCCAGAAAGTGTTCGATGTCTGTCAGTGCTGACTCTGCTCCTTCCTGTGACTGACACTTATCCACAGCCTGGGATGCCAGCAAGTAGATCCCAGACTCACACCACTGGTTAACCTGCACACAACATCTAATGACGTCAGCAATAGCCAAGAATTCAGTTTTAGAAAACATAATCATCCCTTCACATATGGTGTCACAATGTAGATTCCTGTATTTGGGTGGTAGGAGCAAAATACTGCAAGTAAAATCCCAGCTGGGTCTGTAGAAACTTGTTATGCGGGTAATAAAATTCTCAATTGTTGAGTTATGTCAAGTTTCTTCTTAGATTGTCTTCTAATATCTTTGACATCTTTATCTTTAAAAAGATTATTTGGTCAAACTGATGGTGAGTGCTCTTGTACGATAAGATTAGAATAGATTTTGATTTTCATATTTAAACACAATGACTGCAATAGTTGGTCTTGTGGCAACCGGGAGAACTGAAGCCACGGTGATGAGTGGTTTATTTGAATATGTCTACAGCAGCAGGGTGGACAGATGGCCCAGTCAAAACAATGATCCGTCCACACCTTACTCAAACAGAAAGACAACCATCAGCTCTTTTTTTGTAAGAGTCACATTACACCAGTCGAGTCACAGGTGTATTGTGGAACACATATTATGTAATTATAGATTTATCTAATCAAATAGTAGCCCAAGCAGTTTTCAACTCATTTTAAAATATCGAAACAGTTTAAACATTGATGAGAATGAACCAAATTTGGAATTAAAGCTGTGCTCAGCAGCACATTTCACTAAGAACATTGAATAAAAAATAATATTTACATTATATTTAGGTGCCAGAGACTCAAGATTAAACAACTTTAACTCAATGCTTGCGCCGTCTGCTGGATGCAAATAGAGGCCGTGACATTCTAAGATGTAAATATGTCAGTGTGATTTAACAACGTGTCCCACTGCCTGGACATTTTGGTCCAGAATTATCAAATGAAGAGATTAAAAAACAAACAAACCAAAGAACAGATTCATCACATTCCATCTGGCTTGTGTTAAGTCAAACTTTTGGATTTGTGGCCATCTGTAAATGTACACAACTCATATGGTATCCTTACCTTATCTATGCCCTGGTGTATCTGCAGAGATTTGGACAAAATATCTGTCTTTTTCTTGACCTCATTGCTGAAGTCATCACAGACACGACGGAGCTCGACACATTTGGGTCTGATGGAGTCCACAGCATAGTGATTGCTCTGAATCAGCTGGTCACCATGCAGTGCGTGAAGTTGTGCCTTTTCCAGTGTGGCCTGGAAGAAAATCAATTAAATATGATACATTAAGCTGTGCAAGCAAATGCTTCAGGGTATCCACACTCAACTGTGTAACTCTACAACTCTACTAAAGTGATTCACGATGATTGCTTTAACAAGGAACCAAATTACTTGTAATGATTCAATATTATTAAATGACTATGTGCCATTGTGTGTGTAACTGTGCCGTTACAAACCTGAGCTTTATCCTCCAGTGTTTTTAGCTCCTTGAGCAGTTTTTCAACTCTGGCCACACAATCCCCAGTGTCTGAAAGGCTGTTTAGACTGTCTATCAAGCTGTCGAGAGACACTTTGACCTGATCGCCAATGATTGAAGAGAAACAGAGAAAAAGCAGAGAGAATCATTGAGTTACTTCGTTATCTATTCTGCTCGTGTTAAACAAACCAAATGACGAATTACATTTGTTGATTTAGTTTGTGTAAAACTTTTTTTTAATGTAAAAACACAGCTTAAACATTAAACAGTAGCAGTATCTTGGTAGCTCTGTAAGAATTCTGCAGTAGGGCTGTGATCTCAGTATTAATCAGCAGGGGGCAGTGTGGTCCTTTCTTTCTGCCCTGACTGTATTTTCCTCTAAACCATGCCTGTATTATATATTAATCAGTGTGGAAACTGCATCAGAGTTGTGCTTTGCTTGGAGAAGGTGGCAACAGTACTTGCTATTGTTAACACTGTAGCAACTGTAATTTCATTTTATTCCATTTTTGTCAGGTTACTCTTAAGGTTTTGGGGCACACGGTGTTAATATTGCCTTTTATTGTTGCTGTTTTGGTGTGTTTTAATTAATCTAAAACACAAAAATACAAGGCCTTTAGTTCAATCATGTTGACTGATAGCAGTAAGTGATGTCTGTCTCTGTATTATGAATCTATATGCATAGCCCTCTGAAAGTACTTGGATTTTATCATTATGCAAAAGGTGTCTTTGGCTTTACACCAGAAGAAGCTGTGATGACTGCTGAGCATAACAGTTCTATTTTATTAGGAGGTTGGAGACGTGCCAGTGATGTAAGCTGTGAGCAAAGAAACTGGTATCTGCCCTGTTGTCCCCATAGTTTTTCATCTCCGCTCACTCATTCACTACATTCTTGCTTTTTACTTTCTGGCTAGTTACCGAATAAAAGGAACTAAAAGGTGCTCGGCTAAGGTTTGCGCTACATGCCTCATGACTACCGTAAACCGATGCACCGCTGACAACAGATACCTTGTTCTTGAATGGGACACAGCAGTGACTTTGAACAGGAGCATGACTGGATATAATGTCTTGATGCATTCTCAATCATCCAGGAAAGTAAATCCAAAAAGTTGATTCTGTTCATCTGGACGTAGCGTTTTGTGGGAGAAACGTTTCGTCACTCATCTAAGTGACTTCTTCAGTCTCAGCTGACTGCAGGTTTCCCCAAATCTTATAAACAGTACATTTGCATAATGACTGAAACCAGCCCACTGAAGGAACAATGGGCTGGGAGGTCAGTTCCTTAATCTTAATTATGCAAATTCTCATGACCACTGATCAACAACCACTGACCAAAGCCCACTGATCAATAGCCATGAGTACCATTCACAGAGAGTTGGGTAATGGCTGCAATCACAGCATTGTAAGATGGCGAAAGATGTACCCTTTAGCACAACACAGAAGAGCTGCCTCATCAGGCCAGGACTCTGCAGTCTATTTACACCTACAGGCCAGTGGACGCTGTTTCAGGATGTACACATCCTGGACAGGGAGGAACGCTGGTTTGTGCGTGGAGTCAAGGAGGCCATTTACGTGAAAAGCGAAAGACCATCTCTGAATCAAGGAGGGGGCCTGAGAGCTGAATTTTCTTATCGTTTACCTGAGTTCAAGTTTGCAACTCCCCATTCATCTTGCCCGAGACGCCTTTGTTCTGGCCCCGTGGAGGAGGCCGCAAACGCCGACGCAGAAGACCCGACGTTCTGGTTCGACTCAAACGGCGCACTAACAGACCATGCTCTCCAGTTTATTACTGGCTATTGTGCAGTTTCTGGAGAACAAGCTGTGCGAACTTCGGACACGGATCTCATTCCAGTGAGAGATGCGGGATTGCTGCGTGATCTTCCTCACAGAAACCTGGCTATCGAACTCCGCCATTCAACTACCGGGGTTCCGTGCAGCGCATTGGTCACAGGAGCAAACTGAGAAAAGCAGAGGCGGTGGTGTGTGCTTCATGATCAACAACAGCTGATGTGACAGTCCCAACGTGCACCCGGTTAACTCCTTCTGCTCACTGGACCTGGAGTACCTGATGATTAAGTGCTGGCCATTCTGGCTACAGAGAGCATTTACAGCAGTCATTATTAGGGCTGTTTAGATCCCCCCACAAGCCGACACTGATCGAGCACGCAGAGAACTGTACAGCACGATCAGCAGTAAGGAAACCGCGCACCCAGAGGCGGCATTTATACCATTGGTCGGACCAATCAGAGTCCATGTTGTGGGAGTGTTTCGATAACGCGGACTGGGGAATGTTTCGCATGGCTGCTGACGACATCAATGAGGACACAAACTCAGTCTACGGATTTATCAGAAAATGCGTGGAAGGTGTCGTCCCACCCAGAACAGTTAAAAGTCTATCCAAATCAAAAACCGTGGATTAAGAGTGATGTTTGCACTGCACTGGCGGCATGGAACACAGCTTTTGCCTCCGCGAACACATCGGACTACAAACACGCAAATTACCAACTCATTAAAGCAGCCAAATGGGAGTACAGGGACAAAGTGGAACAGCAATTTCACAATCATGGGAGAATGTGGCAGGGACTAAACACATTCACAGACTAAAGAGGAAAAAATCAGCACACCACGGCCTCTGTGTGAGGATCTAAACGTATTCTACGGTAGATTCGACACAGCGAACACCACGAGACCGGACAGTGTACGCATCAGTGGGGAGAGAGCGGAGGGAAGATACACAGCAAGGGGCCACCTCTGCAAAAAATTATTTGTAAAAATGAAAGATTCACTCATCCCTGTTCTCTCTACATTAAATTATCCCAAGACCAAGTTGTTTCATAAAAATGTGATATTAAAAAAACATTTTTAGAAATGTAGAGGACGTATACTCATTGTAATATGTGAAGATGTGAAACATTGCCCTTTCTACTGGTCTACTTGCAGTACCTCACATGAAAAACCAAAGGCTGCATGGCAATGGCATACTTTACCTCTCTGAAGTCCTGTTCAAAGTGACGCAACTGTAGGCACTGCTCCAGTTTCAGATGGTGTTTGCTCCAGAACTGTTCAAAGGCATTTTCTGTCTCATCTAGCTGGGCCAAAAGCCTAAAACACAGATTACAAATGTAACGAGAATTGCTACATAATTGCTCAAAATACATAACAATATACAGTGTGCATAACATCTATAAAGGAGTTTTTGTTGTTTGTTACCTTTCCACAGTAGTTTGGTTTTCCATCTCATCAGGGTTGAGTTCATGATCCTCTGACTTGGCTGACTGATCTTTTATACAACTATACAAGGTGGTGCCTTGCTTCACAGCTAGCCTCAGTTCATCCTGATTCACAGAAACAGAAGCATTAATATCACAGAACATTAATATCATAGAGAAACTTTTGCATATCTGTGCAAGTTCCTATTTCAGCAGAAATATCCAATCTGATTAAAATGCATGTAGTAGATGATTAAATTCATCTACACTTTTGCATTTAAAACTGATATTTGAAGTAGGTAAAGTCAGTCACGTAGAATATTCCAAGGCTGGAGCCTATCCCAGCTGTCTTAGAGCGAGAGGCAGAGTACAGCCTAGACAGGTCGCCAGTCTGTTGCAGGGCTAACTGCAAATTGTACTCACATTTACTCCTGCATTCACACTTATGGGCAATTTAGTGTTTCCAATTAACCTAACCCCACTAACTGCATGTCTTTGGACTGTGGGAGGGAGCCGGAGAACCCGGGAGAACATGCAAACTCCACACAGAAAGACCATGGTGTGATGGTGGAATTGAACTCAAGACTTTCTTGCTGTGAGGCACCAGTGCTAACCAGATATACTAGTGTAAAAATACTTGCTTTGTCTCATGTTAATATGTGTGTGTGTGTCCTAGCATATTTAATGCACCACATTACCTTGAGGTTATTGTGTTTGTCGGTGTGTGCTGTAAGGAGGTCTTTGGTGCACTGGACATCATTGGGCAGCTCTGTCTCTGCTAGGTCTGTCCCGAACTTCTGTAACATCTGGGCTGTGGTTTTCACTGTCATGGCAAAATTTTCTATGGCCTATGGAAACAGACTCACATGTTACTCTGCAATGTCCTCTAATCTAGCTCACCATACACCTGCTATAATGTCAAATCTGTGAAACTTTTACAATTTTATAGTCTCAAGTTATAAATATATGGTATTGAATGCTACAGTAAGTCAGTGCTCACTGTTCGGTGGTGTATCCACTGACTGTGACTGTATTCCAGGTTTCCTCCTAACTCTCGGGTCAGCTGGCTTTTATCCACATAGCCATGTAGGTCAGACAGCGAGTTCAGCATCACGATCTGCAAACACAGTGCACTGCTTTACATGCTCCATTATTATTAAGTAAAATTGGTAGTACAACTTCTCATAGTCAGTGTTGTTGCAAGATGGGAAGTGTTGCCTGGTAAGTTACTAAATAGGAAATCAAACATTTTGGTTTACAAGACATACACTTTGTACCTTTCAAAACTTTGCTTTGAAAAGCACCATATAAGTAAGGGGTTATTGTTTTTGTTACTACATTTGCATACACAATTTTAAAAAATGAGATGCATTTGTAGGTGTTGACTTGAAAATAAGTATCAACATTTGTATTCATGAATAATTTATTTATCTTGTTTAGCTAAAACCTAAGATCTATGATGAAACGATTTCCCTCACAAAAAATAAATGCAATTTTCCTGTTGTGTGATTTTCCTGTCAAGGCAGCCATTCTTTCTTTCCCACCAAACCTCTTTGCTCACTGTTGCTCAGTCCCTCAAAAATGTGACACAGTGTTTATCTTAACTAAAACAGTGGATTGAGGAAGACCTGGTTATGTTACACAACTCTGACAACTGATCCACTGTGTCTGTCTTTGTCAGTATTTTATATCTTTTTGATACCACTGACATGCCCATCAAAGGATAAAAAGCTATAGTTATGTTTAACACCTACAAAAGAGACATAACATCTCTCGACAAGCTTGGAGTCCTCCAGGAAACACTGGAGAAAGTGGCCAGGGAGAGGAAAGTGTAGTTTGCCTTATAGATGGATGGAGTTATGGTTGGATGGATGGATGGATGGGTGGTGCATGCTTGATGCTTTTCATACTTTGCTATTGAAATGTTAGGTTTAATTGTGCTATGTGAAAAAAAAATCACACCTTATGCAATTTAAGGAATTGTTCTAGGGAAAAAAATCCCTCGTGGTGTTAAAGCATAGCATCTCTGTGTGCTTGGATGACATGTTTTCTCTTTCAGTATGTCAAAAAAGCTAACTATTATCATGGGAAATACTTTTAGTCTCTCTTTTAGGTGTCTATTTCAGAACCATACCCTGGCTCAGAATAAAACACCTGCATGCTTACCGGTACCTTCATTTTGAAGTCATCCTTGTGTAGTTTGATCCCAATATCTGCTATATGCTTCTGGAAGAACCTGGATGGCCTCAGCACCAACACCAACTGAAGATTTCCTGGGAATGCCCCCTGGAAAATATAACAAATGAACTTGAAATAAGACATTGCATCTTTTCATTCTCATGGTTATCTGTAAGTTACTTGAAACAAGCTAAACTATATTATTCTGGTATAAAACTATTGCAGGTCGTAATTAATTTGTTACAGAAGCATGTTATGAAAGATCTGCCCATTTTAGTCCAAGCTCACTGAGCCTGATAGTAAAAATGGTGTTTAAAATAGGAAGGAGTGAAGAGATTTGTGTCTTTTAAAACATTATTACTACCTACCCTGTTCTAGAGGCATTCTTGCTGTGATATAGGTGTGTACTACAAGCCATTGCATTGAAATTGATTGTTAAATGAGGAATTCTACAATGAATGTGTTTGTGATCCCTCCATTGCTCTGGTACAATGTGACGGTAAAGGCCCAAAAGAAAATGAGGCTATCATAGGGTTGTTACGCCTGTGTAGGAAACATAAGGACTTAAAAAAAACATTTGAAAAAGGTCCTTGTATATATTTCTGTGGTGATTACAACTTACAGCGATCCTGGATAGAGAGGCCTTTACTGAGCTCCATTTGTCCTTCCGCCGGTCGATGATGATAATGAAGCCAATGCTTGCAGCATCCAGGCTGGAGAGAGGAGGAAAACAATTTAAAGTTATAGGCCACGCTAATCAAATTCCCAAAGGTTTCGGGCTCCGGAAAATACAGAACTCAAGAATTGTCCACATTTCAAGGAATACACAATTAGTACACTACTAAGCATGATTTCCAGAAAGGCTTAATCAATTACTGTTGAGATGAAGCAGTGAAGAAGTTTAACCACCCAGGATCAAATGTGATCCTGTGGGGAGAGTTTTGAATCAAATGGAATTTTATCTTTATGATCTTTCTCGTTATTAGTTTTAATTGTATGTGAGTATACATACCTGGGGATGCTGGTCAGGTAAGTAACTACATTGAGGAAATCTTCCTCCGGCACTTCGCTAAAGCCTGAGTACTCTGGGAAAGTGATGATGGGGGCACCATCTTTCCCTCGCCCTCCTACAGCACAGAAAAAAATAAACCCAAATCAATAACTGCAGTAACTGTATTGCAAGACATTTTATCATTTAATAACTTAAAGGGAATATGAAATGCGGACATCTGTAAAACCTCCATTACAACTATATGAAATTGTGTTTCATTTAAGATATCTGAAATGAAAGTTAAGACACCATTTAAATCAGAATATATGAAATTGTTTTGTTTTCCCAGTAGGAATCGTATTACAGGCACCCAGATGAAATTAGCGACATGGGGAATGGGCAATGACTTTTGGGAATGTGGTTCTACTAAATGTAAAATGGTATATCAGAGGAACACCCCAACTCTAACACCTCAGTATATGTTTGTTCCTTTAGGCTCTCAATTAAAGTTAAACTACATTGTGTTCTTAGTATATGTCCAACCATAACATTTTATTTACACTTCTCACAGATTTGGATTTACTGTTTTCACTCTTTTTGTCTTCATTGCCAACTGTAAGAAGACCAAACTGTTCAATGAGTCAAGTATAAGACCTCCGGGTAGTCTTATATTTGACTCATTAATTACTCGTCCTTGGTCAGGGCCACTTTTGGTTGGCTGTGGATGAGTAGGTAGAGGCTGTGTGCTTCAGTCTTGTTGAGATTTGAATGTGGCTTGTATTGTGAAAAAAGTGCTTTGAGTAGTCAGTAAGACAAGAAAGCACTATATAACTATGAATTAATGTCCTTCATGTCACATTTCACTACAGCGGACAACCCTCTAGTGTCATTTTTCAATGTCTGCAAAACTTTGCAGATGTACCTGAAATAAACACCATTAAACCATAATCTAAATAAAGCTTCAGGCTTCTAAAAATTGTGCTCTAAGATTTGAAAGAAATTATTGAACTCAAACCATGATTATTTCATAAACTTAAACTGGCTAATGTAAATGCTAAGCAAAACACAAGTCTAAAAATACTAGTCGTATACTATTTTCAAACTTGTGTGTTCTCATTGTTAATTCTGTCTCTTAATCCAGGCTTTTGTGGCTTACTATATTTGATCATCAGTATGCTTTACCTTTGCACATCTATAAAAGGGCCCTACAAGGAGCCAGTGTGCAACCAGTAGTCTTGACACTTCTGGTTGCAGGTACAGACTTTGTCACTGGAAAAATTCAATACTTGCACATCTCTCGAAATGTCACTAGATGGTGAGCATGAGCCATAACTCTGCTGGCTCTACAAGTAAAACATTGCTACATCATGCTACTTGAGAAAAAAACTAACAGTGTTTGTAATGCTAAAAGTTACAGACATTCATACAGACATTAAAGGGCTGTGCATAACCTTGAATCAGCACATCTGAGGATATTTTTGTTGGTTTAGAATTTTGTCTGACCAGCATCTCTCAACCACAAACATGTGACTAACTTGCTGAGAATGGAAAGTTTATACTCAACACGTTGCAGGAGGGGAAGAAAGCGGGAGTCATGGTCTGACATCTGTGATACTGGCATTTAAAAAACATCTGTTAGGCAAGGCAGGTAAGTGCTGCAGTGTTATTAGTCAAATCCCAAAACGTTATGAGATGTTATAGAACCCATATTTCCTACAAAGGAGAACCAACCAAAACAGAAAATTAAATTAAAATGACTCAAATAATGCTTTATGTCTCCTGGATATAGTCATATCCAGGAGTCATATCCATACTTTCTGAAACTTGTAGAAAGAAGGCAACACTATTTTGAAAACCTTTTACACTCCACAAAAATATACATTTTCCTCTCTAAGAACATAAAAGTTAATTATGTTAATTCTGTTAATTCTCCCTAATAAAGTTACTGCCGTAAAAGTACGTGAAATGTGCATGTTTCCAATTTCCTGCTTGCAACTCCTTGCCTGCTGCTAGTAGTGCAAAGGTCATCTAACCCAGAAAAAGTGACGGGTTTTACACTGACCACTCAGTGATGTGTTTCTCCTTTACTTTTTAAGGAGAATCAAAAGAAAGCAACAAATCCTGCAGCTGTCCATGAGGGAAAACAAAATCATAAAAACTCTAAGAAAAGAGACGTGAAATTGTTTGGTATACTTCCTAACTGGTCTCTGGCAGAAGGAAACCCTCACTGGTTCCAGTTCATGTATATATAAAATGTGTATACAGAGAGACAAAAATAGCAAACCAAATGATCATAGCATTTAAACCTGGATCCTACTGAGAAGGCACACACACTCACAGTAGGCACACACATGTGGTGAAGACTATGAGCCAGACTTGTGTTAACCTTATGTAATTCTAGAGGCAAGTAATGCTGAGAGAGGAACTTTTGGAAACAGTTATTTTGGCTGTTTGGTGAGACGACTGAGAGAAGGAATGAGAGGCATCCCTGGAGAACCACACAGACTGCTGTGTCACCACTAACAGCACATCTGGAAAAGTCTGAGGGCACCCAGTGTGAATGCTGGGATGCTAAAAGCAATGCTCCTGTCTAACATTTAAACTTAAAATTATGTGACTTTCCACCAGCTCCATACTAGTTAATAACTGGACGCATTTGCTTATCATTGTGAGCTATGATGTGCAAACACATGGAGTGAACCACCCACGCATTACACCTACAGAAGCTGATTGGCCAAGAAGCTTCTGGTGGCAGTTTTTGTGCTGATGCTAATACCAGAGGAGGTTTGAACCTTTGCATTTACTGAATTTAGGATGTCTGTGACTTTTTCACGCTATGTATCTCTGTAACCCTTCTCTGTAGATTGATATGGTCCACCACTTCATGGGTGAGTTATTATGGCTTCTAAAAGCTTTTGGTGAGCTCTTTAGAACAACTCTTGTTAATTATTTCATAAGAGTTTGTAACAGCAGACTGCATGGCTAGGTGTTTGTGCCAATTAGATTAAAAAAAAAAAAAAACAAAGAAAAAAAGAATTGAATTCAACATTTTAAAGGTATGGCATATTACTTTTAGTGTAACTCATATTAAGAGTTGCTCATCCACTAATTTTCTCCTCATCAATAGTCTCAGCAACAAAGTTCAAATACATACTTCCTCAAATGAAAAGCTTTTCAATAACACAAAGAAACAAAGAAACCACTTAAATGTCTTTAAGGCTTCAAATTGAACTTTAAGTTGCTGCAAAAAAATGTTCAAATATTTTTTTAAGAAATCAAAAAGCAAACAAAATGCTTATGTTTTCTCATGTTTCTTCTGTCACGTATGGAGCTCTCGGTTTAAAAGGTGATACAACATTAAAGTGTATATTACATTTTAGAATTTGAAAGTGTCTGGTGGTCTACTCATTCTTGGTTTTTTATTGGCTCGTGTTTTTACACAATTCTTTGTGCTATGATTTTATCTTTATTGCAGCCAATTTCCCTGAGATGTTATTATCTGAAGCCTATAAAGAACTGGAGGAAGCAGTTCCCTGGAAGATGTGTGTTGGGTGAAATCTTGAATTAATAAATTAGTATTACACAACATGGTATGTGCAGCTCAGTTCTAGCATTGCTAGCACAATATTACTTACGTAAAATTAATTAATATTTATTAAAATGGATCCTTAAAAAAAACAGACAAAAATGACTATTCTATTCTAGCAGGTAACTCTGGAATAAAGATTTCCAGTCATGTCATAAATTGCAAGATGAGGAGCTAAATACAGACTTCCGTATAAATTGAATAAGAAAAGGCAAGCCTTTAGTTTGGCTGATCAAAAGCTTAACCACAAAATAGACAGGCAACAGGCAGGAAGAGACTGGTAGGTCAGCTGGTAGAGAAAAGAGTGCTGCAAAGTCAGGACAAAAGGGAAATCAGGGAACTGGATACAGAAGAGTCAGGAGATGCAGGTCAAAGTAATCAAGGACAACGAGACAGGTATTGGGGCAGTAAAGCTGGAGACAAATAACTACCATAATAAAAACAGGAAGTAACAACAATAACGAAACAGTGAAATGGACAAACACAGCAAAACATAGGCAAAATTAACTCTATTTAAAGCTCAGGATGCCTAAAAACAAACAGAGAACATCTTAAATAAGGAATTCAAATGCCAACAAACTTAAGCAGGACATAAAAAACCCAGAGATCATAGCATCCATGATCTTTGACCAAGCTCCATTTTGTGTGTTTGCAAGAAAGCAGATACTTGCAACTAGATGCCAGGACAGAATATAATAATACTGTTAAATAAGAGAATGAGGTTTCAGTGCCATAGCAAACTTGAAAATGCCAAATGAACTTTCAAAAGCCCCCAATCGCCAGTGGGAATTAAAAGAAAAAACCCAAAACCTGTGGAGAGGAAGATCTGTGTGTGTATAAACCTCCAGTGAACTGCTGTGTTCTGTGGAATTAAATGAGTCATGATTACATATCACTCCAGCAGATTTCCTCTTTTTTTTAAACATCAACAAATAGAATCAGTGAGCAAGTCAGCTGAAGGGATTTCAGTGGTTTCCTCATATTATCCGTTTGCTTGTGATTTCCTCGGTGAAGAATAAAAAGTCATGAGAGAGTGAAGCAGCTGAGTTACACATGAAGTCCTTTCTTCTGGCACTTGCATAACTTGTGATACAAAACACAAAAATAGAACATCAGCTAAAAAACTGCTGAGAATGTTTGTTTGTTTTTTTAAAATATCAAAATCATTCAAATCAATTTGGGTTCAAAGCTTTAGTTACAGTAAGCATGAAGACACAGGGAGAAGTGGTACTGTAACAGGATGTCAGGGGTAAAAAATGAAAAAGGCTTTAATTAGTGCTCCGTGTTACATACTGGCCATAAAAGACTAAATATGTGCAATATTTTTCTCTTAAATTTACGGAACCGTGGATTCAATGTAGCTAGTAATGATAATGGCGTGATCATTAATGTTTCTGTCATGGTACTATAGCAGTATTCATGAGTTAACAGATACTCTGTCCTGTGTTTGTTACTTTTGTTGTGTCTCCTGTTTTTCCTCGTTTGTCTCCTTTTGTCTCCATTTGTTGTCCCACCCAGAGTTTTGTTTCAATGCCTCCACCTAACATGAACTTCAGGTATGGAATGAGGGCAAATAGAACAGTGCAGGTTACTTACCAGATAGCGAGGCAAACTGGCGGTGAAGCTGCTCTATGATGTCTACGGCCAGCAGGGGCCTGATGTCCTGCTGCATGATCTCATCTGAAAGGAGGCAAAAAACAGTAAATTATCCATGCATCTATTTTGAAAAGACATTACAGTATGCAGCTGATATATGATATCAGCTGCATATGATATAAAAGTATATTATACTACAATATAAAATCAAAAAGGCCACACATAAGACCAGTTGATCATTTAATCGGAGATCAAAGAAAACATGCTAGAGTGCAGCACACAAAATCACATTAGAGTATAAAGTTATAAAGCTATAAAGTAGCTATTTCATGGAGCACTGCAGAAAACAGTAACAGTAAGATTTGGATGTCTGGTAGCCGTTGCGACTACCAACTGTGACATGAATTTGACAATAGCAAGGGCTAACTCAAGTAAGCGCTCTGCAATTAGAGAATTACAATGGTGAGACCTGACAGGCTTGGCTACCAGCAGTTCTTTACCACTCTTGAGCACCTGAAGCTTCTCCCTAATCCTCTGAATAGACAGGCACCTAGGTCCATTTGTAATTCTTTGGTGATGTGGAATGGAAGCAGGCAACTAGAAACAATACAAGGAAAATACATCTATGCCATGCAGAGTCTGATTAACCAGGTTTTCATGATGCATTATGAATACTTCAGGAGTCTCCAAAGTAAGTCGCAGAACAATTTAACGGGTATTTGTACCAAAGAGAAATAGGGAAAGCAGACATTTCTACAGGTAGATATTATCACTCCAGTCCTGAATCTGTCATCTTACTGAACGAATATTCATCTTCAAACACACTGTGAGCCACGTTCAACCATTTCATCCAGACAAGTTGCTTTCTGAGCTTAACTGCAGATACAGGTATGCATAATAAGGAAGTAAAAAGTAAACAAAACAGATACCACAGAAAGGCTTTGAGGCCAACAACAGATTTCACTCATTAATATAAAAAGTACAGTCCCTAGGCTCGACACTTTGTGACCTTACCTATAGAAGAGAGGTAAGCACGTATCAATATTCGCACACATTTTTTCATAAAACATCAGTATATACCTCTGAACTTGAAGCACAAAACTCCTCTGATATGTTTTAAAGTTGAAAAATCTAAAGACATTGCTTTATAGAGAAAATTGATTGCAGGTAGCATAAACATTATTGGCCATTTCAAAGGTCAGCAGAATCAATCAGGGGTTCAGAGACTAATAAGAAAGTATCTATCTGCATTCATTTAGGAAAACACAGACAAAATGGGGGCAGGAAGGTGTGATGATATAATTTGACACTGTTTTCTTTGATTTTTGTAATTCGATTTTTACGTATCTTTGACAATCTTTTTTACCTGTTGGACTTGTTAGGACGTGTAAGTGGAAAGGGGCATGCTGCTGTACTCCAAATTCAATTTACAATAAAAACTGAGTCAAAGCAGTTTACTGTTTAAGCTGACTGCCCTAAACTGGTGCTATTATAAAAGGGCTGAATGCTCAAACATGGGCGTTAGGCTTCTGAGCTATTTTCCCATACATTTCTGTTAGTACACCTGTATTATTGCTGATGTGAACCTAAAAACGTTTCACATAAAATATGCAAACTCAAAGAGAACTTGAATGCTTTTTTTTTACCAACAACTCAAGGAAAGAAAAGTGGATCTTGAGTAGAAAAAGTAGAACTTTTCTCACAAATTACGCATCAAGTGACTTTTCACCAACAAAGGTTTCCAGTAGCTAAAATCTACCAGCCAAGTGTATATTTACCAGTGATGTAAAATTGTCCCTTTGTGTAACATTTTATTGTATTTAGCATTAAGATAATATGTGTTGTGATGAATCAAAAAGAGCCAAGAATTAATAGGTTCGAGCCAAAATAGAATATGCAACTCTACTGAACATCTTTGCTATGAAATAGACTTAAAAGCTCCATATTTTTGTGGTCTCTATAGGAGCTTTGTGTGATCTGCAGGTCAAAGCAATTGTTATTTATCTTATTTTGGGTTTTGGTTGAGTTCCTCAGTCTGAAACAAGCCATTTTAACATTTCATATCTTAACCCAACTGTCTTTAAATTAGCAGCCCCTCACAAAGGCTTAAAGAGTATGTGGGTGGGTCTTTTGTTCTCTCAGCCAGAGCTATGTGTTTGAGATGACCATATTAGGGATTCATCATACAAATGTGATCCATATGCTTTGTATTATTATAGGGTTTTTACTTTACAATATAAAGTACTTTGAGGCGGCTGCTGTTGTGATTTTGCACTATATGAATAAAACTGAATAGAATTCAGATGAATAAAAATTCAAACATAGAAGCAAAGCATTTAAAGCAATCTGAAGCCTTATGATTTAGACCAGTATTAATATGATCAAACAGCAGTGGAACAGTAATTATATGACAGACAAAAGCATACATGGCAGAACACATAATAATAGGCTGACTTTAGGGAGCTTTATCTACCTTTTTCTTTGCACATCACATGTTCATCCTAAGCAGCCAGTTCTAAAGCTATCCATTTCTAACTGCTGTTCATATAACATTTATAAGGAACTGGAACAAAGCATTCTTAGACGAGGTTTTAAGGATATGTATTCCTGCTCTGGTTTAATGTTTATTATGGTTCTCCTGCAGGGTAAAGCTCTAAGTGCACTGTGCAGTGAACAAACCTTTCTCTGTTACAGAGAATAAAGACATGCATTTACACTGACTGCACTTTATTACTCTGAAACATGCTTGGGTAGGTCTTGTGCTAGTGGGAGTGGGGACAGAAGCAGAAGCGCATAACAGCTGGTAGTGGACACTAATGGAGGCATCATCAATGTACCTCTGTTGTTACTATCTGATTCTACTGACACACCAAGGATATTAAAAATTCAGCTTCTATTACAGACGAGTGCATCCTGAAATGTTTTATTAAATTTTGCTGATTTTGATAAGAACACACAACAATGTCTTCTTAAAACAAAACCTTGTCTTTGGAGTATCTAATATTTGCTACACTTGTGCAACTTGTGCAAACTGCTTTGGCTACATAAAACTAAACACTGTGTTCTATCAATCCATCACTGTGACAAGTGTCTATTCTAAAACATTTTATAAAACAAACTTCCAATGCAAACTTTTGCCCAGTGGTAAATTTAATATAGTGGTTGCACTATTTAATATCATTTTAAATAAAGAAACAAAGTTTTCAAGATCAGGTTAATTAAAAAAGAAAAAGTATAGGAAATTTTGTCCAGGAACATTCAGAACAGTAGTGTTATACAACCAGAGCCAGGTCAGGCACCCGGCGAGGGAGACTGTTCTCTACTGTTGGAACATCAAAGTCGAAAGGAGTGGTGAAGACAGATGTGATGCATGACCACTTCAAGGCTTGACGGAAAAGTGCTGTTTTTAGAAACTGAAGCAGTCCTAAGTAGACAAAGGGTACGTGCAGGAGGAACTCCTATAAGGACGCAATGAACTCTATAATGGCACCAGTGAAATTCTTAATTTGGGAGATTAAGCTTGGACAACAACATGCAGGAACTAACAAAGTTTTCTGTAGATATGTTGAACTACTACAATTAAATGGTTCACTAGCATCTGTTTCTATGTTGGGCAGCAGCTCCTGTTCAATATGGCCACAATTATAGCCCCACGAGGAAGGCTGCAAACCTTACAGCCCTACTTCAAAGGGTGGGACATTTTTTCAGTTTGACAAAGTCCTCATTGCACCAGCAGCAAGTTAACAAAATATATTGTCAGTGCTCTGATGGAGATCAGATGGTGTTAGCAGTGTGTAAACAACAAGGCATATTCCAAGCAATTTGGATTTTTTGTTATATCTACACTCCCCTTTTACATCTAGTCCCACTGGTGCATGTAATAGATGTAGTATTCATTGTACTTTCTTTTTCTGTGTACCTTTACTGTACACAGTAAAGGTACAGTGACATCAGCGTCTTGTTCAACCAAACCAGAATAAAGGATATGATACCAAAGTCCTGAGGTTGGCAGACTGAACATGAACCATAATCAATGTAAGAAAGTGCTGGAGTTATAATTTGAGATGGCATAATGATCAAACCAAAAACTGTGTTTAAAGGATGGACGTTGCCTATTCATTTGAAAAATTAGCTTTTTAAATTGTAATGGGCTACCAACTAATTGTAACTACTATCAACTATTGTTGTTTTGGAGCTTAATGGGGACTATAATGTAGAAAATGAGCATAATGTTTTGTTCTCTATGAAGTGAAACTAGGGACTGATCTCATAACTCACCGGGAAAGTATTTACTGAGGGCATGGATCACAGGACCTGATCTTTCCATAGACTTTCTTTTGCAAACAAACTGAGTCGCCCCCTGCTGGCCTGTAGAAGAACGCAGCTCCAAAGCACTTCTGTATTGAACTCACTGTTTTTTAAGCTATCTCCACTCTTCATATACAGTCTATGGATAAAACATCCATTTATTTTCCTAACCCCTCATCCAGTTCCAGGTTATCATGAGCACTGCACATGTCACTAGTAAATCCCACTGCTAGCTAAAATGTTTTAGAAATATTTCCCCATTCCAAGCAGTATTTTTTCGTAAAATCCACTGACTATGCACTTTTGTTTGATCAGCTATAGTCACACAGACCCAGAGGTCTTACCAAAGCAGGAAAAGACAAGCTTGATTTTGTCTGGAAAGGACTTGTCCAGTGTAATTCATGTCATTAAACCCTTGGTCACAGACAAAATGGCTTCTGTCCACTAACATATATCAGCATAATACATCTAAACTATGTTAAATGTTAACAATTCTTGTTAAAATACCAAAAATACATGAAAGTGATCACAGCACTGCGTGAATGAGTTTCAGTGTGCCCAAAAGGTGGCCAGTAATTTCTCACACAGCCACAAATATATGGAACCAACACTATCACACACTGCTAGAATATACACACCTAGGCTGTGACCCTAATCCATCTGCTCTGAAAGGGATTAAACAGCATGCTCTCACACATTGTCACCACAGTCACGTGTGTTTCATTTGCACACTCCATGTTGTGTGCTGTTATGTTTGCCTTTTTTATGATTAATGTGTTGGGCTGCCTAATAATAATGAAACACCTCTTTGCTAGATTCCCAGGAGGAATCTATGAGGATATTCATATTTCTTCTTTCTATATCAATTACAGATCTTAAAGATCAGTACAGCTTAGCACAGCTGTTTAGTGACTCTGCTCCTATCTTTCAGAAACAAAGGACTAGAGTACCTATGGATAGCCAAATACAGTCATTAATATTTTGATACTGGCCTGAGACTTGGGAATCAAACCCACCTTTTAGCACCTGTTTCATAAATGTATGTTGTAATGGACAAACTGAAAATACTAACTTTCAGAAATGTCTTTTGAATGACTACACCACCTTTTAATAATTATTAGTTCAAAAGAATCAGACTGAGGAGACTCTACTTATTCAGGCTTTGTTTTATTTTATAATGTCTACATTACTGTAGAATACTGTTGTTTTAGAAAGGATTCTTTTCCATTGTGCATTTACTGAAGGTGTCTGAAAAGTAACACCAAACTGTCAGAGTCACAAAAACTATCTTCTTCAATTAAAAAAAGCAGTACTGCTCCGACCTCCATCGAGTCCTGTCCTCAAGATCATTGATTGTCCAGAGTCAACATGAAGAGGGAGGAGATGCATAAAAGCATTCAAATTATCTTGGAATAAGCTGCATGCCAAAGTAGTAAGGAGAAGTGGTGTTTTAAAGGCATTAATGTGGATTTAGTTGTATATTTCTCTTTATTCTTTCAAATTGATTAAGTCTTGTGTTTTGCTTGTGTTTAGCCTTCCTGCATGTGCTTTCTTAAGTTGCAGTGTGTAGTGCCAGCCTCGCCACAGTCAGTTTATAAAATAATCTAGTGTGTGTGCAGCTTGTTTTTGGTATTTCTTAGAACTCCACTCTCTTTGATTTTCCTGTGAGCTTACAGCACCATGGAGCCCTGGAATTGCAGCTGTCAGTGTTCCAGGTAAAACCACTCCGTAGCTCCTCTAATCTTAAAAAAAAAAATGCCTTAAGCATTAGCACTTTTTTGGCATCATTGAACCTATGATTTACAGAAAAGAATGTTTTTGCTGAAAAGCTACAGGGTTTATTCTCCAAATGTTAGGTTTATATTGTTGATTGTCATTTATGCTTAGAAATATTTACTCATATATGCTTAGAGTTTTATAATCAATGTCATGTTGGTAGAGGTTTGATCCTTAGCAGTCTGTGGAGACTGTGTGCCTCCCAGAGCACTCTGGCATGCACACACATCTTAAGGTCAGGAGAGAGGTTATATCTGCTCTTACTGATTTATGGTATAGAAGAACACCTACTCTGTATCTGGTTAAGTATAAGAGCCTTTTGTTCAGATGTACCGCTAGACTCCTGGCACCAGCTTTGGGGAGTCTTCATGGGGTCACATCTTGACCCCCCCCCCCCCACACACACACACACACACACATACTTACACGACACACACAGACAAGGTATTCTTTGTCCACATGTATACCTATATGAAACGTCATATGTTAATGAACCTATGCATATTCATGTAACCACAATAAAAGGAGTGCTATGGGGAACCTGGCTGAGAGTCTGACGGAGGTCAAGTGGGTAGAACGACACTTGGCTCCAGGCAGGCCTCCTTCATGCGTGAGTAACACAAAGAACTTTGCCTACTTGTGTCTTGCTTTTGCTGTGTAATTAAATTGTCTTGAACGTTCCAGCGAATAAGTTCAAGCTACAAACCTATCACCAAAAGTTTTGAATACTGAAGAAGAGAATCCAATGGCTGATTCTGAGAGGAGTAAAGTGGCAAAGTGCAGACAAATACTAATCCTGTAAGGCGACCAGTGTGTGTGAAAATTACCTATTATGTTTTTGATGCTTTTCATCTCAAGACCTTCCTCGCAGGAGCACACACGCAGGAGAAAAAGTAAATCCTCCAAGAAAGACCAGCAATCCCATCAAATGACAATAAACTCATAGTATCCAAACCCAGTCAGACATCCAGTAACAAAACCCCGGTCTGTCAACAGCGGCTGCTTCTTCTTCATTATCCTCCTCATCATCATCTCAGGCTGTTCCAGACATCCAGACGAACAAATCTCCGTCTCTCTCTCTCTTTTCTTGCATTTCAGTCGCACGCACTCACTCACACACAGAGCCGGAGCAGTCCCGGAACTGTTTGTGTGTTACTGTTGTTAGGTTTGCCTGTGGTCAGTTTTTCCAGCTCCAGCTGTAGTAAAACAGCTCAGCTATGAGCAGTGAGCAGCCTATAAGAAGCCACAGAGAGAGGACTGGGTGGGAGCGTACGTCAGAAGAAAGAGACAGAAGGAGGAACACAGAGGAAAATATAGAGTGGAGCTGAGCTGCAGCTGTGTGCGTGTGTGTGTGTGTGTGTGTGTGTGTGTGTATGCATGTTGCCCTGATCATGTGTGCTTCATTTTTGCAGGCTCCATGTTCCTGCCACAGAATCTGTGTGCTGTTATGTCTGTGTCTCTTTTATGAGTCCTGAGTTATGTTGGGCTGCCAAATGTGGACAACATGTGGAAGTAAACATTATTACTGAAATACCTCTTTTGCTTGATTCCACTCAAGAGTAATCTGACGCTAAAAAGATGTTTTGACCCTGATCTTTCAGCGCAGTATTGGTTGTATTTATACACTTAGCATTTTGGATAGTTGTTTTTGTTGCCTTCCTAGAAACATGAATGTCTGGTTTGCCATATCTATTCACAGAGAAATTAGGTGTTCAATTAACTGTAGTGTTCACTGTTAAACTCTAGATATAGTTTTACATGAGTAAAGCAATAACTTTTACTTGTTTTGAGTTGGTAGCTGTTACAATCAAGCTTCTAAACATATGGCTGAAAATATTTTTGATGTTTCTATAATCTATTTTGAGAGCTCGATTTTTAATTCAATTTATGAAAATGAATGAAAATGACCTTTGTCTTCACCTACTGAGTGATTCACTAAACACTAAACACACGAGAAGCGGCAAGGGGGGGTCATTTTGACCCTTTGGTATTTTAAAAATCTCATAAATGAATTAAATTAAATTCTGTTCCTAAAATTGGGGGGGTGGGAATTCGGGTTGTGTTGAATTAAAAAAAAAATGAAATCTTTACTTTACCACTTTTATCAAGAACCCCGTGAAGGCATTTTGACCTCATAGTAATTCATGTAAAACCACTACTGTAGCATGCCACCTTGCCGAGCAACACAATTGTTTATATAAATTTTGACATGAATACTGCTATAACACAAGCCAGAGCTAACTAGATTTGTTTGTTAAATAAACACTTATGGGAGTGTATTAGATGAAAAATGAATAACTACTGATGGAATGAGGTTGGGATTTTAAGCTGGAGCACAGCGGGGCAGAGCTGGGAGTGTTTGACCAAACGTGTGGAGAACCTTGAGGGTTGCTGGCTGTTCTAAGCAGCGGGGAACTTACTAGAGAGTTCAGAGTGTGGAGAACTAATCTCTGTAAATGTGAGGCGAAGGAATGCGGACTGAGGTGGAGCAGAGAGAACACTTGATGAAAGACTGCAGGTTTGGTGATCAGGGGCAGATGTGGATGAGATGATGTGTTTTGGTTTATTCTAATGTGCATTTTAACTTAACAATCTGTATTGAAGTAATCTCAATCTTGGTATCAATCCTGAAACAATGCACTGGATAAGCAGATGAAGTAGAAGACAATGGACGGATCGATAGATGCATGTACACAGAGATCGATGCGGCAGACACAAAGAGAAAACACGGAAGTGACATACTGACATCCACATACAGCAGGAACATAAAAACTGCACGTGCACACATAAACAAGTGCACATGTGAACTTGTACACATTGTTTTCAGCACAATGCCTGTTCAGTTGTTACATGTATTTTGTGACCTACTTCCTACAAGTGGATAAACATTACTGCATTCCCAGGCATGTAATTTGTGTGTGTGCGTTCGTGATTCTTCCACATTGTACAAAGGTTCTCAAAAACAAGAAGTCTGAGCAAGTGAAGTGAAAAAGCAGGACAGTCAGATTCAGATTCATTCAGATTTCGATACATGCTAGCCTCGGCTTTATGTTGATTCTAAAAAAAAAAAGAAGGGGAAAAAAGGAAAGTGTTCAAATGAAGCAGGTTCGAAAGGAAATAAGTAATCAGAGTTGGGGAGTAACGGAATACATGTACGGCCGTTACGTATTTAAAATACAAAATGTGAGTAACTGTGTTGCATTACAGTTACCGTTTAAAAGGGTGGTATTCAGAATACAGTTACTTTGTTGAAATGAATGGATTACATGGCGGTCTTTTCCTGTTTCATATGTTAGGCTATGTCCTCTCTATTTTTGGTTTCCCCGCAGGTGGAAACCTAAACAAAACACGCATTAAGAGGCTCTAATGTGAACTGGGAATGTTACATAGACTAGAGTCTCTATTAACAGCATGAAGCAGGATAACAGCGGTCTCATGAATAAGTTCAGTGTGTTTGGAGTAGACCCACATTATACTCGCAGCTACCATTTTTAAGTGGAAGTAGTGGGCTGCCCCTGCTTTTTTAAGTTCATGCTGTAACCGCATTAATTTGTGAAGATCTGCTCATTACAGACTTTATAGTGGTTTCCAATTTAAAATGTTTGCCAAACAGTGAATATGCAACGAACTAATTTTAATATACCTGCACGTCTTTGATGAAAAACATATGATATGTAAGAATTTGTTTCCATTAGTAAAAGGTTTTATATCACATGTGAAAACATGCAGAAGTTTATCAAACACGGTCTTAAGACAGCTTCCTATCTCTCTTTGATCTCTGTCAATCTCAGATACAGGGAGCACACAAAACAGATGCTTTTTTCATATACAAACACAAATACACAATTATGATGCAGAGCCTGTGTTATTTTTGGGTTGTTGTTCCTCAAGGTCTAGGTGAAGGGGGGGCTTCCTATTGGTTCTCAGGAAGAAGGCGTCAGCACAAGAAAACAATCAGAGGATGTCCAGTGACAGATCCGCTGATAACACTTCTCTGTTTCTCATTCCCTGACACACACATACATTATCCCAATGAATATCATTATCACCTCATGAAATGTGGACTGCTAATAATGAGTCACAAGCCTGATCCTGTTTTTAACCATGAACACTGGGGCATCTTGCAACGTGTGCATTTCTATATGCATTTGTTATGTAGCCGTCTTTGTTGTTGTTGCCATAAATATGAGCATGCTTGGTCTTGATCTTGGACTTGACAGCAACTGACAAAACAAAGCACTCTGATGTTTGTCCATCACTCAGCACATATGTTGAGTAATGGGAGCACAGAAACATCTCTGTTACTACTGTAAATCACAGGTTTCAACCAACAAGTAGGATGTTAAAGCCAATGTTAAAGAGTTCTGCATGAACAAACATGCTTCCTACCATTCAAAAATCAATTTTAATGACCAGCTTCAAAATGTAAAGACCCCATATTGGTTGCCTTGGCAGCAAGCAAAGAAAAGAAAAAAAACGAATAAACTGGAAAGGCAGAAACTGTTTCTTAATATCTCTGTGATAAGGTCCAAAAAAATCTGCATAGGAAGACTAATGGCAACAAAAACACAATAGATACTGGAGCTCATTTCTTTCTTTCTGTGCCATATAAGCAAGGATATTAGACAAAGATAAAAGAACCTGCACGTATTCTAACAACAGAACGATGAACTTCAACCACAACACTTCATCCAAATGAAACTATAAAGCTTTTTTCTTGGTTTGTGCATTCATCTGTGTATTGTTTTCAATTAGGAAACTCCTATTAGCTGAAAATGATGTACTGGATTTATCTTGTACACTTGTACATTTTCATTGCTATTAGGATTATGACAATAATGGTCATTTACATATTAAAGTTTTACTTGTTGTTCTCACTCTTTGTTGGATTTTAACACCTCTGTTCACTTTTTGTTTGTGTCTTGTATTAATCATCACTTTTTATATATTTTGCATGATAATTTGAATTAAAAATCCTCAATCGAAGTTCTTTCGGTGCTGCTTTAATCTATGTCGAATTGTTTCATCAGAAAAGTAAAATTTTCTTTAGATACATCTTTTTGTGTGGTAAAACTGTGAACACTAGTGCACACTGTCACGTTTGAATAGGTTAGAATGCCCCATTCATTAGAGGCATAGAGGATTCTACACAGTCTGGTGAAAATATGAAACCCAACAATTCACATAGAACCATTTTTAGGAGCATAACCTGAAGCATGATCAAATAATTTCAGCAAAGTATCGATTCTTCTACTAGAACTTTAATTTGTACAAAGTTTATTAAGAAATTGCAGCAAAGCTTACGCACTCCAATCAGCCATATTTTCAGTACAGTTCTCTTTTTTTGTACAAACTTACTAAAGATTATAAATGAAATTAATTACTAACATGCTAGTATGCTAACATTAGCTGTTCTATAGGAAGGTTCCTGAAACCGCTGACGCCAACAAACAAGCTTCATTTCCAACTTCTTCCAATGGGATCTGAAGCTTTTGTTGCTTACATCTGTTTTACAGGTTTCATCATCATCTAGAATTGAATAAACAGGCCATAGCAGCAGGATTGATATGAGCTACTACAACATGAGTCAGCAACAATAACAGTGTAAAATTATTTTTGTTATTAATAAAGACATTAAGATTTTATTGACTAGGACCTAACAGCAACTGAATTTCTGTGTTTTCTGCTGCTTCTGGGCAGCTGTCTCATACACACAGAGTCATACTTTATAAGCTGCAGTAAAAACATCTTTTACATTGTTGCTTGTCAAAGTAATTTTGCTTCTTTCAAGCTAAATTTTTAGTGCTATAGTGCCCAAATTTCTAATCACTCCCAAAGCTTGTATTGAACCAAAATTGTATAGTAGTCTAAAGGTAACATATTAAAAGGGTTGAGAGAAGAATGTAATGGTGCATAGAGGATTTACATACTTCCTAGTATGGCTGATTCAGTCTCCTGACACACCTCCAGGAAGCTGTAGTAAGATTCCATCTCAGCAATGGAGATCCGTACAGTGGAATAAGGTCCATAAACGTCCATATTCACCACAACTTGTAAAGCAAGATCCAAAGGTCTGATGTAACAGCCTTCCTCAAGATTCTGTTTGTAGTCAGAATAAACTGAATCTTACATGACTGTACTGCATGTATATTCTTTTCTATGGTATCTACCTGTCCTGCCTCCCCACTGACTCTGTAAGAGAAGCAGGGGGGTGATCCATGTTTGTCTAATGCTTCTCCTGTCTGTTACACACACAAATAAACACACTTTTTGTTTTCTATGCCGCTGTGCTGCTGGACCTGTTTGTTGCATGTCCCTGTACAGCCCACAAGATACCTGTAACCTCTCTACTTCTGTCTATGTCTGTTCCTGGCTCTCTGTCATAATCCCTGCTACAGGGTAAAGCCTATTACAGGTCATTTGCATACACTCACACCTGTTACAGTCACAGACCTGCTGTGAAGGAGGGAGTTTACACTCTATGTAGACTCTATTAGAGGTTCTTTTCTACCCTGTACACTTCTCTCCTAATTTTGAGAGATTTTGTGTAATTTTGTGAAATAATTAACAACAAAAATACAAATAAAAAAGGATACTGTGGAGAAATACAGTATTGTTTCAAGTGAGCCAGTATGCAAAACATCAGCATCCTGGCTGCTCACCCACATGAAATGTAGGTGTAATATTTTCGGTCACACCTGTGCTCTTGCTCTAATGTGACAATACTGCAAACCTTTTAAACACAATCACCAACCTATGATAAAGTCAAGAGAATCATTTTGAGACATTGTCAAGAATAGTCTTTTTTTACATGCAACACACAACTGGGGATTATCCGCACATGTATTCTCTACTGGAAATATGCTGCTTGGTATAGGCAAGGGATGGCACCAGGAAGAGTGTAGACATTCTCTAGCTCAGAATGACCTGATCTTGCGTAGGCTTCGTCTGACATTATACAGACTTTTAGTAAAAACCATGTAATGCCTGATAGGACTTATTCTGACACTTAGAGCACTGCCTTGAAATGTCTAAAATAGTTCTGAGCTGAAATGCATGTGAGAAAACAGCTTATTTATATGGTGAAAAAAGCTCTACCTGCTGAAGTCTTATTTTAAGCTATCGTAGAAGTGGATTACAGCAGTGAACTCTATTCAGGTACACACTGTACTTAATCTTTTATAGTTTTTACCCAGATAAAAATCAGCTCATGTAACTTCAAGGCACTAAATAAAAGAAAAGAAGTTTTTTTGGAGGTGGCTAAAATCCCATAAGCATCTCATTTGAAGGTTTGCTGTATGGTGCTTTATTTCTGGCAAGTGAATTACCTGAAATTAGTTTGTGAGTACAGAATCAAAGAAAAACGGACCTTTTTTAAATGTTGGCATTTTTGTTTGTTTGTTTGTTTTGTTTGAGAATTCATAATGATGAGAGACAATCAAAATACTTTATCTCACTTCATTACCAAATGAAATGATTGAAATGAAATCATTTCTCAGCTCAGTTTTTCAGATTTTTCACATGCAAATAAACAGATTTAACCAGCTGGAGCATCATCTAGTGGTGATGCACTCAAATATGCAAATTGTAAAATAAGATTGTTTTATCTCACACATACAGCTCGACGCTGCTCCGGATCTATCTGTAAAATAATTTCTCTGTCTCCTCAGATGTGATCCTAACTCTGCCAACAAGCGATCAAACTGCCCGACTAACATCCTGCAAATGCATGAAAGCAGCTGTGATTCAACTTCAACTCCTGGATTAAACCATTAAATTCTCCCTGCTGTTGCCTTCTGTTGAGAACTGGATGAACCCAGAATCTCTGTTTCTTCCTTTTCTTGTGTAGAAACACCAGGAACAGCACATCATTGCTGGATGTGAACTGCATTTCTTTTTTTTGTAGTGTGTTTTTGAGGACAAATTCTTTTGCAAAACCATAATGCGTTTTGGTGCGTATTTAGATTACATGACAAATTTGCATCTCAAATAATTTAAATTTCATCTTGTACTTTAAGGTCCAATGGTCAATTCAAATTTTAATTTCATATGACAGAGCCTGTCACACCTGCCTGTGAGGATTTTAGGTTTCACTAAGGTTACCCTTTCCTCTGACTGTCATAACTGGTCTCTGCTGTCCTTTGTCAGTCAGCTGTATCTGGAACTCTTTCGTTTCAGTCTAAAAACTGAAGTTCTACAGGACCTTAACCTTAATACCTTTTTCATGTGCAGTTATGAGTCGAGTATCTCTGTTGGCCTTTTTGAAAAGTTGATGTTGGTTCTCTTGATGTCAGCCAGCTCCTTTAATTCCCCTGGAGAGGCTTGCTGTTCCCTTTATTCTCTCCTTTACTGCCCAAGATACACACTTTATGTTTGTTCTGTGGGTATCTGCCTGTGATATCCATGCATGCTTCATGTTTCATCCTTAATAGTTGATCTAGCCCTTCTTTGTGGATGCTCTAGGTACTGGACTTCAGGAGGAATCTTCTGCTAACAAATTCTTAAGCTTATAACAGGACTGTTGATTGAGCGAGAATCACAGAAGCACCAGTGACCTCAGATAATCCTTGTAACAAGTAAGAAAACATATTTTTCAGCTCATTTTTCAAATAGAGCTTCTGCACCTTCTGTAATAGTTAAATTGACTCTTTCAATAACTCCTCACCACTGCATAAGCTATTATTATTCAGGTGCCCGTTTAAGTTATTTTGCCCTCTTCCATCTCTATGCAGTCTCACAATCAGTGTTTTGCATTAGTTTATCATGTCACAATAAGCAAAAACTGAGAAATCTGCACTTTGTTAAACTGTGTTCGTGCAGCCACCATGTATAAAAATGTTAGCATGTACAATAATGTAGCTTACCTGCTTGTATTTTATATTTCACAAGATCAAATACATGTCAACCTCTAAGATGTTGTCAATCATTTGTATACTTTTTGATTTGTCAAGAACATTTGAAATGACAATGATAACAATCCCATAGCTGTGACATTGTTGCTTCTTCCTTGTGTTGCACACAAATTCTTGACGCAGCATCTACCATACAGTCTCACAATTCCCAAACCAATCACTCAACAATAATGTACCACATGTGCCAGGCCGGTCTGTCTATCTACTTGACACATACAGGCACCAAAAGTCATGTGAATTTAAATATGGTGTTCAAAAATAACCAGAGACCAACTAAAATGAAAAAGACATATAAAAGCAAAACTAAAATCTAGAGCAACATTTTTACACATGAGACAAAGTCCTGTCAGTTATGCTTCCGCCATCACTACTCTAACCTTTGTTGTAAATTTGTAAACTTCCCCACCAGGTAAGACACTAGGTTTGAGTACTTTCATTAAAAAGTGTTAAAGAGTTCCCAGTCGATTGCAATGTGATGGCAAGAGGTCTTGAATGCATCTAAATATAATCATGCCCATAAATCAATAACAAGAAAAAAATCACCTTACACACACATAAATTACTACATATTAAAAATAATGATCTATAATGTCAATAAGTTTGCAGTTTCCCATTTTGAAGGACTTGAACAGTCACTAAGTGTAATTTCAAACTAACCTAGATTGGGATAGACTAACACACCACACAAAACTGTATTAATAAGCTGCAGGTCCATGTCACTCCCACTCCTGACAAACCGCTAAAGACTCGTGTGGATCTCCATCACTACCATTGACAAGGTGGTACTAAGGAAGCAGCATTATTATAGGCTTTGACCCTTTAAAGCTCTTTTACTGAGTACGGATTAAGTCAAAGCTATATAGCACACACACCTATAACACAGTCACTACAGTCAATATGACAGTCACTTACATATTACTGATCCCATGTTGCTGCTGATCTTTCTGTGACACAGTGTACAGGAGGGGCTGAGCCACACCGCTAAACCAACATCCAGTCCAATGTCCACAGCAACACACACATACAAAGATCTGGTGATACTACAGTCCACTCATCAGGGCTGTCTGGTTTTCCTCAGTAGTTCAGGACCAGTCCTTGTCATTTTGTGTGTAAGAGTAGCGAGAGACGACAGAGAGGTATGGATATGTGTGTGCTGATGTTCGTGTTTTCGTCAAAGAGGGGGGTTGAGCCTCTCCTGGCAGCCTTGTGACCGGCTTAGCTGCTCAGTTCTTACCACAGTTTACACAAATATCCTCAACAATACTCTCATCAGGCAGCGGGGACTTCCCTTCTCCTCTGCATCCTTCCATGTTTACTCCCAGCTTTCCTTTCCCCCGTCCTGCTTCTTTTATGCCCCCTCCTCTCAAATGATTTTTAAGGCTTCTCCACATTGTTTCTTCACTAGTTCTGGCTATGGATGCGTGTGAGATGGCTGCCACGCCCTATCTATAGACAAAGCTTTAGACTTTGAACTGATCATGTATATAAAACAGCACAATTAGACCGGTTTTGGTCACACTCAGAGTCAAAGATGCATTTATTCTAGTTGCATCGAATAAATTATTCAGATCGAAAAAATTGTATGAGGTTGGTTATCCATCAATAAGTGTTTTCCCTCCACCTCTTCTCGGATACTTTTAATTTCTTAGTTAAAAAATGTTAAGAAAATATAAAATAGTAAGATGGCGAATATTTACATGCACATCTGTTGGGTTGTGTCCAAAAAGCGGGTCAGGACTGTGGCGCATGTGTCCAAATAGTCTAATAAGTGTGTTACAGAATGTATGTGATATATAATAAATGTTCGTTGCAGACAATAGTCTTGGCAGTTCATCCGACTTCTTCTTTTAGGTTAAATGTTGATATTTTCTGATTGTTAAAACTTGAACATGAACATATAATATTTAAGGTGACTGAGGAGGATGCATTACTGCAATTTGGCGTGACACATTACTTGTATTTGAGGTTTTATCGTACTAAATTGTATCTGTTTAATTCCATTGGACGTCTCTTTTCACACATGAAGATGAGAAAAACCACTGAGTGCTAATCAGCTGCGACCAAGACAACTACAGTCATCAGCAACAGCCAATATCTGTCAGTGACCTCAGCCTCTCAGAAATGTTTGTCCTTTCCACACGACTACAGGACTCTTCATTAAAGGACACGCAACAAAAAAGTTCTGGGGTATTGTAAATCAGTTGCCTTAGTTCTTTTTGTGTTGTGTGACTGGATAGTTTGTGGAGGAGAAATATTTTCACTAAAATGTACCTAAGTTTCTTGCTTACTGTGTTGTTTAACATCTAGTTCACACAATTTATTCTTAAAATGACTTTTCTCAGAAACCTCTGGTGTTACAGTCTAGCCTTATACAGTATTTCCATTCAGACAGTTCACGCATCAGCCTGAATCTTTCTCCACTCGTGTTTGAAAGTTGGTAATGTTGAACTTCATGTATATCAGTTAGAGCAGCCTGTAGGAATTGAATTTTTCAAAGCTATTTCAACAAAAAGAATAGAGCCTTTATGCTGCTGGTCCATTTAAAAAAAAAAAAGTCTCTTTTTTGGTCAACTACTGTTCTAACCGCTGACATCATGGATTATGTCACTGCAGGCCTTGGCTAGCTCACTGACAATGACCTTCTCCTGCTGGAATCAGAAAATCACCATAGACTTGAAATGACGCAAGCGAACTATCTTAAAGTGACAGTCCAGGATGCACAAGACGTGCATTTCCACACATTACTGAGTACTGACGTTTCAGACCAGGCACTAGAGCAATCTGAATAATTGATGAACATGGCATTCCCACCAGTCCCAGATCGAAAAGGAACAGATGTTGTTTTCTGTTCTCTTTAGCACTTTATTGTTAGCATAAAAAACAAGCTTTCACTCGGTGTGTTTACCTGTTAAGTTATTGGTGAAATCATTTCAGAACTTTCAAGGAAAGCAAAACAGTTAGCGTTTCTGATAAACTGCAAAAAACTGGAAGTGAAACTATGAAATGATTCATGTCCTGATGAGCGTTTCCAAAGAACACTGTGATTACAGGAATACCTTTCAAAATTTATCAAGTATCTTGACAGCCAACTGAAGTTTTCAAAATGAAAAACTAAAAGGAAAACAGTTGTTGTATCAACGAGTTTGCCCTGTAGTCAACACTGAAACTGTGACCAGACCACTTGACCTTGGCTCATTTGACCTGCTCAGCATTTATCCTCTTAAAAATTGTTCTGTAAAAAAATTAGGCCAAACTGTGAAAGTTCTCCTGTGCTATTGTTCAGGTCTATTGTTGTGAGCAGGACCGTTCAGCTGGCCTCTGTCCAGCAGACAGAAAGAAAGACACTTTCCAAAGGATATGGTGTGCCTCCCCTCCCCACCTCCACTCCTGTATCATATACAGGAAGAGGAAGCAGAGAGAATACAGTGCTAACGTCATCACTACAAAGGTTGGCGCTGTTTGGAAGCTTGGGTGGGTGACAGGGGTTTCAGGCAGGAGGCCTCTGAATAATATTACAAATCCTGAGCTGCTATCAATAGGCTGCAGTTGAGATTTCAGTAGCGGACCTCTGAAGACGTGTAAGATGAGAACGCTGTCAAACACAGAAAACTGGTAGTGTAATGTTAGATGAATCTCCAGAAAGATACAATGCAGCAAGCTAAAAGCCAGGCAACAATACTGCTAATTCTGCCCTGTTGTATCTTATACCAAATGACATATATGACCACATTATGATTTGAGTTCCAAGCTGTAAGGATAAGCATCTAACCTAGCACCATAAACTCAATACAATATCATAAATGATATATAGCGATTTTCATACATGCACTACAGACCACCTAGCCTTTTTAAGGGGGCATAGCGAGGCATTAAGAAGCTACTCAGAAGACATAATCTCTTCAGCATGTCCTGGGTCTGCTCCATAGTCTCTTCAAGTTCAATCAAGCCCAAAACACCTGGAGGTAGACCCAAATGACTTCACCTAACTCTATTTAATCCTTTCCAATTATATAAATGTTTGTAATTTATTTATTTGACATGTAAAAGATAGCTGTGTACAACAGTCAGCCAATAAGATTTACATTTTCTGAGTTATGTAGAAAAGATTTCAACCGAGAAGAGGAATCACAGATCCATAACAGGTCGGCATTTTGTTGGCAAGATAACTCATAATTAAAACAACTGGGAATTGTGTAGGGGAGACAGGGGATAGTTGTAACATAACGTTTGACATTTCAACACCTGAATGCACTTAGAACTATTTATGTAGCTATGTGTGTGTGACCGAATGCAGAAATCTAGCTTTGAACATCCATGAGAAGAATTACTTTTTTTCATGGTTTACCTTGGTGTGGTTTGCAAAGTGCTTCAGAAAGATGAGGAAATCTGTTTCTTGCACCCATCCTGATTTATTTCCATTACCAGTACTTCCTACTGGTCAATCTCTGACAAAGTGGTCTGCATAACGTATGCGTGGGAACACAAACATTGGAGGAATTGTTTTGCCAATGGCATTAACCGCATATACAAAGGTGACCAGTGAACCTCTCTCTGTTTAATATAAATTAAAGTAATAGTGTGGTAAGTTGTAACATCTGCATTATTGTTACAACTAACCCAGACTGTTGCTGTTACAACTGACCCAGACTCCTATAGCCATGAACTAGCTAACATTACAGCCAACGGCTAAAACATTAGCACTAAATACCTACACAGAATATATCCCCATAGACATACAAATAACATAATTTAAGTTTGATGAGTTTAACTGCAAAGCAGATAATGCTATTAGAAATTGACATAAAGTTTAAAAAAAAAACTTACTTTTTTGCATACAAATTATTTTTTTTCTTCTTAAATTGTCTGTGTTTGCCAAAATGTGCTAATTCTTCACATGTGATAGAAGAAATGAATTGGGCATGTACAGGATGAATCACATCATTTGAAACTTAGCTCTGATTGGAGAAATTGGAAGTGCTACAACTATCCCTGGTTTCTCCTACAAGCTAATATGCAACGTGACTAACATAACATTAGTCACCTCCTATATGTGCTCATAATGACATCACCAGTTCAGATAAGGTTTGAAAGTGTTGCCTGAAACTGTTTGGCTCTTCCTCTGCTTCTGCATGCTCTGAAACCCAACTCATGTCAAACAGTATCATCTTATAACAGAGGTACAGTACATTCTCATGATCTGTCTCTACTGATCTAACACGCCAAGGAAAATTGATTCCATCTTTGATCAATTACATTCTGCCATTTGAGGCTTCTCCTCATCCTGCTGCCTGCACAATATCAAAGATGAAAAGCCAACAAGCTCTCTTCAAAATGACTGTACAGAAAATTAGAGAGAGTGTCTGTCATTCCTTTAATGACAATAAGCAGAGCTGGAATTACATCACCAAAAGCCCTTATAGTTTGTTTTGTTTATACTCATAAAGGATGCAAGCATATGATCAACTGCAAAGGTATATAAATGGCAAACATTTACAGTGTAAGTCAACATTCATTTAAAATAGTAATTTAATCAGTGTCTGAAGCTGTGGCTTGGGTCTGGTCTAAGAAGGAACAAAAATGAGCTCCCCGCTGCTGAATGAGCAATGTGTTGTTGTGTTTAACTAATTAAGAGAGAATGCTTGAAGTACTGCAGCAACATTAATGTGTAGGTTTCTGTAAAGTGGGCTTCTCTTTAAATGCTGTTCCTATAAAACTACTTGTTAGCACATTTGACTGTGTTTAATAGACTGTGAAATTAAGTACAATTATAGATTAAGTTGTCATCCATTCCGTTTCTGATTCTCTGCATTAGTATGCTTTTGGTTGTGGTTGAATGGTGAAAAAAATGACCACCAACATTTTTCGGTAATCACTTTCACTTTACCCTGGTGAGAAATATTATAAAGTCATAGAATGATGGCGATTTCATAGTAACTTTGAAATCCAGTGCTCAGGAAATTCAACTGCACTTATGCTTAAAAAGTATGACAGCGCATTCTGTTAACATGGGCCTGCTGTGGTGAAACTACAGAGCCCCGTAGATGAATTCCAAAAAGGTGCATCTTAGATAACATGCTTTTTATGCAACACTGGAATATAGCAGCCTACCAGTTGTAACAGTGAAAAGCTGTATTAGGAAAAATTGCCTCACCCAGCCATCGACTCATACTTTCCTTTCCCGCTGAAGAGGTGATTCACTTTAAGTCTTGCCTTTATTAAAGCTTGAGCATCTCCCAAGTAATTTTGTTAAGTAGCACAATGCTCATTTAGTTGTCAGTTAAACAAATTATTGAAAGAAGTATAAATGCATATTAGGCAGTTGCAGTATGAAAAAGAAAAAAAACTGCAGTAATTTACATGATAATCTGTGTCGCTTGAGTGTAATGTTAAAAGTTTGTTTTCATGAGCTGTTAATGCATATTTGAATTGTGGGAGAGCAATATTTTCTCACCTTTCATAAAGAATGGTTCAATGTATCCAGTGCTAAAGGGGACCATACATGAAGCAATGCAGCACATTTACTTAATTAGAGAATTCATCCAGCTCTTATTGTTGTTCCCAAACAGATGCTTCCAGCTTCACGTCACTCAATTAGGAACCTTCTTAAGTAAACTGACTGTTAAACTGCAGCCTTTGACTGGAGCCCATCCAAGCTTTCACTGGACACACACTGATACTGGTCATCCATCGCAAAGCTAACTCGGATAGACAGGCAATTATTCACACTCACATTCACACTTTTGTCAATTTAGAATCACTGATTAACCTAACACGCATGGGAGGAAACTGGAGTACTTGGAGTGAATCTATGCAGTTTTGTTGTTTTTAAAAATATATATATTCCTTTTATTTGCCTCTAAAAAGTGGGGTTAAGGTTAATTGTAATCATCAATCACAGAAAGGAAAGGCCTTTAACTGGACATCCAATATTTGTTATGAAATTTCAGTACTGTATAACTTTAAGACCGAACTGAAAGGCCTGAAGTAATAAAAAAAAAAAAATAATGCACAAATTTTATTAATGACAAATTGACCTGCTGGATTTTAATTTTTTAAGTAGCTGCATAGACAGATCATTGATGGCTGGGTCTGTGTATTAATGATGTGCAGACATAAATCAGTTCACAGAGTCATATTGTAGTTTCGTGTCATTCTATTTTGGACTGAAACAAGTCACACTACTGTAAATCAATTAACTTCAGAGTGCAGACTTAAAATTAAGTTACACTCAGGTTAGCATGAGCCCAATATCATTCGTTTCTCAATTATATAATGGGTATAACAAGTAATCTTTTAAAAACAGGTGAAGAATATAACAATATCCAGTTAAATTAACACCTTTACAGAATCATCTGTGCTGCAAACACTGGTGGCAGCATACTGAGCGAGCATGATTTCCAGTAAATTAATTCAGAGCCAGTTTCCATAGTAACACTCTTCACAGGCTGCCCTCCGCCCCCCTACCCATCATTCTCTTAGCTACTGTGCAGTGCAGGCAGTGCAGCAATGGAGAATACTGTGCAATGCAACTGTCTCCAGCGTGGCACATTAACCTACTTCCACACCAGAAACAACCCGGATGCGGAATTAGAGAGAAGGAGGATGAAAGATGATGGATGAATGAGGAGAGAAGTGCAAGGAGAAAAAAAGGTTTGAGTGGACTGAACAGCATGGAAGGCAGAATGAAGGACACACAGAGGGGAGAGAAAGGACGAACTCGGGATGGAAAAGAAGTGATTACTATGAGAGAAGGGCAAAGAGGAGAGGTGGAAATAAAAGGCACAATGAAAAAACTGAGTAAAGGTAACAAGACAGAAACTTAAATGGGCAATATCAATGGAAGATTCAATATGTATCATCATTATTCATATTAAAACAAGAAAATAAGATCCTGGTCTCAGTAATATTTACACGCATCAAAGGAAACCGTTAATGTATGCCAGTGAAAATGAGAATGAATTGAAAAATCAATTTAAAAAATGTTGATTGCTGCTGAAAATCACAACTGAACCCAATGACTTCTCTGCTACACTCTTTGGCACATGTTCCTTCTTGCCCATCGCATCCCTCTTCACTCAGTGGTCCTGATGAGAGGATGGAAATTCCCTGCCTCCATTTCATTTGCCCTGCTTCCTAATTACAAGTCAAAGATTTATAGATAAAGATCTTTCACCACAACGAGGGTATATTCCAAGAGGCGGGCTCTCCTTAGAATTTCCCATGAGAGGATACCGTTTAAAACATCCGCTCCTCTTATTCTAATTAATCCACCTGAGAGCGAAACATGAACAGACAGACAAAGGGGGGAAACTGAGAAGATATACGATGACTTACCGACATGAGTGATGACACACTCGACCCTCTGTAGCAGCTCCTGAACCGACATCTCGTCCTCTCTCAGCCAGCACAGCATCTCAGGGTGTGGGTTGCATCCACTCTTCTCTTGATCTCTCTTCGTCTCACTCTCTCTCTCTGCTGCCACGCCTCCTCTCGTCACCCTTCCACCCCAGACAGTCTCCCCTGCTTTTTCTCCCTAATCCAATTTTCTCCTCTGAGATTTGTGTCTCCCTTTCTTCCCCTCTTATATGTTGATTCTTATTTATACTCTTATTCTAAGTCCTTCCTCACATTTATCACCATCACAGAGAGCCACAAAGCCTGGGGATAATGATAATGTTGATGCCACTCCCAGCCACTTAGCTAAATAGTAAGTCTACGTATAAAATAACCACGCTGCTAGTAAGACACATATAAAATGACAAAAAAAAACCTAGTTGGGGTTGATAGAATAGAAAATAAAATAGCTTAGTCAATTGAACGGCGAGCAGGGTAATCTGCCAGTCAGTGTTCAGTAAAAAACAATGGCAAGGTAACTGTTAAGCAATTAAACAATAAAAGCCAGAACAAGTCAAGCGGAAAGACAACAAAAGAGGCAATTTGTTTGTCACCCTATCAGTCAGAAAACTGTGCCAATAGTAAAAAATAAAACTGCATTTTCAGAAAATTTGTAAGTAAAAACATCCAATTATTGATCAGCCATCCAGACACTGATAGAGCCAACCGTTCCTTGTCATGATGCTCCAAGCCCCAACTGAAAACCAGAAAAATCCTCATAGAACAAAAGTAAATATTTACAGCACCTCTAACCTAGGAAAAGACAGAATGCTCCTCAGCCAGGGGAGATAGTTGAGTCCACTCCATTGAAAGGGAAACTCCTCAAGCCTGATGGGCAGGAAATCAGTGGTGCTGCTGCTTTGATGATGCTCTATTTGCTCTCATAAAGAAGCTGAGTCACACAGAGGGAAAACGAATCAGAAGGCTGCTTCACCTGCCTGCAGGGCGGAGGGAGAGACACAGAGCTGGCTGAGGGTGGGGTGGGGGTTAATAGGTCCAAGAGAGAAATCCTGGTGCCTGGAGCTGGACTGTAAGAGGAGTGGAGCCCCAGGAACACACAATGATTATCAAATTAAACATTATAAAAAATTATATATATTCTGTTTTTGTTAAATATGTGGGAAAATAACATAAAACATTTTTAAAACCCTACATATTTAGCCATCAAAAAGACTGTGTTAAATTAAATAACTCTGATTTAATCATCATCACGCAAGAGCACGAACAAAACAAATCATTCACGCTTTCACTTCACAGAGTCATTCGGTGCTACTAAAGCCACTCTGCTAATCCAGCTCCACATTTTGCCTGAACCAAACAATGTAAGGGGCTCTAGCATCTCTCCATGGCCCTGTATGCTCCTGGGACTGTCTATTAGCCAGAGACATCTGTGCTCTTGCTACTCATTCATCTTCTCTCTGCAGGCAATCACAGGCCGTACAACAGAAACAACCAAGATCAATGGCCCATCAACTGGCAGACAAAACAAAGCACATAATCCTGTATTTCTTAGGAACATGACTACACAGTGTTTGTTTTTGTCAGATGAAATCATTAAATCTAAACTATCGGATTATTTATTTGTTTATTTGTCTAAAATTTAACAGTTTAGAACATAAGGGGAAATGTTGCGTATTAACAAACCAAACGAAAATAACGGGAAATTATGAAGGATACAGAATGAAGAGGAGACAAAAAAAAGCCCCTCTCCCCCAAAAGGAGAAAGGGATGGGAGGAGACGTGACTAAGGAAACAAGCGGCGTCCCCACCATATGATTGGAAGTTACACAATGACGTCGACGGAAGTGTTTTCGGCCGCTAGCGCGGGAAGACTCACGGATGCTGTTGAGGACACGGAGTTAAGCAGACAGGGGTCGAGCCAGCTGCCAGAATTATTATTACTACTACTGGAGTTTTAAATATTCATTCACTCCGCCCTTGGAATTATTAGGTAAGACTTCTAAAGCGGTCCATGTTTATGAAAAAAGACACAAGGCTAACAACGGGGCTAATGTTATTAGCTCATAGTAAGCACAGTGGCTAACTCACCTAGCCTCGTTAGCTTCCATGATAAGTTGTGCTATAATGCTAAAAACAGTGCCAAATGCCATTTAATGTTCAGGGAGACGGCGTGGAAATCTTTCTTTAAGTGTTTACTAACCGCAGATAACATGGGCTACACACCAGTGATGTCTGGGTCAAGCTGTATCTGCTGTTCAAAGTAAACCACGAACGTCACTTTCTCATTAGCGAGCTACATAACGAATACAGTTCTGTCTGTTGTGATGTTAAATTTCTTAAGTGCCGCTCTTGCATCCCAACGTTATGATGTCACATTTTAACGTCTACTGCCCAACGAATGAAATAAGGCTTGACGTTAACGATTAATGATCGTTATGTCTTTTTCTCCAGTCGTTCAACCATTCTTTAAACGATCTATTAACTCATGCTTGTGCATACCGGGTCTAAAAAGAGTTGTAGCAAATCAACAGAGCGATCTTTCTGAGGCGTGCCTCTTCTTCTTTTGGCTGCACTGTTTAGGGGTCGCCACAGTGGATAATGTGCCTCCATCTCGCCCTACCCATAGCATCCTTCTCTGTCACTTCAACTCTGCGTCACACTACGTCAATGAACCTTCTCTGTGTTCTTCCTCGTTTCCACCTTTCTGCTAGCTTCATATTCAGCATCCTTTGTCCTAGATATCCACTGTCTCTGCACTTGTCCAAACTGTGTCAGACTTGGCTCTCTCTCTAACTTAGTCTCCAACACTACTCCGTAATCAATGGTTGGGAGATGGTGACACTAACAAAAAGACAGCAGGCTGAGCTGGAGGTGGAGCTAAAGATGCTTTCATTTTCTTGAAAGTTACCTGAATGAACAGGATTAGAAATAAGGGGTGCCAATATGATGTAGATCATAATTGGCTTGATAATTTTGATTTCAATTATTCTGGCATGTTATGGTTTACTTGTTAGGTGACATGTCTTTGAATATTACAACTTTCATGAGAATAGCTTGATTAAACAAGGCAGCTACATGTGGATATCATGGTACAGGATGGAATTCAGCACAGTGCTGGACATTTGTTTTATCTTTGTTTCCAAAATATTGTTACAACCTACCCTACCTCTGTATAATTATGATATAATAATTATAGTGTGTGCATTTTGTATGTTCATTTTAACAGAATAAAGAAGAGTCATGCAAGCATTTTTGAAAGGAGCAACAGTTCAGGCAGCCAGGCCTCAGAAAGATAAGGCAGTGGCTGGACCCAGTGCAGAGAAGAAAGCCAAGGCTGTTCCTTGGGTAGAAAAGTAGTAAGTATGACCCACAAAGGTGTACTGTACACTACATCTGATTAACTATATAGAGTTACAGGAATCTCAAGAATCCTTCAAGACAAAACTTAACCGCCTTTTAACCGGGGGACTGTTCAGTATTGCCATAAAAATCCAACATTTTATTTTTTAGTCTTGGAGTTGATTTACAGAAATGTTTACTCTGTAAAATGCATAATGAATAATAGCGTCATGTGTCTCATTTTTACATTTTGATCATCTTTTGATGTCACAGGGAAATTCAGGATTGTTTCTTGACTCAAGATGATTATTAAATCCCTCAAACATGGAACACATATTTTGCATGTAAGTGCGTTGGAGGGTAACCGCAGAGCTACAAATAAAACAGTTGGACGTACGTTTTTTTTTCCTTCCCCATCTTTACAAAAATTTCTAGTCCTCATATATAATTTTGTGACAATTTCTGTTGCAGCTTTTAACTGACTGCCATTACTTCACAAATGTATTATTTATTATGTATATATTTATTTAATATTCTTATGCAGTGCACTAGCATCCTAATATATTTTATTCTATCAGTTATTGTGTAATAGATACTTACACTACAGTATTTTAACCTGGTTCTGATGTTGTGATCTTTTTATTTATTTATTTTTTTTGTGTCCTTCTCTTTTTGTAATTTCGTTCAGCAATGCTTCTGTGATATATTGACTAATGACAATAAAATAATCTAAAGTCATATTTTTGTGAAACTTTTGTTTAACACACAATTATCACCTAAATTATGATATAAGGTTATGTTTGTCATTTTAGAGGCAAGACGATAGTGAGTCATATTATTGACTTTCAGATGTTTAAATTTAACAAATATTTCACAGTGATGCGGTTAAAAGTGCTTCTGTTTTGTTGTTGCACAGTTCTCTGGAGTCTATATATAATCTGTAGCCTGTGCTGATATTGAAGCTTGCAAGGTACTCAAAACAGTTTCTTTTTCTCTTTCTTCAATGAACTCCAGCAGGCCGAAGTGTGTTGATGAGGTGGCCTTTCAGGAGGAGGTTGTAGCAGTGTTGAAGAAGTCTCTGGAGGGAGCAGATGTAAGTAACATTTGGTTGTTTGGGGGTTTTTTTATAGCCTCGGCTGAATTACTGCATTTGGTTTGATAACAATAAAAATGCCGTAGTCAGCAGACTTCCCATCACCTGATAGGAGATGAGTGTGTTTTTGTTCTCGTGCATGTACCACGTATACTGTAAGAATGTTTTCGAACTTGTGTCAGATTGCTTTGTCACAATGTAGCAGTGTGTTGTCAGATATACAGTATAAACATGGTTATTTCCAATATTTTTGTATTCAGGTTGTACTTGTGCTCATTTTGCAAGGCCATAAAGGCACAGTATCATTGGATCTGTGTTTAAATTGCAGCTTCCCAACTTGCTCTTCTATGGCCCTCCTGGAACAGGAAAGACCTCTACCATCTTAGCTGCTGCCAGAGAACTTTATGGGTGGGTAAACTCTATGTGTGGTATTTGATAAGAGATTTCACATCAGTCATTTCTTCATCATAGTTTTTAAACCTTTGTTGATCTCTCTCCTTTTTTCTTTGCACTGTTGCTGCTCATATTTGACTCGTGTCTCTGTTTTCAGTCCAGAACTGTACAGGCAGAGGGTGCTGGAGCTCAATGCCTCAGATGAAAGAGGCATCCAGGTCGTCAGAGATAAAGTCAAAAACTTTGCTCAGCTCACTGTTGCCGGGACACGCCCAGAGTGAGTAAGCATTTTACAGTTTGTGACAATAAGAAAACAGCTATACTTATTTTTTGTTTTGGGTTTTTTTTGTACGAGGTTACTCACATTTATAAATTGGTAAATGTGAATTAAAAGGCAAACTGGGATTGTTTTCAGCTCTGCATACATCAGACGTCATCCTCTAATTGTAGAGCCAATCACAAACTGAAGGAATAAGTTCCTGTATGTACAATTTTCCTTTAAAACATGCAAAGGTAAAGTGACTGTGTGTCATAAAGCCCATTTCAGTGGTGCCAGCAGTGCTCTGATGATAACTCAGTTTACAGACAGAACAGCTTTTGGAATAATTATTGAAATAAAGTACCAAAGTCTCTGTCAGTGAAGTCCAAACTAATGCTGAAACTTTCACTATTTTGCTACATTTGCAGCGGGAAGTCGTGTCCTCCTTTTAAGATCATCATACTGGATGAGGCCGATTCCATGACAGCGCCAGCTCAAGCTGCTCTCAGACGGACCATGGAGAAGGAGTCTCGCACAACTCGGTTTTGTCTCATCTGTAACTATATAAGCAGGTCTGCTGTGGGTTGTTGCTCAGAATCAATTAAACACACAGTTAACACACAGTTATTGTAATCCTGCTTGTATGTCTATGTGTTTTCTAGGATTATTGAGCCTCTGACTTCTCGGTGTTCCAAGTTTCGCTTCAAACCTCTAGCCAATCAGATCCAGGAAGAACGTCTACTAGAGATATGCGAAAAGGAGAACCTCAAGTACACCAAAGAGGTAGGAAGAAAGAAAATGATTGTGCTGCTATCCGGTCTTCAAGTGATGACATGATGAATCCTGCTTCTGGGCCCAAACGACTCAGCGTTTAATAAGGCTTTTGTGTTTTTAACACGTTTTAATGCTTTGTATCTTGTTCTATTTAATCTCAACAAGCCCCTAAAAACAGTCAGTGATCACTGTGGTCTGCCTCTCTGTTTTTATTACCACTATTCATTTTAAAGCTTCAGGTTTTGAAACCTTACGATGTAACTACAGCCGAGCCCATGCAGCAGTATATTAATGACTAACCTCATATTTTGGATGGATTATATCAGTTGTTCTCCTGACTGAAGTTTGGTCCGTGTATAGCATCCTGCCATGCGGTTGCATTTGTCCCTAACCTTCGGGAACCCTCACGTTAACTTTTATTGAGTGGAAAAAAGTTAGCGTTCATCCTCCAGCCTATCTGTGTTTATGCTAACATAGCTGTGTCGCTAGCGATCATGTAGCACATCATTATATACCAGCTAGCCAAACTTCAGTAACCCTACAAACGTCACTGCTGTTTAGTTTTCTGTCTTCATTTATGTCGGAAGTGATAGCAGAGCTGTACATCTTAATTTTTTTCAGAAATCTCTCAGTCAGAACATGGTATATTATATTTAGATGGAAACTAGCGAGCTAACTTCCTGCTAACTTCTAACACCGTTAAATTTCATAAATTCTGTTTTCATGGATGCCTGGATGTTAAACTTAATTGTTACACCTGGTAAAGCAGCAACACTGATCATTTTATTACAGATGAAAGAATTTAGACAGTTTTTTTCAATCCTCAGTGATGCCGCAGTGATCGTTTGACTGTGACCTTAAGCGGAGTTTGGGCCCAGACACGGCTAATGACGTCAGATTTAAAGACCAGATAGTGTAATGTAGACCTGTGAGAAATTTCTAAGATGTCTTGCGCACTTCTAGTGTAGGTTCATTTTTTAATTGCTCCATACATGGGGGAAAATGCCTCATAAAAATTATTTGAAAGTGCTCTTTGATTTTAACTGAGAGGCTGATTTAAAAGGAGAGTGTAAAAGAAATTACCAGACATATTAATCTTACCAGTGGGTGCTGTTAAATGTTTTATGTTTTTTTCTTTACAAAAGCAGCACACAAAAAGAAAAAGATTCATGTAACAAATAAAAGAAAGTCTGCTCTTCCCTTTTGTTACTAATGAAGCTGTAATCTTCAGCAGTGACAGTATCTGCAGGTTTAAAGATGATCAGTTGCGCACTTTTTAGGTCCTTTTGGAGACTGCTATGAGGATGTGTGACATTTTAGTCCTTCTACAAAATGCCAAAAATAATTAAATAGTTGACTAGTACAAGTATAGTTTCAACACATTTATTCATCCACAAATACATATTGAATGTTTTTTTTTTGTTTTTGTTTTTTTTTACACAGAAGTACAAATCAGGGTTTAGTAAGGAGCTCAACTCAGAATGATGAGCTGTATCTTTTAACTTTGTTAATGTTAGATTGAGTCTGACCCTGGCACCACCAGTATTTTAAGATAGATCTGCAAACATCCTCCCCATAACAGACTCAACAGAAAGTCAAGGTTTTAAATACCCAAGTAATTTGTGTTGTGCTCACTGTATTAAACTCACTTCCAGGCCTGTATTTTTGTTCTTGGACATTACTGAAGTAACTTTGATTTGAATGGTGAGTCATGCAATCCTTATTTGTCCTGTTTTTGTCCTTGGTGTAGACTCCCAGTTGAGTCCAGCCAGCTTTCTTGTGATTTGATTGCAGAGGTAAAAAGATAAAAAGAAAAGAAAAACATAACATCTCCCATTTTCCTGTTTGTTTAACTGCTCGGCTGTTAAGCCTGTCCACAAATGTATATGAGCAAACAGCTGTTTATTTTTTAATATTTAATGTTTAAAACAGGGGATTGTTGCAGTTGCCTTTTTTAGGTGTAGCAGACATCAGCCCCTGTACAACTAACTGGGGTTTAAGTTTGCAGTGTTCAGTAGCATGAGCAGAAAAGTGATATGCACATCAGTCAATTTATGATTTAATGCACTGTCACTCAATTTCATTAAGCAATAAGAGGCTCCACCTACTGGTCAAAGCACATACTACAGTCATTCTACATGATCCATTTCTATACATTTGATTTAATTGTGTTAGTAGATGATTATTAACATCCTTTGCTGGTGCTGCATTTTCAAATAAAAAAGAACACAAAGTGTGTGAAGAGATGGTTTTTGCAAGTATAAACATTTTTGCTTACCTGTAAAGTATTTTAGATACAGGGAATGTTACGCAGGAATATTCCTGCCTAAAATTTTGATTGTAACATAAATAGATGGATTATCATGACTGCAGACTTCTCTACATTTGTGAAGAGTACGTGTGGCCTGCTCCTGTCGTAAGCACAATAGCACAAGCCAGAAGAGTTCTCAGTGACAGGCAGGAAGTGTTGAATATTCTTAACTGTACGATATGTTAAAAAAAAAAATGGCTAATGTAATTCAGATGCCTGAGGGCACAGCCAGTTTCCATTTCCATTTTACTGTGTTTGGTCTGGTAATACTGGTGGTGTTCCTCCACCACTGTCCCTGGTCCTGTGCCCACCTTTCCCAGGTGGTAATCCATCCATGGTCAGAAATGTATTTGCTGTTGAAAAGAAAATCTGATTTGAGTGACATCTATGTGCTGCATAACATTTAATGTATAATCAGTTTAAATGTGAGTGGAGGTATAGCAGAACTGCAACTGCTTTCTTTGCACAGCTGGTGGAGTCTGATAACTGTCTTTCCTAATCCAGAGTATAGCAGCATTGGTGCGGGTGTCTGAAGGCGATCTGCGGAAAGCCATCACATTTTTGCAAAGTGCTGCACGCCTCAATGTCGACAAGGAAATCACTGATTGTGCTGTCATTGAAATAGCAGGGGTGAGCTGCACTTCATTTGTATCACAGTAGACTGCAAAAAATGATTATTAACTGTAGTTAGAATGTCTTTCTCATCTGAGATCTTGCTTCTGCTCTCTGTTAGGTTGTACCTGACAAGATGATTGACAACCTGCTCCAGATCTGCTTCAGAGGAACATTTGAGAAACTGGAGGTAGCAGTCAGGGTAAGTGTTCTAATAGCCTGAAATAGATAGTTAAGCACAAAATAAAAGTTATGGCAATCAATACCTTTTAATCATCTTCTCTGTCAGAACATGGTGGATGAAGGCTACGCAGCCACACAGATCTTGACACAGCTTCACGAGTGTGTCATAGAGCAGGACCTGAGTGACAAGCAGAAGTCGACTATCACAGAGAAGATGGCAGTAAGTCATATAATACGGTGCTGTTTTTTGCAGCTACAATAGTAAGTTGGAATAAATGTAGACGTTAAATCCTTTTTTAATGACTCAATCTGTTTGTTTTTCTCTGGTTCAGGTGGTGTGCAAGTGTCTGTCAGATGGTGCAGACGAGTACCTGCAGCTGTTGAGTCTGTGTTCAGTCATCATGCAGGAGGCTTCCCACAACTAAATCCCCTTCCATAAACGTCATGGTCGTCTGCTCCCATTGGGACCAAAGGCTTTACAGAGACACTTAACTCAGATTTATCTGCATTTGATTGTTGTTTAGGATGCTTAACCGTGGACACCAGGTGACAGTGATCATTCATAAACAACGTCAGAGCACTTCATTAAAAAAAGAAAAGAAAAAAGGACATGTTAGTACTTATCCAACATACTTTTGTACACTTTCTGAATTCTGGAAAATAATAAATAGTTCTTTGTTTTCAGGGGTTCACTGTTTTTATTCTTCAAGGAAAGTGTTGAGTTAACAAGCAAAACTGTGACGTGTGCTCTTGGTGCTTTCTTAACTGAATTGTAAGACCTATAATACAGTACAGTGCAGGTTTGTTCCACCTCTCATTTAAACATAGTTTTGCTTTGGCATGATAATCACCCCAAACGCACTACCAGTGCAGTAAAAACATCATCAGTCATGAAATTGGCCTCCTTAGAGCCCAGACCTCAACATTATTGAAGTTGTGTGTTATCATCTTGACTGAGAATGAAACAAAAGGCATCCATCCAAAGAAAAGCTTTGGATATCTTTGAGGACACCTGGAGAACACTTTGTGAAGTTCAAGTTCAAATTTATTTATATAGCACTTAAAACAACAGGTGTTGACCAAAGTACTGTACAATACAATGGGCAAGGCAATAAACAAACCAAAAAAACACAGAATAGTGTTTTAGAAGAGAATAAAATCATTAAAAAAGTGAATAAAATCATAAAGTATAATAGTAACAAACTCATGATGAATCAAAAGCCAGAGAATAAAAATGGGTCTTTAGATGACTTTTAAAAGTATCCAGTGTTGAGGAGGATCTGATATGCAAAGGCAATGTATTTCAAAGTTTGGGGACAGCGACAGCAAATGCCCGGTCTCCTCTGTGTTTTAATCTGGACCTAGGGATAACCACATGAAGAAATTGCAAAAACGAGTTCAGTCTGTGTAGAAGAATAACTGGTCGCACAAATTGTCCAGTTTTTGCTTTATTTACTTTGATTTCATATATATTTGCAGATGTTTCAATAAATCGCTCCACCTTCCCATTTCCCTAGTAAAATATGAAGAAATAATTGATGGCTCAAGACTTTTGCACAGTGCTGTAAGGATTAGTGTGGTATGGAGCAGCCAGTAAGTTTGTGCTTCAGCCTGTTTGTTAGCACCAAACACACTAAATGTGTCTGTATGGTCTATCACCAAGTTTGCTGTAGTTTACAAAACAAACAAAACAAAAATCAGCTGGTGGCAAAAGTACTAATGTACATGATGTAATGTTCATCACAAGGTTATGTGTCAGACATTGTTGGTCTGTTGAACTTTGGCTTAGACACATTAGCTGGTACACTGGTATCTACAGATGATTTCACTGCTGGCAGAAGCACAGTGACTGTAGATGTTTAGCAAACTGTGTTTGCTTTTAACCACAGCAGTTTCGTGAAATGTCAGCACAAATCACCTGTTTTCTTTACCTTATCCAGCTTCACATCATAAGCGTGAAGCCCATTTCCATTTGGGCACTATGCTAAAAGTGCATATAGCACAGTTCTTGCTGTATTGCTTAGCCGTCTTAAAGCAGTGAGCTCCCGACACTGTCCCAGTGTCATCAGTCACTTTCTTAATGATCCCACGTCAACACAGAAAAGCTCCACCCTTCCACCTAATGGTGCGTGTGGTGTTTAACTTTGGGTGATAAGTTTATAATCACCCAGTACCAGAATCTGAAAAATGAGAAGTCCCTCTCTGCAACCACAGTATCAACTCATCATTGCTGTACTGTTTGATTTTTAGATTGTGCCATCCCATCTCATGTTCCGTGTTTTCAGCACGTGCTGTTCATATTTCCAGCCACAAGGTGCCACCAGAGTCCTTCAGAGCTGCATCTATGCTTGTTTTGTTTTTTTGTGGGGTTTTTTGAACTTCTCACATCCTTGTTGGGAGCTTGCTCAGCAACAAAGGGAGCACGTAACACCACAGAGGGCAGGGCTGGTTTATTATGAGGTGTGGCTATGGCGTGCTAAAATGGAAATCTTTCTGGTTGTGGTGTCAATGTGTCTCCTTCTGTAAATAGAGCCGCAAATGCAGGTTCACTTAGGTTTAAGAGGGCGCACAAATCAAAAGATACAACTCATAAATTTTTTTCTACTATATTTTAACTTTATTGATGTTAGATTCAAGTGTGACCCCCGCACCACTAATATTTTACCAGATTGTGATTTTTAAAATATAGATAAGATAAGGAGATACGGTACACCAAACCTTAACTTCAGTTCTTATCCTGAAATATCTGTCAACAAGTGATCACTATATAATTTTTAAACTAGCTCATGTAATGTCACCTTATGGCCATAGTGAAGGCTCCAAAACACACAACACACACAGACTACTAGTCAAAAGTGTGGACACACCTGATTTAATGCTTTTCTTTATTTTTGTGACTATTTACATTGTAGATTCTCACTGAAGGCATCAAAACTATGAATGATCACGAATGAAATTTTGTAGTAAGCAAAAATGTGTGAAATAAGTCAAAAGACACTATATTTTAGATTCTTCCAAATAACCACCCTTTAGCTTTCATTACTGCCTTACACACTGTTGGCATTCTCTTGATGAGCGCTAACTAACTACTGAGTTAGTCACCTGAAATGGTTTTGCAGCAGTCTTGAAGGCGTTCCCAGGACTGCTCCTTTTGCCTTCACTCTGCAGTCCATCTCATCCCACACCATCTCGACTGGGTTTAGGTCAGGTGATTGTGGAGGCCAGGCCATCTGGCGCTGCACTCCATCACGCTCCTTCTTGGTCAAACAGCCCTCACACAGTCTGGAGGTGTGTTGAGGGTCATTGTGTGTTAAAAAATAAATGATGGTCCAACTGAATGCAAACCAGATGGGATGGCATGTTGCTGCAGAATGCTGTGGTAGCCATGCTGGTTCAGTGTGCCTTCAATTTTGAATAAATCCCCAACAGTGTCACCAGCAAAGCACCCTCACACCATCACACCTCCTCCATGCTTCACGGGTTACTCATCAGACCAAAGCACAGATGTCCACTGGTCTAATGTACATCCCTTGTGTTTCTTGGTCCAAACAAAGTTCTTCTGTAGAGATGTGTCTGCTACTGGAACTCTGCATGGTATTTATCTGAGGTGCTGTTAACTTGTGATTTCTGAGGCTGGTGACTCAGATGAATTTATGACTCTTGGTCTTACTTTCCTTGGGCGGGCCTCATATGAGCCAGTTTTGTTGTAGCTCTTGATGGTTTTTGTGACTGCACTGGAGGACACATTAAAAGTTTTTAATTTTCCAGGCTGACTGACCTTCAATTCTTGAAGTAATGATGGACTGCCACTTCCCTTTACTTAGCTGATTGGTTCTTGCCATCATATGGATTCTAACCGTTGTCAAAAAGGGCTGTCAGCTGTGTACCAACCCAACTTCTGCACAACACAACTGATGGTCCCAACCCCGTTACGAAGGCAAGAAACTCCACAAACGAACCCCGACAAGGCACAGCTGTGAGGTGAAAACTATTTCAGGTGACTACATCATGAAGCTCATTGAGAGAAGACCAAGGGTTTGCAGCACTGTCAACAAAGCAAAGGGTGGCTACTTATAGGAATCTAAAATATAAAACATATTGCGAGTTTTTTTTTTCCTTTGCTACATAGTTCCATATACCTTCATTCATTTATTCATTTATCCAGAGTAGAAGTTTATTCCCACTGCCAGAATAGTCATAAAGCAAGCCAAATTAATTAAAAAAAAATGTTTCAAAATTGTTTCTATAATTTCTGTTATGTTACTGCTTGGTTAATTTTATGTTTTAAATATTAGTAAAATGCGCCACCCAGTGGCTGTTTTAAGTAAATATTTTTATGACAGTAGAAGAAGAGCTAGACAGAAAGTTGATATTTTCTCTATAGTAAGACTCCCCAGCCACTTTAATAAGTACACCTGCACATGGCAGTAATTCAATGCATTTAGGCAGAGTCCCTGAAGTTCAAAGTGAGCACTAGAATGGGGGAAAAATAATTTAAATGACTTTGAACATGATTGTTGGTGACAGATGGTATTCAGACAGTTTGGTCTGACTCTGAAAAACTCAAAACTGTATTTCGGTTTTCTTTAACGGTGTTGTTTCTATTTTGTTCAAGTGTCTCTTTCTTGTGTAATAAAAGAGGAAAACAAGTTTTCCTTTATCATGCTGGTTTTTTACCGTGGTTTTAGAAATTGCTTTTATCTGGCTCTTATGTTTTTAAGTGGTTCTAATCCACTAGGCTTTTCTTACACAATGATCTCTAGGCTTTACAAAGATTGGTGTGAAAAAGAGAAAATATCCAGTGAGCATGTTGATCCCAGAGGTCAGAGGTCATACTGCTTTAAGTTCATAAGAAGGCAAAGTAACTCAAATAACTATTCGTTACAACTGAGGTATGTCCAAGAGCATCTCTGAACACACAGCATGTAGAGCCAGGTATCACTGCTGTCAGGTAAGAACAAGAAACTCAGGCTAAATTTAGATAGCCTCACCAAAGTTGAACAGTAGAAAATTGATAAACATTGTCTGATCTGATGAGTCGTGATATCTGTTGTGACATTGGGATGATGGAGTCAGAATTTGATGTGGGGAAATGACAGCATGGCTCCATCCTGCGTTGCATTAAGAGTTGAGGCTGGTGGTGTGGGGGATATTTTAAGAGGATCTGAGGACTCAGGAGTGACGGAAGATTAAAAGCCAGGAGATGGCAGTAATGCAACAATTTTGGATGCAAGCTGCCCTTAAACTTGAAAGAAGAAGAAGAAATATTTCATTGGTGATATTTGTGAGGTTACCTCAAACACACTCCGTCAGTCTTGTTGCTATTGAACAACTAAATGTTTAAAAATGTTGCGAGTTTACCTGGTGATATTCCCATGCAGGAGGCGATCGCGAAAACAGCAAACAATTAACACCACACCGATGCTGTTCACCGGACAGCAAGAGTAAATGATCGGGAAAATCTTGTCGTTGTTATCGTTCCCGTAGTACGTGTTATTACTCCGATTTCAGCGTTTTCGCTTCACAACTAAAGCGTGCAGTTTACTTTGTGTGCGCTCAAATGGAGTCGAGTCAACTAGCGCCACCTGTGGCCAAGTGCCACAGCCTACAGCCAGATTAACTCGTGACACACATCTGCACCACGTTTGAAATCGTTTGGTGCACAATACATTTGTAACTTTCAATTGTGTCTGTTTGTGTGTCTTGCAAATAAACCTTTAAAATACATGAAATGGTATCATGTATTTATTTTTGGACTACATCAGTAAGAAATGCCAAATTATATACACATAGTTACAGAAATCACTAGTCATTCATAATGATTTCAATATTTCTTCCCATAACGAAGAATACGTCTTGAACAAATATATAACACATTCATATTTCACCACTGTTGTAACATCACATCCTGTAAGCACAGTCTGCCTGTGTCTTTTCTTTGGAAATGAACATTTTCAGCCAATATAGGTAAATAAACAGAACCAGTGAGAGTGAGTGGATTTAAGAAAGTGAGGCTACGTTCACGCTGCAGGTCTTAATACTCAATTCTGATTTTTTGATCAAATCCGATTTTTTTTGTCTGCTTATTTACTAAACCCCAATTCAACCAGACCCAGAACTGATCTGGAATTAAAACAGGGCTACTTTAGGACTTAACCAAGACACAACCAGAATAATTATTTAGCCTTGTTGTGCAAACAAGCCTGCATAACTTAATAAATATAGAATTTGAAAAATAACAAACCTAAAAAGAAACACTAGGTATGAGATACATGAGTACCTATGATACGGTGATACTTTTGGTAAACAACCATTTGACTAACATGTCTGTCTCACCTGCTCTTGTTCCCTCTCTGTTCTGTCCTCGTTCTCCATCTCTGTTCCTCTCTCCCTCTTTGTGCTGACAATCAAGCCAAACACCAACATCATCAAATATACAGTTGAAACCAGATATTTACACACTCTTCAGATAAAAACAAAAACCACTTTTTTAATTGTAAAACATCAAAACAGACTAAATGTTTTTTTTATTGATAAATATAAATATCATATTTGTTAAATTTACAAGTAAAGAGATGAATTGTCTGTATTTCTTAATTGCAAATGGCACCAAATTGTACTCAAAATTGAGCCACACTTATGGAGCTCCACAATTCCTTTCCTGGTTTTGGTTGACATCTCTTGATTTTTCCATGACAAAGAAACAGGCTCTGTGTGTTGGGGGTGTCTTGTATGGATACACAGGTGTGCCACCAACTTACTCACATGGACTCTACTAACCTATTAGAAGCTTCTCCAGCTCAGAATGGAATCGTCTGCAGTTTTCTTATTAATTAACAATAAACTTTGTGTATATGTACTCCTAAATTTGATGAAAGTGATTAAAATAGACAGCTCCCTCTTTTTATTCTGACATTTAACTAATTCAAGAGATATTTCAATATTTATTTATCTAAAACAAAAAAGTTTACTCTAAATTGATGTTTAACAGTAACAGTAAAAAAAAATAAAGTGTATGTAAATATCTCGTAACTGTGAATATACTGCTGTGTATTGAAATTCCTCAACATACAAAACATAACATATAAAATAACATCTACCTGAGTTTCTTCTTTGACAGAAGCTCCTTATGTCCATTGCTGAGCTAGTACCGTAATATGGGTCAAGTGATCAGTTTGATATCAATCTTTTGTGATACACCATCATAGTTACATTATTTGTACAGTACAAATGATTTGTTTTGTTACCTGGTCAAATTTAAGCTCTCTTCTTTCTGCCTGGCTGCGCTTCTCCTACAGCAAACTCGCAGGCAGCAGCTTCTTCCTCACTCACAGGAGTAAGTGCCGTGCTAAGTTGCCTAGTGCCTGAGCTTGGATCATACCAAAATTAGGGGGAATTTACGCACAGCCGTAAATTCGTCGTAAATAAAGACATATTATATAACTTGGCTGCGATGGTATTAATGATTTATCACATGCCAATTTGTTTATAATTTGGGGGGGGGGGGGGGGGGGGGGGGGTGTCTAAATTTCTGGTTTATTTTCACTTTTTAAATATAAAGTGTTGAAATGCCTACAGTTAAAAAGTAAAAAAGTTATTTACTAAAAAAGTGTTGAATAAACAGCAACTTAATATTTTAAATTGTTAACTTAAAAAATTGTTTTGTAATTGCTGTAATTAATTACATAACACTTTGTGCTTGTGGAGTCTTTCATAAACTGTTCATGTTGCGTCTCAGTGCACAGAGGGTCCCAGTGCTGTGGAAGATGTCATGCCTTTTCCCTGTATCAAAGCTGACAGTGATGCAGCTCGATGCTTCTCTGGTGTCCTGGATTGTTGATTACCTGACAGGAAGACCACAATATGTGCGTCTTCCACATTGTGTGTCTGACAAGGTAATCGGCAACACAGGGGCACCACAAATGACCGTCATCTCCCCCTTCCTCTTCACCCTCTACACCACAGACTTCAGACACTGCACATGGACCTGCCATCTTCAGAAGTTTTCTGATGGCTCTGTGGTGTTTGGAAGCATCAGCAAGGGTGATGAAACAAAGTACCGGGCCGTGGTTGACTTCTTTGTCACGTGGTGCAAGCATCAACGTGGCAAAGACCAAGGAATTGATTGTGGACTTCAGGAAGACCAGGAAAACCTTGACCCCTGTTTGAATCCAGGGGGTCAATGTGGACATTGTGGAGGACTATAAATACCTCGGAGTATACATAGATAATAAACTGGACTAGGTTAAACACCTTTGCACTTTACAGGAAGGTCATCTCTATTTTCTGAGGCGGCTGAAGTCCTTCAACATCTGCTGGACAATGCTCAAGATTTTCTGAGTCTCTTGTGGCCAGTGCTATCCTCTTTTCTGTTGCAGGCTGGGGCAGCAGGTTAAGGGTTGCAGATGCCAACAGACTCAATAAACTGATCTGCAAGGCCAGTAATGTTGTGGGGGTGGAGCTGGAGAGGCGGATGTTGTCCAAGATAAAGACAATGTTGGAGAATACCTCTCACCCACACCATGATATGCTGGCCAGTCATAGGAGCACGTTCAGTGAGAGACTGAGATTACCAAAAAGCCCCACTGAACGACACAGGATATCATTCCTGCCCATGGCCATCTCCCTGTACAACTCCTCCATCTAATTCATTGTATACTGTAAACATTGCAATAGCTACACCCTTTTTGCACACGCTCCTTATACTCAGTAATGCTGCTGTCAATATTCTTGATACCTCTGTCAATCCCTGATATTCATTATTGAGTTATTTGTGTATATATTGTTCTATTTCTTAATTCTGTAAATCTGTAACATATTGTATTGTTAAATAGTCAAGTCTGTTACTGTTACTGTACTGGAGCAACTGCAGCCCACATAATTTACTTAGGGGATTTTTAAAGGATTCTGATTCTGATTGATTCAATTCAATTCAATTCAATTTTATTTATATAGCGCCAAATCACAACAAATGTCGCCTCAAGGCGCTTCATAGATACAGAGAAAAGCCCAACAATCATATGACCCCCTATGAGCAAGCACTTTGGCGACAGTGGGAAGGAAAAACTCCCTTTTAACAGGAAGAAACCTCCGGCAGAACCAGGCTCAGGGAGGGGCGGCCATCTGCTGCGACCGGTTGGGGTGAGAGAAGGAAGACAGGATAAAGACATGCTGTGGAAGAGAGACAGAGATTAATAACAGATACGATTCAATACAGAGAGGTCTGTTAATACATAGTGAGTGAGAAAGGTGACTGGAAAGGAAAAACTCAATGCATCATGGGAATCCCCCGGCAGCCTACATCTATTGCAGCATAACTAAGGGAGGATTCAGGGTCACCTGGTCCAGCCCTAACTATATGCTTTAGCAAAAAGGAAAGTTTTAAGCCTAATCTTAAAAGTAGAGACAGTGTCTGTCTCCCGAATCCAAACTGGAAGCTGGTTCCACAGAAGAGGGGCCTGAAAACTAAAGGCTCTCCCTCCCATTCTACTTTTAAATACTCTAGGAACAACAAGTAGGCCTGCAGAGCGAGAGCGAAGTGCTCTAATAGGGTGATATGGTACTACAAGGTCATTAAGATAAGATGGGGCCTGATTATTTAAGACCTTGTATGTGAGGAGCAGGATTTTGAATTCAATTCTGGATTTAACAGGAAGCCAATGAAGGGAAGCCAAAACAGGAGAAATATGCTCTCTCTTTCTAGTCCCTGTCAGTACTCTTGCTGCAGCATTTGGATTAACTGAAGGCTTTTCAGTGAGTTTTTTGGACATCCTGATAATAATGAATTGCAGTAGTCCAGCCTGGAAGTAATAAATGCATGAACTAGTTTTTCAGCGTCACTCTGAGACAGGATATTTCTAATTTTAGAGATGTTGCGCAAATGGAAGAACGCAGTCCTACATATTTGTTTAATATGTGCGTTGAAGGACATATCCTGGTCAAAAATGACTCCAAGGTTCCTCACAGTGTTACTGGAGGCCAAGGTAATGCCATCCAGAGTAAGAATCTGGTTAGATACCAAATTTCTAAGCTTTTCAGCGCCGAGTACAATGACCTCAGTTTTATCTGAGTTGAGAAGCAGAAAGTTAGTGGCCATCCAAGTCTTTATGTCTTTAAGACATTCCTGCAGTTTAACTAATTGGTGTGTGTTATCTGGCTTCATGGACAGATAGAGCTGGGTGTCATCTGCATAGCAGTGAAAATGTATGCTATGTCTTCTAATGATGCTGCCTAGGGGAAGCATGTATAATGTAAACAGAATTGGTCCTAGCACTGAACCCTGTGGAACTCCATAATTAACCTCAGTGTGTGAAGAGGACTCTCCATTTACATGCACAAATTGGAGTCTATTAGATAGATATGATACAAACCACTGCAGTGCAATACCTGTAATACCTACAGCATGTTCTAATCGCTCTAATAGAATATTATGGTCAACAGTATCGAATGCTGCACTAAGGTCAAGAAGGACAAGCACAGAGATGAGTCCACTGTCAGAGGCCATAGAAGATCATTTGTAACCTTCACTAAAGCTGTTTTCTGTGCTGTGATGAGCTCTGAAACCTGACTGAAACTCTTCAAATAAACCATTCCTCTGCAGATGATCTGTTTAGCTGTTTGACAACTACTCTTCAAGGATTTTTGATATGAAAGGAAGGTTGGAGATTGGCCTATAATTAGCTAAGACTGCTGGGTCTAGAGATGGCTTTTTGAGTAAAGGTTTAACTGCAGCCACCTTGAAGGCCTGTGGTACATAGCCGATTATTAGAGATAGGTTGATCATATATAAGATCGAAGAATTAATCAATGGCAGAACTTCTTTGAGCAGTTTTATAGGAATGGGGTCTAAAAGACACGTTGATGGTTTGGAGGAAGTAATTATTGACGTTAACTCAGAAAGATCGATTGGAAAAAAAGAGTCTAACTTAACATCAATGGAACTACAAGTAGCTGTAGATAATATTACATCTGTGGGATGATTATTGGTAATTTTTTCTCTAATGATAAAAATTTATTTGTGAAGAAGTTCATGAAGTCATCACTAGTTAACGTTAAAGGGATGGTTGGCTCAAAAGAGCTCTGGCTTTTTGTCAGCCTGGCTACAGTGCTGAAGAGAAACCTGGGGTTGTTCTTATTTTCTTCAATCAGTGATGAGTAGTAAGCTGTTCTGGCTTTGCGGAGGGCTTTCTTATAAAGCAACAAACTATTTCTCCAGGCTAAATGATGATCCTCTAAATTTGTGACACGCCATTTCCTCTCCAGATTACGAGTCGTCTGCTTGAGGGTACGTGTTTGAGAATTATACCACGGGGTCAGGTACTTCTGATTAGAGACCTTAGTTTTCACTGGAGCTACAGTATCCAGAGTCGTACGTAGTGAGGAGGTGAAATTATTAACAAGATAATCGACCTCTGTTGGGGTAGCGTTCAGATAGCTGCTCTGCTCTGTGTTGGTACAGGGCATTGACGATGATAACAGTGGCTGGATTATATTCTTAAACTTAGTTACAGCGCTTTCAGAAAGACATCTACTTTGATAAAGTCCACTCTCCACTGCTGCGTAATCAATTATTGTAAATGTAAATGTTATCAAGAAATGATCAGACAGGAGAGGGTTTTCAGGAAACACTGTTAAATGTTCAGTTTCTATGCCATATGTTAAAACAAGATCTAGAGTGTGATTAAAGTGGTGGGTGGGTTCTTTTACATTTTGAGAGAAACCAATTGAGTCTAACAACAGATTAAATGCCATGTTGAGGCTGTCATTTTTAGCATCTACATGGATGTTAAAATCACCCACAATAATTATTTTATCTGAGCTCAGAACTAAATCAGATATAAAGTCTGAGAAATCAGACAGAAACTCTGTGTAAGGCCCAGGTGGACGATAGATGATAACAAGTAAGACTGGTTTCTGAGTTTCACAGCTGGGGTGGATAATGTTAAGCATCAGGCTTTCAAATGAATTAAAAGTCTGTCTTGGTCTTTCATTAATTAATAGACTGGTGTGAAAAATTGCTGCCACACCGCCCCCTCGACCTGTGCTTCGAGATTTCTGGTAGTTAGAATGACTCGGGGGTGTTGATTCATTTAAGCTAACATAATCATCCTGCTGCAACCAGGTTTCTGTAAGGCAGAGTAAATCAATTTGTTGATCAATTATTAAGTCATGTACTAACAGAGACTTGGAAGAGAGAGACCTAATATTTAATAATCCACATTTCACTGTTTTACTCTTTGGTTCAGATGTGGATACTGTATTGTTCTTCTTTGTAAATGTTTAAGTTGTTTGTTGCTGGTTTTTAGTTTGTTTTTTGTCTTTTTGGAAGCAGACACAGTCTCTATGGAGATGGGTTTTTGGTGGGGTAGCAGGAGGAGAGAAGCTGCAGAGAGGCGTGTAAGACTGCAACTCTGCTTCCTGGTCCCAACTCTGGATAGTCATGTTTTGAGGGGTTTAATAAATTTGTCCATATTTCTAGAAATGAGAGCTGCTCCATCCAAAGTGGGATGGATGCCGTCTCTCCTAACAAGACCAGGTTTCCTCCAGAAGGTTTGCCAATTATCTATGAAGCCCACATCGTTTCTGGGACACCACTCAGACAGCCAGCAATTTAAGGAGAACATGCGGCTAAACATGTCACTCCTGGTCTGATTGGGGAGGGGACCAGAGAAAACTACAGAGTCCGACATTGTTTTGGCAAGTTGCACACCGATTCAATATTGATTTTAGTGACCTCCGATTGGCGTAACCGGGTGTCATTACTGCCGACGTGAATTATGATTTTATTGAATTTACGTTTACCCTTAGCCAGCAGTTTTAAATTTCCTTCAATGTCGCCTGCTCTGGCCCCTGGAAGACAATTGACTATGGTTGCCGGTGTCTCTAGCTTCACATGTCTGAGAACAGAATCACCAATTACCAGAGTTTGACCCCCAGCGGGTGTGTCACCGAGTGGGGAAAAAAGGTTAGACACATGAACGGGTTGGTGGTGTACCTGGGGCTTCTGTTTAGGACTACGCTTCCTCCTCACCGTTACCCAGCCTTTCCCCAGCTGCTTGGGGTCTGCCGGGGAACAGCTAGCGGGGCCTACGCTATCTTCGGCTGCACCAGCTACAGGGGCCTGGCTAGCTAAGGGTGAGTGCAAGGTGCGAAGCCGAGTCTCCAGATCAGTAATCCTGGCCTCCAGAGCTGCAAATATGCTACATTTGTTACAGATATCATTACCGCTAAAGGAGGCCGAGGAGTAACTAAACATCTGACACAATGAGCAAGAAAGTGCAGAAGGGACAGGTGAAGTAGCCATGGTGCTAACGGGTCGGCTACGAGCTAAGCTAGCGAAACAGTACAGAGACAGTGAGTGAATACTTTGGCTATAAATTAGGTAGTGAGTACACAGAAAGTGTGCTTCGGATGAAGCACGTGAAGATTATACTGTGAAAAAAGAATGTATTTAGAAGTTGTTAATTAAACTGCTAAGCAAATAAGCTACTCAGAAACACCACTGTGTTTGAGCAGGAACAGGAAGCGATACTATACCACAGAGCGAGCGAACACCAAGTGAAGTTGCTGATCAGAGAGGATCAGAAAAGCATACCTTTTGATTGATTCTGATGAAGTCCTTTGAAAAGATAATTAAGAAGGAGATTTTAATGCAGGTTGAACATCACCTTGACACATTCCAGTTTGCACATAGGGCAGGAAGAGGTGTGGAGGATGTTGTTGTCACATTTCTTGTATAAGCATGTTGAGGGCCCGAACACTCAGCAAGATTAATTATTTGCTGACTTTCGTCTGCATTCAACACAGTTCAGCCCTTCTTACTTGCTGATAGGCTTTACAAGTATTTTAAGCTTCATCCTCTTCTGATCAGTTGGGTGCTAGACTTTCTAACCAATAGGTCAAAATGTGTGAAGGTGAACAGTGTACTTTCTGATGCGCTCTCCTTTTCTACTGCACCTCCCCAGGGTTGCTGTCTCTCATCCCTTCTGTTCATTCTGTATATAAATGAGTGTCACAGTAATTTCACTAAAAGACACATCCTGAAGTTTGCTGATGACAGAGTGGCTGTATCCAATTCAGGGTCTGCATCATTCAAGGTGGCATTATAAGGTCGATTACATCACAGTGACACGATGAAGGATGTCACAATTGGAAGGCTACTCCAAATGCGTCCTTCATTTCCCCGAATTTGAAGGATGGTCTGGTGTAGACTTCGTGGCCAAACCTTTCCCAGAATTCATAGCGTGGGGGTAGGTGTAGATAATTTTGCAGACAAAAACAGTGGATGGCTGAAGAGTAAACTTTTAAAAGTAAGTACTGAATATTATGTCACTTATTTATGTGGGAATGTTTAATAACAAAGAACGTTAAAACATTACTGTTGGCCACATGTCGGCAAAGTTATGTGACATTAGTGATGTTTGTACTTTCAGCGTTAACTTGGTTTTAAAGCCTTTACTTTAAAATATACGGCGTTCAATAGTTGACCTTAATCTTACAGAGAATGTGATGACTTTAAGGATAAGTAAAGTCAGTCATATATCCACAAACACAACAAGCTGAAAGAAGTCAGTGAATGCTGCTCAGTTTGAATATCACGGCACAAGCAGGATTCACTGCACTGTTAATGTTAGCTATGTATATTGCTGCCTCTGTTCGGTGGTGTCGAGCCAAACGGACTTTAACGTGTGTTTGAACGAGCTGACGGGTCACTCGTTAAGCTGAAAGAAAGATGCTTTAATCATGTTCTCTGCGACCTGCTGGAGCGGGGGGCCGGGAGGAGGAGTTGGCCGTCCGACTGGGGTCTGGAGTGTGGGGCCTCCCTGCTGCTGCGGAGTCGGGGCGGTCTGCTTCTCCCCACCGCAGGAAAAAAGGGTAACACCACCTGGGTCTGGGTGTAGTTTCCCTCTCCAGGGGCAAGGGTACCTAGACCTAGAGTACGCTTGGGGAGTGTGATTGTGTGTAGAGTGTCTCTCTATGTCTGTTTCCACGTTGGTTGAGTGTTGAGTAATTGCATATGAGAGCATGAGGGTGGGAATGGATGTTTGTATCTGTGTGTGCCTGTATGTCTGTGTCTATATGTCAGGTTGGGTATCAGACGCCACCTCTCTGGGGACATCTCAGACCCTCTAAGGTATGGAGGCCTATCTCCCCCCCACCACTTCCCCTGCCAGTGGCAGATGCCCTCAGACATCGGTGCGTTGGTGGTTCTTTGTGTCCGGGGATGGGCACCCAGGTACACACCGGCTCACTCCTTGGTGGGCCTGGAGCCTGGGGCTCGCTTGGGCCACTTCGGGGGTGGGGTGCCCTCGGCCTCTCGGCCTGGGGCTCACGGGCACGTCACTGCAACCCCCCCCCGGCTTCTGCTCCGCGGTTGCTGAGTGACCCCTCATCTGGGACTCTCCACGGCTCTTTCTGGGATAGTGGCGCAGCTGTCGCTCTGTTGGTCTTCCTTGGTCTCTTGTGTTCTGGGGGCCTCTGGATGTCTGAAGTCTTGATCTCCTCCATACCTGCTTCATGCCCTGGAGGACGGGGCTGTGGCTCCCCACACCCTCTAGCAGATCATTACATGAAGGAACCTTTTAAAAACAAGCGCGTCCATGCTCACAGGTGTACACACGGGTGATCACACACACAAACTACACCCTTTTTGACTCCTACCTCAAAGCACACTGTGCGCTGTCGATCTTACGTGCTGCACAATAATGTTTAATATTTAGTATTTACTGTTATATTCCCATATGTCATCGTAATGTTGTTTATTGTATTGCTCTCATTTTCTTCTGCTTGTTTTCTTTTTTCTTTCTCAACAGGTGATCCAGGTGATCGATATATGTATTTTTTTTGTCTGCTTATTGAGTTGTTTTTTGTTTTTTTGCCCTTTATCCCCATCCCTTTTCTCCACTGTTTTTTCCCCCTCTTCCTTTCTCCCTTTTCTTTTCCTCATTCAAGTCCGTCCCATATCTAGCAAGTGAAAATAAAAAAAATTTAAAAAATAAACAATAAAAAGTGAATCAAATAGACCATTATGGCAAGGCTGGGATGGTCAATTTGGTAAAGTAAATCCGTTGGGCATCTTTCCTCGCCTTTAGACAATAATTCTGATGGCAAAAGAACCAAACGGGACAGGCAAAAAAAAAAAAAAAAAAAATCACAGGGTCACACATGTGACATGCGACCATTTCAACAAGCATTTTGTTAAGGAAAATTACATCTTTTAATGTCTCATCTGCAGTAGCGGTTTTAGATACGGGCGACACGGGCGGTTGCCCGGGGCGGCATCGTGGTGGGGGCGGCATCACCGGCATCGGCAAAAAAAAAATGCTCGTACTCATGCTGCCCCGACGTCAGCCAGCGCATATTGGGAATATCGGTCTTCTATCGCCCATTTGCTGGGAGTAAGGGCGCCCTTCGTTTGCTAGGTGCGCCTGCAGCACAGGGAGGAGAGGGCGGGGCGGTGGGGGATTTTCTGACCGGCTGGAGCAGCGTCTAATAACCCACACTCGCAAAGTAAACAAAATAAAAACAAACCAACAAACACGAAAACACCAGACATTACATTAATACAGACGTATAATTTGCACCGATGTTTTTTTCGAAATTCTGTACACGAAAAGTGAGCATGAGAGCCCTCGGTGCGCCTGCTCGCTGCTGAAGTCAAGTAAACTTAATTGTCATCTCCGCTACAGTCCAGTATATAGAGACGAGACAACGAGGCTCCAGTTGAATCCTGGGTTGTGTGAAATCTCAGAAATGCACCCTAGACAAAGTGAATCTGTGAACTAAGGTGTTGGTCTATTAGATCATGTTGTGGTGATCCTCGGGTTGAGGGATGGGTGTTCATACTGGAGTGCAAAATTAAAACCAATGTAAGATGGACAAGAAAAGTTCAAAGCCATCAGGTCCTCAGTTTAGAAAAAAGAGAAAAGAAGAGGAGGAGAAACGAGCAAAAGATGCAGGTAAGCAGATGTGTCATTGCATAAAGGCAGGTCATCCTGAACCAATCAGAATCAGAATACTTTATTAATCCCTAAGGAAATTATGTGGGTTACAGTTGCTCCAAGAAGAAATGGTAAAAATAGCAACAGTAACAGAGTAAACTCCAAACAATACATTATGTTACAGATTTTAATATTAATTAGTCATTGTTAATTGTTGATTTGTCCCGTTCTCATAGTATGACGAATTATGATGGCTGTTTGGTAGCCGTTTGCATACTATGCATATTCTCTCTCTCTTCATATGTGTGTGTACAAACAGTTTTTATGTTAATGTACAATCCTTAATATGTTTTGTGTGTGTGTTGGTGTGTGTGTGTGTGGGGGGGGGGGGGGGGGGGGGGGCGCCAGAGGGAGTGTTCGCCCAGGGCACCAAACAGGCTAGGACCGCCACTGCTCATCTGAAACTCCTTGTTTCCTTGTTTTACTGAAGTTTTATTGAATCTGTTATTTCTTTCTGTATTGCTGCCTGATTCAGTAACATGACTCTGAAGAACAAGAACCATTTGGGACTTTTAGCAAAAACTTGCAGCAAACTCTCAGGGCATTGGCAAAATGGGCTTTTGGCCATTTATGAGAAACGTGCTGAGGAATGCTCATTTGGCTTTTTATTATTGTTTTGTTTACTCTTATTGTTGCCTTGCTGCTAAATTAATTCCCTCTTATGGGAAAATAAAGTATTTGAGTTGAATTAGTCCCTTTGGATTATTGGTTTTATTTTATTATTGTTTGGACTATTAATGAGTTAAAACCCACAACAGAAATTATCAAATGATCACGTAAGAATGATCTAGTTGCACTTTGAAAGTAACTCGAATATCACCTGGATACTCTCTGTCACAGTTAAAGACGAGTGACCTCTGGGTGGGGTCCTGTCGGATGCTGTAGGCGGGGTGGGGGGGTGGGGATCCATCCTCCTCTCTCTGCTTGTGTAGCTCGGCATTTTCATGCATGAGTTTTCATATGCTTGTATAAATGTGCTTCATCTTCAGCCTGATCACACAGAAACACTTCCTGTCTCTGAGTGCTCTGTGTTGTCATGGTTATGGAGCACCCTAGCTTATCTGGTGCTGCTGAGTCACGTGACTTAGGAGAAGCGGAGCAAACTGCCTGCTCTGGGCTTTGACACTTTAAAGTAGCACCACTCGCACAGACAGGTTTCCTCTTTGATGAAGCCTCAGCAGTGCACACAGGAGACAAACTAAAGTACTGATCACAGTACACTCGTACTGATCAATACCAGTTCAACATCAGGTACCAATATCATCCATATTTGGATTGCTCCGCCGCCACTACTGCTCACCTGCGTGGCCATGGACAGGTGTGTTTGTGGGACCCTGCAGAGTTTAGGAGAGTGAAGATCTGGTTTCCACAGAAGCGCTGGACTCGTCCCTGCATGACTTAATTTAAAGTACAGCTTTGTGTTAGGAGGATCAAAGTCTCAGAGCTCATCATCACTACATCATAGTCAAAGGAGCTTGCAAAGAAAAGCGTCTGGACTTCTTTAAGTTACTTGAAGACGTTTCACCTCTCATCCGAGAGGCTTCTTCAGTTTCTAAGGTCAAATGGGTGGAGAGTCCCGAAATCACCCGAAACTCTGGCTGATTGGGACCCACACCCAGTTCCACACCTTGGCTCAGGCGATTAGAGGATCATCAGGGGGTCCTTTTGTCCCTCTGTGGGGGGACACTCCCACTAGGGTTATATCTGGGACTTCTCCACCATTTGACCTTAGAACTGAAGAAGCCTCTCGGATGAGAGGTGAAACGTCTTCAAGTAACTTAAAGAAGTCCAGACGCTTTTCTTTGCAAGCTCCTTTGACTACGATAGACCTGGATGACTGAGAACCTTCACAGACATCACTACATCATCATCATCATTATTATTGTTATTATTATTATTACAAATATGTATGTTTTATTCCGACACAGAGTTCAAAGAGATTTTAGAAACAGTCAGTTTTGAGTCTGAACATAACTCTCCTCGCGTGTTCCTGTGTTTTTTATTCCTGACGTTGTTTCTGATTCTTTCACACGGACAACAAGCTCAATAATAAAGTTGTTATTATTATTATTATTATTATTGTGAAGGTGGGGCATTCATACAGCACTCTGTACTCTGTCAGTGATCATTTTTACATCATGGAGACAAGAGCATGAGGATGAAGATCTATACGCGATAACAGGAGGGTAATCAGAGGAAAACAAGACACAGCTGACCTGACTCATGTGACCAGATAAGAGGAAGCAAAAGTGAAAGCAAGACACCCGTGATGTATAAGTATAAAGATAAATGGATAAACACACATAAAGGAACATAAAAGTGAACAAACAGAGAATAAAGACATGAAATAAAGACCAGCAGGAAGTCTTCAAAGAGGTGTCATAGAATCAAATGGGTTGGAGCTGTGGCAGCCTTTAGGATCTTTTACTCAGTTTAATTATCTTTCAAATCTCCTTTTTAGTTTGACGATCAAATATTGAGGAAGGAGTAATTTGGACTTTGGATGTAAATTTTTGTAGATCATTCAGTGTTTTATGACCAGAATCTGACCTCTAACAGTCAAATGGAAACAGAAAGTAAAAATGTGTCTGTTTGACTCTTAAGTTAACAAATCATCTGAAATCCCCTGGTTATTAGTTATTCTCTGAAATAATTTCAAAATAAAAGACTTTATGGTAGGCCTGTTCGCATGCATGATAGAAGTTATACAGGGATATAAACAAAATTAATTAACTTATTATTTATAATAAGTGTTATGATATAGTCTGCCACTCATCACTTTACACAGTATTTAACATCTTCATTGGTAACTTGAAGGACATAAATATAAGATAAGTTACACTACTATGCCCTCTGTTTGTCAAATTTAAAAGAGAATTCATTGCAAAGCCATGAGAAATAATTCAATCTAAGGCAGTGATCAGCGGACTGTTTACCACAGACAGAGCTCTTTAGCTCCTCCCTCCTCCTCCTTTATCAGCCTGTAGCAGCTCTGTGTCGTTGGCAGTGTGAAGGTTTTACACTGTTAGTCCTAATTTATTTGTGATATAGTTGGGATTCCTGCATTAAAAGTAGAGTGTAGCTATGTGGGTTGTGCTACTGTAGTCTGTAGAATAGAAAAAGATCTGGATACAAAGCGGTGTAACAGTGGAAAAACAGGCTTGGATTCTCCCAGATCTTCTCTTCCTGGATACTGCTGATTTACAGCTTCCCAAATACAGCTTCTAATCTACTCGGTGAGTACTAATGTGGACACAGTAGTACTCACCACAGTAGTGTATATACTACTGTGCTGTTTGAACTGCTGCTCTGATCATGTGATACCAGAGCCTGTATAAACCAGTGGACTGTGGAGGGTTAGAGTGATATCCAAACACTGAAACGGGTCAGACCTGTCTGTGTGTGTCAGTGCTAGTAAATCTGTTTAGACTTGAAGAGGTTAAAATAAAGAGAAGTATGATCAGAGAGCTGGTTTATATTGTGTGATTCCAAAGTTAGACTGAAGCTGCTGACACAGTTCAACTGTTTCCTCCCAGCTCAGATCTGACTGTTACACCCGAGTATCTGTAAGTGCATGTGCACACAGTTCTTTGCTAAAAGGTAATTGCATGTAGTTTTCTATGTGTAATATTTCTGTGGAGCTCCATCACACTCACTCTCTCCTCTGAACCAACCCTCATCTTTGTGGGGCTGTTGTCACATCATGGCTGGGATTGTTGCTCTCTGGAATTGGAATCTTCCAACTGAGCAAATAGTTCAGGAGGTAGGAGAGTTACAAATGTTAAAGAAAAAAACACCTGTGTAATGCCAGCGACAGGTTATGCTTCAGAGTAGGGCTGTGCGATATGACCAAAATCTCATATTCCGATACAAGACATCTATTGTCCGATAACAATATAAATCACAAAAATTTTACATTTTCTGTAAATTCTGTGAATCTCGGGCAGCTCGACTTGTGTGAAGTGTTTCCAGCTGGGCGTCGTGTACCTGGAGTGTGTTTTAACCGATGCATGAAACAATACATTTTTAGACATAAGTTGTAACGGCCGCCGTTTTCTTTGTGAGTATTTATTACACGGCGTGCTGCGGGGAAAAGCCTGTTCTAACGTTTGAGTAAGGTTTATTTTTTAGCACCTGACGGCTCTTTTTTGCTTTTCATCCGTAAATATTCTGCATACTCTTTCACATGATTCAGTTTATTTCGAAAAGTCTCAACAGGATCTTGAGCTTTATTATTGATTAAGCATAAAGGTTTATGTGGAAAATAAACAAGCGGACACGCAAGGGGTTTACCGTCATTGTTGCTAACGACAACGCATAAAAACAGGTGATTGTCTGTCTGTAGTGTGGTTATATAAAATATAAGAGATTAAAGTTATAGTTTTTACACAGCTGAATAAACGTCAAGCAGACAACTGATCATCAGAAGTGTGAGATGCTGGAGAATATACTCTGGTGTCCCGTTATATTTTAGATAGCAAGGAGTTTATTAAACTTCACCGAAACAATCTGCAAATTTCATTAAAATTTAATAAACTATCATCTTGTCTTTATTTTTAGTTAGCACATACCTTAAACACTTAAAGCTGTGAGCTAATGATAGTTATATAAGAGCAGACGCATGCTGGTGCAATAAGCTGTACGTTTTACATCCAATGGATGCATGATCTGATTAGTCGACTAATCGCAAAAATAATTGGTGACTAGTCGGCTATCAAAATAATCGTTTGTGGCAGCCCTAGATGGGTGTTGCAATTTCAGCTGTCCTATTGGCCAAATCTCTCTTTAAAAAATAAATGTTTAATGTGTAATAAAAGACAGATATAAGACAAACCTACCAGAAATTGATTGAGGCTTTTACCTTGTGATGTTGTTAACATGTCAAAATGACTTGATATCATTCAGTCATTTTAAAAGCAGATGCTTATCTGTGCATTCATTTTCTTTTTTAAGTTTCTAGTTCGTTTCTTTTATATTTCTGTGTACCGTATTTTCCGCACTATAAGGCACACTTAAAATCCTTTAATTTTCTCAAAAATCGAACGTGCGCTTTAAAATCTGGTGCACCTTATGTACAGAGATGGGCAGTAACGCATTACCTGTAACTGTAATCCAATTACTTTTTTCAAGTAACGAGTAAAGTAAGGGATTACTATTGCAAAAAGAGTCATTAGATCACCGTTACTTTCCCGTAAGCATGCTGCATTACAAAAACTGTTATTTTTTTGCGAGAATGTCTCGTGACAATGATGTAAGCGAGTGCGACGTTCGTGACAACAGCTGTGTGCAGATCAACAATAGATAATATATCGAGTGCGGGAGAGAGTATGAGCGTGCAGCGTTTAAAGCGTGGAAGTACTGACCTTATTTTGAGTTTGATTCTATTTGAAAGAGTGAGCGTAAACACACACTAAAAAAATATTTTATGTGCTGGAATGTGCAGAAAATAGGTTTAAATGTTAACAAATTTCTTCCAGTCAGAGAATGTTGCATATAATTACATTTTTGCTTGATGCATAAAGTTAAAAGATTAAAACTAATAAACAAGTTTTAAAAAGAGACTTTTCCATTTGATTACATTTTTATAATGGATTAAGCTGAAAAAGTAGAATTGGGCTGAAAGATCTATCGCTTTATCACCTATTCAGGTTGTAAATCGTGTTTTTTAAAAAGTAACTAAGTAATTAATTACTTTTGAAAATACATATTCAGTAAAGTAATGGGATTACTTTTTGGGGGAAGTAATCAGTAATTGGTTACTGATTACTTTTTTCAAGTAACTTGACCAACACTGCTTATGTATGAATTCTGGTTGTGCTTACTGACCTCGAATCGATTTTATGTGGTACACAGCGCTCAAAAATCTGTCAAAAAATGTTTTGGTACGACTTTGGTAAGCTATGAAGTCGCACTGCTTGATGGATTGCCAGAGCATTACGGCTGCCATAGTCAGGAGCCTCGCAGAGTAATCTGGGTCCAAAACTGTCCGCTTCAGGTCCTAAAGTCAAACGAACAAGCAGCATTGCTGAGTCTAAATTCTTTCATCTTTAATAAAATGATCAGCGTTGCTGCTTTATCAGGTGTAACAATAAAGTTTAACATCCAGGCATCCATGACAACATAATTTATTAAATTTAACGGAGTTAGAAGGTAGTAGGAAGTTAGCTCGCTAGTTTCCAGCTAAACATGATCTACAATGTTCTGACTGAGAGATTTCTGTAAAGATTAAAACGTACAGCTCTGCTATAGATACCAATATAAATGAAACAGAAAACAGCAGTGACTCTTTTAGGGTTGCTGAAGTTGGGCTAGCTGGTATATAATGATGTGCTACATGACCCAGCTCACCCACCACAACATTAGTGGCCTTGTGATCAATTTATTGAGTCTGTTGTAAATGTGAAACTGAAGGTGAAAGTATTTATGAGCTTGGAAAGTCCCTGACATTCCCTCTGGTTGTTTGTGAAATATTTTCAAAATTAACCCTTTCATGCATGAATTACAACAACCTCAATCTGGATTTGTATTTTTATTCATCTTTAGGCATAAAAAGGATTTTTGAACTTCATTTTTTTTTTCAAATTGTTTTTTACATGTCCACTTAGGTGGACAACATACTGACCAGTGGGTGGCAGGGTATGGAGTGACACATCAGTGTCCAATGTAGTGGTTTATTTGTAAGTATACCATCAACACTGACCTGCTACACACAAACACACACACACTGTCAAACAACAGATCCACTTTCAAAGAGCTCCCTCCTAGATGCAACGATACCAATTTTTTCAAACCGATACGATACCGATACTTGGATCTGAGTACTTGCCAATACAGAGTACAAAAAACGATACTTCTACCACACACACACACACACACACACACACACACACACACACACAAATACAATGAATTGCAAGACAGGTTTTATTATATTCCCTGCCGATAAAAAATAAAATCTTAATAAAAATGACCACAAAAAAATTTCAAGTGAAAAATAAGCACTTCTGTTAAATTATTGCAGAGTGTCCACATTGTAATTTAACAAAATACCACTGAACTATTGGCACTGTCTCGAGCTTTCAGAATAATAAATAAACACTTCTGTTTGGAATGAAATAAACACAAATTAGGTTTGAAAAGAAAATAAACTTTTAAATTGTTGCAGAGACCATTTTGTAAACAAACAAACAAAATAACGAAAGTATTTGGCATTGACGAACGAACTCCCCATCTGCCCGTGGATTATCAGTCCACTGTGCCGTTAAACCAAGGACTGACATCACACACACTGCTTGTCTCTACCTCTTTAGAAAGTTTTGGCACCATTATCTCCCTGATGTATAGGCAGTTGGGAATTTCATATCGCAGCTCGAGTATGCTGAGAAGAATCCTATGTTTTCCACGACCGGCATTGGCTGGTCATCCAGAGCGATAAAATGAGTCAGAGCCTCTGTTATTTAAACTGCCCGTGGATTTTCTCTTGACATTTTTCATCGCTTTTCCAAAACCTGAGTTAAAGTTGGCTGTTCCGGTTCACACTGCTGACATTTTGTTTAGCCTAGCTACAGCAGCCTCCAGTTTCTCTTTTTTTATCTGGAGCCGCCAGTCTCACTCGCCTAACCCTGTGCCTGTTTAGCGCGGGATGTCCCCCTAGTGGCCAATCTAAAAAACTACAACAGAAATGACAAGCCACCCTCTGATTAATGAAATAAGTTAGTATCGGTTCATGGTATCGGTTAACTTTTACGAGTATGAGTACACACACATTTTACAGTATCGTCCCCGATACCAGTATCGGTATCGGTGCATCCCTACTCCCTCCCACAAACCCACCAAGTTATCAGAGACAGTTTAATAGTGAGGCTCTGCCCTCTCTGTCACTTCCACCTCTTCTTAAATTCAAAGAGTTCTTTTTACTGATGGCATGAAGCTTGCTTTAAAGTGAATTGTAAAATCTTGGGGTTGATATTGTTACAGAATCACCTTCATTACCAACTATGCCACCATCGAACTGAAACAACATAAAATTTGTTGAGATAGTAAGTTGGGTGAAATAGAGATAAAAAAGAAAAGATCTATACAATATAGAAAACATACCTCACCCAGGCAGAAATGAGCACTTTACAGATACTTTTAAGAACATTTGAACATCCTCTGACTTAAATTGGCATCTCCTGCAACAACTTGCCATGCTCACATTTCAACATGGGCATCCGAACCAACATGCAGTACAATAGTTCCTACATGAGAATTTCCACAATAAATGACCTAATGACATACAAAATGTTACGGTTCAACGTAGCATAAAAATGTGCGAAGTGCAAAACAAAATTAGTCAACTAAAAGTATGGCACTAAAACAGTGTTTAAGCAGAGGCAGTAAATGGCCTGCATTTGTATAGCGCTTTTCTAGTCCTTAAGGACCCCAAAGCGCTTTACACTACATTCAGTCATTCACCCATTCACACACTGGAGATGGCAAGCTACATTGTAGCCACAGCTGCCCTGGGGCGCACTGACAGAGGCGAGGCTGCCAGACACAGGCGCCACCAGGCCCTCTGACCACCACCAGTAGGCGGCAAACATGGGGTTAGTATCTTGCCCAAGGATATTTGGCATGCAGCCAGGAGGCAGCCTGGGATCGAACCACCAACCTTCTGATTAGTGGCTGACCTGCTCTGCCACCTGAGCTACAGCCACCACCAGTAGACCCAGTATCATCTGCAGACCCAAAGCTATTCAGATAATGCTGAAGTCTTTGTTTTATGTTTGACCTATACAAACAAACCATCACTACTACACTCACTAGCCACTTCATTGGGTACACCTAATGTACTTAATAGTATAATGGTACCAGCCTGGACCTTTTCTTTTTCTTTTTTCTTTAATTCTTTGTAGATTCAGGAAGGAAACGCTCCTCAGAGATTTTTATTGGTATTCACATGATAATATCTTCCCCGTTCTTACGCTCGGTTTGATTCTCAGTGGGCTGTTTGTTCTGTCTACAGAACTCAGTGAACACACTGAGTTACTACTGCATGATTGGCTGATTAGTCTAATGTCAGTAAAGTTTCTCTTTCCTGAAAACCTCTCACGTGTTTTTCTTCAGACTGAAACTGATATTTAAATTCCTTTCTGTGAACACTTCCAGTAAAATGTAAAACATTTTAGAGCCTTTGTTTCCTTAATGCCTAAGCTTTAAGCATCTGTGGTTGCGAGACAGTGACTAAGTAAGTCTTAGTTTGATGTAATAATGATTATTAGAATATTACATATTTGTATAACATTTTTCATGATTTTATTTTTGTGCATCAAATATAGCAAGAGAATATTAACACATTTAAATGTGTGAGGGACACTGGTGTGTGATCGATTAATTATATAAAACAGATCCAGCCTTTGTCCTACATTTGTAAATGTTATTTGCAATATGCTATTTTTTTTTTTTTTTAACTTAGCTATACCTTAAAAACAGTGCCTGCAGTGAGCAGAGCATGTGATCAGTCTGGTCTGTGGGCTGTTTCTGTCTGTGCTGTTATTGGTCAGCCATAAAGAAGAGGAAGTTCCAATATTCAAAGAGCTGCAGTAAAGTTGAGCTTAAAAAATTATAAGGCTGTCTTCTATAGCCTGTCTGAGCTTTTTGTAATGAAGTCTTCATCTTTGATTGGTTCTCTGCCTCTCCTGCTCCACCTGAACTATGATGTCACTCTCTTCACTGTTCCAGCCCAACTGTGATCCAATCAGCATTCGGCTGACACACAGGTGAGGTGTGTCCAGTGACCTGCAGCTGGATTTTGGACGAAGGCACAGGAGAACATCTGTGGTGTGTGAAACCTTCTCTATAATGAGACTTAAAGGTCTAATAGTGTGTACCAGCCTCAGATCACAAGACATGTATTTTTGTCCAGGAAACGTCTGACTAATGAGAGTAGTAAAAGATTTTCTCCTCTGTCTCTAACGTGCTCTGTGACTGAACTCTGGTGTAAAAACATGTTTGATCTATGCATTAAATCAACCAAACAGTCACTGAAAAAAAGGTCTTTCAGCTGGGAGTTATTGTAGAGAATGCCCCCTTATTATGGAACTATAATACCCACCCTTGTACAGACATGTGCTCATCAGCTGAGCTGTCTGCTGTAATTTAGGCTGTGACTGATCACATGAATGTAAGTCAGACTGTATCAGGATTAACATGCTTTTGTTTTCACACTGTGATATTTTACTTCATATACATATTGACTCTGTGGGCTGGTTAATGGATGGTTTCTGAACCTCTGTTTGTTTATTCCTTTGTGTGTTTAAGGCGGTTTTGAATGTTGTGTTGTGTACCTGTGGTGAGCAGAGGTGGTATTAACTGTATTCCTGCTGTATAAAGGCTGACTGGAGCTTTACTTTATTACTTTAATGAACAGACCTGTTAGTAAGGGAAACACAGATATTAATATCAAACTGTGAAAGAGAAAGAGAAGGACTGAGAGACAAGTGGGCATCTGAAGTGTGGGGATGAAGAGCTTCAGTGATGATGTGTGAGGTCTCAGTAGGGGGACACACTTACTGTTGATATTTGTAAAAGTGCAGGATTTCTGCTGAGCAAGGAGTTCTTCCATAATACTGAATACAGACTGGGAAACCAGATTAATGTAACATGACAACCTCAGAGAAGGTTATTTTTAATCTCTCTAATCCCTAAATACTGATGATTTAAAGTAATGGTTTTAAAGGTTGTTGTTACAGAAAGACTAAACCTTTTCTTCTACTTCCTTCATTTAAATAAGGAAGTGTGATTTATTTTTTATTTATTTAGAAATTTAATTTATTTATTATTTTTTTTATATTTACATTTCTGGATGGGGAGTTTGCCAAAGAGTAAAATCTAAATAGCATAAGATGAGTCCTTTTTCCAAAAAATACAAACTGATGTTATAAATTAAGATAGTATTCCCCAAAAGGTTGATTCTGTTCGTCTGGACGTTTTCACTGGGAGAAACATTTTGTCACTCATCCAAGTGACTACTTCAATCTCAGGTGACTGCAGGTTTCCCCAACCTTATAAACAGTACATTTGCACAATGACTGAAAGTCATCAATATGCAACAATTTTATCATTAATATGCAACTTGTTATGACCATGTCATTAAGGTAATAATGTTTTCGTTTTGTTCATCAGCTCGCTGATGGAAGCTGGAAAATTTAAATTCTGCACCTACAGAGAGGATAAACTCCAGGACGCCTAACTGAGAGGACATGTGATAGGAGAAAAAATTCCTGACAGAGGTAAAACTTTTGAGTGTTTTTTGATTCAGTTTAATACAATTTTATTTGCACCACATCACAACAGCAGTCACCTCATATTGTAAGGTAGACCCTACAATAATAAAACAACAGTAATCTTGTAAGTTTTTTCAAGAAAACCACAATAAAATGTAATCAATATTAGAATAGTTGAGAAGTAGAGATTAGTGCATCTAATAAGTTTTGTTTTCCACACAAAGACTGATCACACAGGTCAGATGAGGCAGATCCTCAGACTTGCTGAGCAGCAGAGTTCTGCCCTCAGAGACAAATCTCTTATTGGAACCAGTGGTTTGGAACATTTAGGGTTTTATCAATAATGAGATTAAAGTTAAAGGCGCTTTTAGAGTTCTTATCTTGTAGATGATTCTTCCAACCACCGTCTACACAATCTGACAAACACTCCTTCAGCTCTACATTAGTATATCTCATCTCACATGTGCTGTTATTATCTCAGATCCCTCCACCTTTCTCATTTTAGTTACTTGCCTCCTAAATGGAATTTCTGTATTTCAACAGCTCTGGATTAAGACCAAACATGTTTTCAGTTATAGCTTTGTTCCAGTAATGTCAAGTCATACTGTCAGTATTCAAACACAGAACTCAGAGCGTGTAACGCTGCTGCTGCTCAGTTTCCAAAAAGTATTTTAAGAGAACAGAAAGAAGCTGGCACAGGAACGGGAAACAAGGATGTGGATAGTTTGGTAATCAGCTAGTTTTGACAGCAATATTGTCACAGTCTGGCTGCGAAGCTGACTGTGTGGAGTGAGGAGGACCCAAATGCAAACATGCAAAACGAAAACTTTTTTTAACAGAAAGCAAGATGTTTCTTGCAGCTGATTAAAGAGTATAAAACAAAAGGTAAAATCAGTTACGACACTAAACAAAAACCTAAACTGGGGGGAAACTAGAAAGTAAACATGAAAAACCCTAAACTTGGAAACCTGGGAAGAATACATGGACAGCGTGAAAAAGCCATGGAAACGTGGCTTGAACATCACAAACAACCTGATGAGGACTGAATGAAAACACACAGACTAAATACACACAGGAGGTGATCAAGGAAAGTGGAAACACATGGGGAAACAGCTGACACAAATGAACATAATGACATCCCACGATATCACTAAACACATTGACCATAGAAACAAAATAAAACAGGAAACATGCACTGGTGTTTGTAACTGGTGAAGAAGGTCACCAGTTACAGACAGGGGCTTACTTTAACCTTAAAGTCCCCACCAAAAGTAATATGTAATGAAAATGGATCCCTGTAAAATACTAAAATCAGCACAGTATTGCTTACAGTAGAGGAAACTAGATGTATATTTTATATGGTTTGTGAGTCCTCCCTGTCATAGGCTGGGTCTTTTAACCTGGTATTCTGAATTTTGTGCTCTTGTATTATATAGTTCTACTTCTAGTTTATATTGTTTAACATTCAGTTAGTTCTATGTTTGTGTTTTCCAATTTGTTTGTTTTTTTCTATTTAGGTTCTTCCCATGTCTGTGTCTCCCCATTATGTTGTTTATAATGTGTTGTCTCAGTGTGAGTCTCTTGTGTCCTCTGTGTTTAGGTCTCTCTCGCTTTTGTGTGTCCCAGTTATCTCTTTGTGTCTTATCTCCTTGTCCTGTTCTCATTTTCTCTTCTTGTCGATCATGTGTATCCATTTATGTTTCCTCAGCCCGTCAAGTCTCTCCCTCTCTATCTAAGTACTGTGTCTCTCTTTGTTCATTGTTAGGTTGTCTGTTTTCCATGTCTTATGTTCCAGGAGTTCATGCGTCTCAAGTCCAGATTTCACAGTCACATTCATGTTCAGGGTGTTTTCATGTTTAATTTTTGATTACTCAGTTTGGGCTTTTGTTTAGTTTCACCTTTGCCCTTTGTTTTATATCTTTTCACCAGCCACAATAAACGAATTGCCTTTTGTTAAAATCAAGATTAGTTTCCATGCTTCATTTAGTCTGTGTTTGGATCCTCTATTCTCTGCTCCACATGGTCTGCTGGTGTAGACCATCACACTCTGACATTTGGACCAAACTGCTAGAAAGAGAACTTGTGGTCCTGGGTTTTTTGTGAACCATGGAGGGTGGAACAGCATCCCATTATAAGATAATGACATAGGGGAACCTTTGGGTGGAGTTCTCGTTTGGTGTTCACTCTCTCCGTGGCAGAGTATAACTTCCTTTTCCTTTTCCAACACACAGTGGTGTTTTTGTGTATCTGCATAGGCAATTTAATAAAAACACAAACAAACACAACTTCTACATGATGTTCTGTGCTAGGACCAATTCTGTTTTCATTATACAGGCTTCCCTTAGGCAGTATCATCAGAAGACATAGTATACATTTTCACTGCTATGCACATGACATCCAACTCTATCTGTCCATGAAGCTGGATAACACACACCAATTAGCTAAACTGCAGGAATGTCTTAAATACATAAAGACCTGGATGGCCGCTAACTTTCTTCTTCTTAATTCAGATAAAATTAAGGTTATTGTATTCGGCCCTGAAAATCTTAGAAATATGGTATCTAACCAGATTCCTACTCTGGATGGCATTACCTTGGCCTCCAGTAACACTGTGAGGAACCTTGGAGTCATTTTCGACCTGGATATGTCCTTCAATACACATATTAAACAAATATGTAAGACTGCTTTCTTCCAGTTGCGCAACATCTCTAAAGTTAGAAATATCCTGTCTCAGAGTGACGCTGAAAAACTAGTTCATGCATTTATTACTTCCAGGCTGGACTACTGTAATTCATTATTATCAGGATGTCCAATAACTCCCTGAAAAGCCTTCAGCTAATCCAAAATGCTGCAGCAAGAGTACTGACAGGTACTAGAAAGAGAGAGCATATTTCTCCTGTTTTGGCTTCCCTTCATTGGCTTCCTGTTAAATCCAGAATTTAATTCAAAATCCTGCTCCTCACATACAAGGTCTTAAATAATCAGGCCCCATCTTATATTAATGACCTTGTAGTACCATATCACCCTATTAGAGCACTTCGCTCTCGCTCTGCAGGCCTACTTGTTGTTCCTAGAGTATTTAAAAGTAGAGCCTTCAGTTTTCAGGCCCCTCTTCTGTGGAACCAGCTTCCAGTTTGGAATCAAGAGACATACACATTGGCGGTCCTAGCCTGTTTGGTGCCCTGGGCGAACAGTCCCTCAGGATACATGACCTGCCATTATCCAATGACACATGTGCTTACCTGTATCTCCTCCTCTTCTTTTCTCTCTTGTTTTAAACTGAGGACCTCATGGCTTTGAACTTTTCTTGTCCATTTTGGTTTTAATTTTGCACTGCAGTATGAACACAAATCCCCCAACCCGAGAATCACCACAACATAACCTAATAGACCTACACCTTAGTTCACAGATTCACTTTGTCTAAGGTATATTTCTGGCATTTCGCACAACCCAGGATTTACATCATGATTACATAATGGGCTTGGATTTACAACATTATGAAAGAAATCTGCTCTATTTGGAAGCAGCAGGTCTTCCTCCACTTTTGATGGGTTGTGTGTGAGACTTTTAAATCATCAATACATATATATATACATTTTAAATTCTTATTACCCCTAGTTCTAAAGTGTATATTTATATTCTTACTCTTCTTATATTTATTGTTTGTTTACTTGCACTGCTGTAACTGGAGCCTCGTTGTCTCGTCTCTCTATATACTGGACTGTATGTAGCAGAGATGACAAAGTTTACTTTGACTTCAGCAGCAAGCAGGCGCACCGAGGGCTCTCGCGCTCACTTTTCACGTATAGAATTTCGATAAAACATCGGTGCAGATTATAAGTCATTATCATAATGTCTGGTGTTTTCGTGTTTGTTGTGTTTTATTTTGCGAGTTGGTTATTAGATGCCGCTCCAGCCACCAGTGAATCCCCCGCCGCCTGCCCTCTCCTCCCTGTGCAGCAAGCAGCAGGCGCACCTCGAATACGGAGGGTGCCCTTACTCCCAGCAAATGGGCGATAGAAAACCGATCGGTGCCTATGGCATTCCCAAGATGCACTGGCATGACATCGGGGCAGCGAGAGTACGAGCACTTTTTTTCTTTTGCCGATGCCCGTGATGCCGCAATAGACGCATTTTCTCTAAACACCGCATCTCTGCAGCTTTTAAACCCCAAAACACTCTGCGCCCCAAAAATCGTGTCCCCCAGAGTCTAGTGACTTGAGGTGAAGTGTCTGTGTCACACTCCTGCCCACAAACCCACTGGATGTGACCGTGAACTCGCCCCCTACACTTCTTACGTAGCACAACGATGTTACTATTACGAAAGCTTAACATCTTATAGTTCTACAACATCTAAAATCACTCTGTTGTTAACTCGTTTGCTACTAGGGTTGCCAACTCCCTGAAAAACAAATAAGGGACACCTCATGGCCAGGGCCGGGCAACCCAATTGTCTCTACCCTTCCAAGTGTGGTGAATTTTTTTAGCTCTTTTTTTGTGTGGGTGAAATTATTTTTTTAACCATTTGACTTGAAGTTGATTTAAGTAGATGCATATTCTTTGCGATATGAACACATGGGAAACAAATGATCATTTAGCCATTTATTTGTAACACAAAATGACAACATTAACACAATAAAATAGGTATCTTTCTTAAAGAAGCCTGTCATGCTTAACTTTTAAGAATATAAGTAAATCTTTCTTTAAAAGAACTCTGTCCTGCTTAACTTAAAATTATATAAATTAATAGAAAACAATAGAAAGAAAAACATTCTTGTAACAGTGCACATAAAGTGTGTTTAGTGCAATTGGCTTTAGTTGAAGTATTATTTCAGCTTTTCTAATGCTAATCAGCTGCTCCCGTTTGTAAACCCACTTGTTCCCATGATTACGCATCATAACTCATCATCATTATTCATCTAAGTATCACTTTGATGTATTAGTCATCTATTCGTTGAAATCATCTATCCTTGCAGTTGTTTATTACACAAAATAAATTATATTATCACACTTCTGGCCACATAGCACTGATATAAATTGCACATGCCCATAATAACCTTAACCAGAGGGTTTAAAAACAAACAAACAATGTTTACATACCATAACTGCTTCTGCCGTGGCCTGGTGGACAACAATTTGGTTAAGCGTTCCCCGAGCTTTCACGTCCCTAATGTTCTTCATGTGCCCACCACTAGAAGCATGCTGCTTGAGGTCAGTCAGTCCACCATGGCGTATGGAAAAAGTGTGCCGGCACACAGTGCAGTGCGCTTTATACGTGTCATCGCACACTTTTTCCAGCCAGGTGTTTTCCTTTTCCCATTCCTCCCTGCACTTATGCAGCCTATTTCTTTTCTTTCTCGGAGGGGTACAAACATTGCTGGTTGAAGGTGTACTGTCATCCAAGACTTGCACCGCAGTGTCAGCGTTTGTTTCCCTGTTGGCCATGCTTCTTGATGTGGTCATCTGTTATCTTCCGGTATTTTCTCCGCATGCGACCTTTCCTCTAACAAGGACATAAGCGGCCACCTGAAGTGTCATACTCGTGTCTAAGTGTGTTGTCAGCTCATTGGTCACAGAGCAAGAGAGGGGCTGGGAATTTGAATGTTGAATGTTTTCAAACAAAGCGTAAATTTCATTAACATTTAGAGACTACTTTTGATTCTTACTGTATTACGGGACAATGTGCGTCCCTTTTCAGCTCAATACAGGACGTGTACTTTTGTTTCTAAATACTGGACGATTCAATTTTTCAAGGGACTGTTGGCAACCCTATTTGCTACATTAGCCATTAGCATTCACTCTGTGTTAGAGGCTTCTTGCTAGCTAGTTGCTAGCAATGCTACACACCTGTTACTCTAATAGTCTGTATTTTTGAATGATTCAGCACTGCTTAGTTGTTGTTATCTACTTTTAGACAGCGATGAGATCAGCTGCACACTCCACAGAGGCCTAAAGTTACTGTTAATATCAAAAATGTTGTCCTTTGAGTTTTTACCATAAAACTGGGGATGATATAAAAATGCTCAGTTATGTATTTGTAAAAAATATTTGGAATCATTTATGATTTTCGTTCCACTTCTCACGTGTACACCACTTTGTATTGGTCTTTCACGTGGAATTCCAATAAAATTGATTCATGTTTGTGGCTGTAATGTGACAAAATGTGGAAAAGTTCAAGGGGCCGAATACTTTTGCAAGCCACTGTATCATCATCAAGGTCGCATGATAAGAGCCACTTCAGCAGTAACAATACTCCTCACTCAAGCAAAATGTTAAAATCTCAGACACACGACACAGAGAACAACATCCCCCAAATTAAGAGAGGAAGGAAGGCACAACTGAAGGTGCTGTTCTTCTTTGTTCTCTTTAACTTCAGATCAACCTTCATCTGTATTAGTAAATCATATGCCTAATTATTATGTGCCATGGTGATCCACAGGTATGATCACAAATTTATTTAGTTATTTTCCAACTCAACAAAACAAACAAGCAAAAACGTGTTGCTGATGCTGTAAATGCGTTACACACATGAATCAGGATGCAAGGAAAGCTGCTGCCCATCAGAGGTGTGAGAAAGAAACTGAACTCACAGATTTCTGCATGCTTGAGCTATCATAGCTCTGTTTCCCTCCCTCTGATGTGTTCACATGCAGCTCCTGCTCTGAAAATGTGTAGCTTGCTCATCAACTTGAAAGTGACCACATATTCAATACAGCCTCTCCATGTTGTAGCTTTAGCTGCTGTATACACGGTTTAGCAAATTAGTTATTTGTATAGGTGTGCTCTATATCTCAGCAATGTCTCATAATAGGATGGCAGGTTTTCAAACAGGTCAAGTGCCTCTATGCACTTAATTAGTTCCCAAAGTGTGGGGCCCGCCCCCTGGGGGTGGGGGGGGGGGGGCGGTATGGAAAAGAACGCTTGGATACTGCTAGCATAATGGACAGTTTTTTGACAGGGCTCCCACACAAACGCAAAGCAGGAGATGAAGCATCGCCAAATATGTTTCCGAACCAACTTCCTTCCAAGCCAAAGACTAGAAAATATGAAGAAGCATGTCAAGCAAAAAAAGATTGGGAGCCACTGCCCTAAACAATGGCACACTTATATAGATATATATATATGTGTGTGTGTGTGTGAAGAGCTCTCTATCAGCCAGTTAGCCGATGACACAACAATTTTTTAAAATAATTTGAATGAAATCCCCAAAATTCTACAAGTCATTGAAAATTTCTCAAAAACTTCACACTGAAAAAAAGGGATTGGCCAGCTCTTGGACTTATGTAAGCATCTTGCGTGTATTTAACACAATTGCCTCATGGTTTAAAGTTAAGTGTAACTATATAGTGTAGAAACTACATAATATGCAAAGCGGGTAGATTAAATTGTTCATATCATGTTCGAGTGAAGTAAGTCAGTGATATAGCAATGTTAAATCTCGCGACACTGCACGGGATTTCAGTCTTCCACACTTTGGATCATGGTTTGAGGAAGGCATCCATCTCAGTCAAGTTCAACAGCCGCCTCTACTTTTTTTGGGATACCGAAAGAAGTAAATTGAGTGGTTGTTACATTAAAAAAGTCTACCTTGTAATTTGAACACAAAATTTTCATGTTTCTATCTTGAACGTAATTAAATCATGTAGGATCTGTATGAAATTCAACAACTTAATTTGTTCTTGTTGAGATGACATGATACAATCTAGTAAGAGTGGTTAGTTGCTGGACTCATGCAATTAACAATATCACATGAGATTTCAAACTGCAGGAAAATCACAAAAGTTATAAGAGGCAGACGACTACACACACACTACGTGTATTCTATTGCTTTTTATTGTGGTTTAACCTGTCATGGACAAAAACGTACAGAAAATTCTGCATCAAGCCTTGAAATCATAGCTTTCCCACTTTTGTCAACCCTGGATTGGTGACATGGTGGTTAACGCTGTTGCCTCACAGTAAGAAGGTCCTGGGTTCAAATCCACAATATGGCTAGTTTGCAGTGGTTTCTCTCTGGGTATTCTGGTGTCCTCCCACAGATAAAAGTCATGCAGTTACTAGAGTTAGCTTAGGTTGATTGGTGATTCTAAATTCACCATGAATGTGAATGCAAATGGTTGTTTGTCTCTATGTGATTGACTGGTGAGCTGTCTAGTGTGTACCCTGCCTTCTAACCTAGCCCCCCTGTAACCAGGATAAAGATATGAGGACTCTTGACTTTTTTGAACATTATGTAATATGAAGACAACATGTAGTATTTAAGTAATCAAGTAGTACTGTCGTAAAGGTTATTGAATAGTGTTGAAATAAAATGACAAAATTGTGAAGGATTAAAATATTCCAAGAGCTCAACTTACTTCATCTTTACATGTTTCAATCACGTTTTATGAACACAAAATGCACAGGTTTATTGACTGTGAATAAGGTGTGTTGATTTAACGCAGTTGTTTCTGCCAAAGCAAAACGTTTGTGTGCAACCAATGTCCACTCTTGAATCAAGTAAATCCACTATAGACTTTTTTTCACTGCAGGGCTAAAATTGAACATAAACAAATGTGAGACCTTACCTTTAAAAGACTGTACTGCATCTTACACTTTTAATATCCCTGTAAAATCCAATGTCAAATATTTGGGTATGTATATAACTAAAAATAGGACTGAGTTAGTAAACCTTATTGTTTGGGAGAAAATGCAAAATGGTAGAACTCATTTAAATAATTGGGCACACAGAGACTTATCCATTCTGGGCAGAATATATACGTTAGGTGTACCTAAATCAGCAATCAAATCTATTAACCAGCTAAACTTTGATTTTATATGGAAGTGAAAAACCCACTATCTTAGGTAATTTAGTCGAACAATTTAAAGATGGAGGATCGCAAGCTATTGAATTTAACAGTTTAAATGGCACCCAAAAAATAAATTGGCTCAGGTCATTTTTAAGAAATCAAAATAGCCAATGATTTCATATTCCAAACAAAATATTTTCAGATCTAAGCGGTATTAATCTTTTACTTAGATGTGATTTTGACATTAAAAAAACTCCCCATAAAGCTTTCTTCATTTCACCAGCAAGTGTTATTATACTGGAAATTAATATACAAACATAATTATAGCCCACACAATAGTCCCCTCTGGAACTATCGTTAGGTAAAGGTTAGGAACAAATCAATCTTTGTGCAAAAATGGTACGAAAAAGGCATCTAGTCAGTAATGCATTTATTAAATGATGGAGGTAATATTTAATTTGAAGATTTTTGTGCCAATCATAACTTGCAAATAAACAACAAAGGGTTTGAAAAAATTATTAAGGCTATCCCTGCAAACACTCTTTGTACGGCACATAATCTCTTTCAAAACCCTGACTATACAGCCCCTGACCTCCCTGGACTTTTAGTAAATGGGCACAACATTGCAGCTAACTGTCTAAAACAATTCTAAAATTAGAATTATTCACTAATGCTCTTTATGGATATGGATCCAATCTAAATTCAATTTCACAACTGTTCTCCTGTGATCAAAAGAAAGAAATCAGAACAAATTACCTAAAACTTCCCATTCCTCCAAAAGGTAAGGTCTATTACAAAATCCTCTCAGGTGTGTTTTGCCTTCCAAAGAATTTCTCAGACATCATTTTGCTATTGATAATAACACAACTGGGGAATAAAGAATCGACAGAACATTTATTTTACAAATGTGTATATACTGTAAAGTTCTGTGGGACAATGTGCACTACTGGCTTTTTCTAAAGATTTTAAATGTACTTGAATTTTCTAAAAATGATATTATTTTTGGATGTCAAAGAAAAGAAAAGACACTTGAAAATGTCTTAAATGTAATAATTATTATGTATAAATTCTTCATTCATGAATGTTGATTACTAAAAACAAAGCCATCCTTTCACTTTTCACAAAGAACTCTGCCTCTTCTTCTCATCTGTAAAGTTTATGGCCCAAAACCAGCTGTGGATCTACATCACATGGTTAATGAACTGAAATGACTTTTAGAAAACCTTTTTTGTGTAATTAATAATTTTTTAAAAAGCCTTCGTTGCCTGTCTGTGTAATCGGACTTCAAATGCGGCTTCCGAAGGATGCAGCCTAGGTTTTGGGATAGACCTTATATTCTCGCTCACTTTTGCAATTTTGTACTCTTGTGTTACTCGCAGCAACAACTACACCTTATTGTCAGTCCATTTAATAAACTCGGCACTTTTCCTCCACATTTTGCTGTGGCGTTTCAAAGAGCCGGAAAGAGATCTTTTTTTTGATATACAGAAAGCATATGATATGATTTGGAGGGAAGGACTATTAATTAAAATTAGGGAAATGGGTATAAATGATTGAATGTTGAGATGGATTAAGAATTTTTTGGAAGGAAGACAAATAATGGTAAGGATTGGGAGGAGTTATTTGGAGAGTTTGCCGGTACAAAATGGAACGCCACAGGGGAGCATATTTAGCCCATTATTGTTCATTGCTGATAAATGATGATGTGTTTAAGAACATAGTGAGTGGGATGGAGTTTTTGCTTTTGAACCTGGGCAAGAGCAAGACTTTTTGGTAAAGAAAGTACAGGGGTCAATCACAGCAAAAGAACAGTGGTCATAGAAATGGAGGTTTAAATTCTCAGTTGATGAGACTAAAATAATGTTGTTGTTGTTTTAAATTAAAAATGGATACTGTCATTGCCTATCCTTAGCCTGGTTGAGGAGTTTAAACGTGCAAAAGTGATGCTTCAGATGTCACTCACGGACTCCCGGGACCCCATAGTGAGAGGCACTGCTCCCACTCTAGCAACGGGGAGGAAGTGGACCCCAGCCACATCTGTGCTACAGGCAAAATCCGCTGTTCAGCATCGTGACGTGGTGGTCTTTTTAGACCTTGCCAACGCCTTTGGTTCAGTTCCGCACAAGATCTTGTGGATGCCCTTCAACTATTTCAGCGTACCAAACCACATCACATGACTGGTCACGACCTACTTTCAGGATTTACAGTTTTGTGTGACAGCTGAGAACACCACCACAGCCTGGCAGCACTTGGAAATTGGAGTTATGGCAGGCTGCACGATTTCCCCTCAGGCATTTATCATGGCAATGGAGTCGGTCATGCGGGCATCCCGGTGGGTAGTGGGAGGTGAGAGACACAAGAGTGGCCTTCGTCTTCCTCCCATTAGGACCTACATGGATGACATGACCAACATTACAACAACAACAAAACCATGTACTAGGCGATTGCTACAGAAGCTCCAGGAAAACATAGAATGGGCAAGAATGGAGTTTAACCCAAGTAAATCTTGCAGCATCTCCATCAAAAAAGGAAAACTGACAGCCGAGCAATTCTATATCAGTGAAGAACCAAGTCCAACAGTCTTAGAGAAGCCCATAAAGAGCCTGGGACAGTGATATAATGCAGACCTCAATGATATATGGCAACTAGAACAGCTAAGGCAGAACTTGGCCGATGACCTCAAGCGGATTACCAACACTGCACTTTCCAGGAAAACTGAAGCTCTGGTGCTTCCAGTTTGGGTTATTACCCAAACTACTGTGGCCGTTGACAATGTACAAGGTCTCACTCAATCATGCCAATCGACTAGAGAGGCTAGTGAGCTCCTAGGTTAAGAAGTGGCTCGGACTTCCCAAATGCCTCAGCAGCGTTGGAATCTACTATACATCTTTTTTGGTTTTGTCACCTTGTACAAGACTTCTGGCAGAGATTATGTGTCTTTATCTCAGAAAATATATTTAAAGGATTTGCACTGTTATAGAAATATGTATTATTTGGTCTCCACAAAAACCAAAGACAGTTCAACATTGATAACAGATATGATTAACTTGTTAATCTTAATGGCTAAATTTCATATTCACAAATCCAAATGTTTAGGAAGAAATTCCTCTTTTTATGTATACTTCTATGAGCTTTTGCAATATCTTAATTCAATAAAGAACACTACTAACCCAAAAAATATTTTAAAAAAAAACTATGGTTGCATGTGACAAAATAAAGATCCTTAAATCACTTTACACTTTGGCTTAATCAGTTAAACTTCTCCCCCTAGCATATATATATTGTAGGTATGTTCTGAATAATGTTTGTTTTTTTTGTTTGTTTATGGTTTACAGTTTCTGTAAGTACAACACCTTTAAGTTAGTACTGTTTAATTTTACTTCGTAACATCAATACGTAAAACATCGTATTGAGGTTTAAATAAAGGTTTTAGAGGGGAGGGGCTGGGGGGTTAGAGCTTGAGAGACACTCTGCTGGTGCGCCGGTCGGAGGCTTGAGGTGGGAAATTTGAAGGTGGACGTTACATACGGATTGAGTGAATTGATAAATTTTTGGACTTTGGACTACGGATTAGGATCACGGATTGTGGCAGTTGGCATAAACTGGTATGTGACTGGCTGAAATGGCGTCTCTGGTAGATGAGGATGATGATATGGATTTTGGTGACTGGACCCCGGTGTTTGGAGGGGGAAGATCAGGAAGAGGGAGAAGCAGGAGAGAGGACACGGGTTTGGTTGGGTCACAGACAAGTAAAAGGAGTTTGGAAGAGAACAGCTCGGATGAAGGGTCCAGGGTCGTGAGGAAGAAGACGGTAAGGGAGGAATTTAGGATAATTTTGAGATTCAGGAGGGAGAATGAGGGAATGCAGTTGAGCCCAATAGTGGTTTCAAGGGAATTGAAAAAGAAGTTTGGAGAGGTTCTTCTAGCTAAGGTTCTATGGGATGGGAATTTGCTGGTAGTGGTCAAGTCAGAAGAACAAAAAACCAAGGTGTTGAGTACTGAAAGTATCTGCAAAAAGATAGTACAAGAGAGATGGGTATTGAGAGACAGTAAAGTGACCAGAGGGGTGATTTCTGGTATCCCAGTAGACGAGGATTTAGAGAAATTAAAGTGGTGTATTCAGGGGGGCGAGGTCAGCAGAGTAAAGCGACTGTTAAAAACTGTTAATGGGGAAAGGATTAGTAGTTTGTCAGTTTTGTTGAATTTGAAGGTACTGTGTTGCCAGACAGGGTTAAGATAGGGTGCATGAGCTTTCCTGTGAGAGTATTCGTGCCACCGCCCCTTAGGTGGTATAAATGCCAGAGATATGGACACATTGCTGTAGTCTGTAAGGGGAAGCCGAAGTGTCCCAAGTGTGGGGGTGAGCACAGATTTGAGGAGTGTGGAGATGATGTTCTGGACAAATGCAGTAACTGTGGGGGGCAGCATAGGGTGAGTTTTGGGGGCTTTGAGGTAAGGAAGAAGGCCGTGGAGGTTGAGCAGGTCAAGGTTACTCACAACATAAGTTATGCTAAGGCATAAGGAATGGAACAGACAGGGTTAACCCCGGAAGGTGTTAGTGTGCATGGGACTTACCCAGGTTTGACAATGGAGAAGTTGATTTTGTTCATTGCGTATGTCATAAACTGTTCAGATCAAGTGAAGCATAAGACAGAGAAAATCAAAATAATAGTGAAGGGGGCAGAGAGGTTTTTCGGGATTAAAGACATATCCTGGGAGAACATAAATAAAAGACTTGGAGGGGAAGGGAGAGCGGAAGGATCGGGGGAGAGGACATTTTGATTATTTTACAGTGGAATGCTAGAAGTTTGATTGCTAATGGTCAAGAGTTGAAACTTTAAATGATTTGTTGAAAAATCCAAAGAGAAACCAGATATAATCTGTGTACAGGAGTCCTGGCTGAAGCCTAATTTGGATTTTGTTATCAAAGGATATGATGGGGTTCGGAGGGATAGGAAGGAGGGTAATGGTGGAAGTTGTGTAACTTTTGTGAAGCGAGGGGTTCAATATAGAGTGGTAGCTATTGGTAAGCAGTTAGAGTATGTAGTATTGGAAATTTGGGGGGGACTTGGGAGCATTAGAGTGGTAAATTTTTATAATCCAGGTGGCAAGCTAATAGAAGTGGCAGAACTGGATACTTATTTAAGGGGGAAAGTGATTTGGTGTGGGGACTTTAATGCTCACAGTTCTTTATGGGGCTATAGATGTGATCGGAATGGGGAAGTGATTGAGGAGTTGTTGGATTTGAAGAATTATGTGTGTTTGAACGATGGGAGTGGTACTAGGGTTGATGTTAGAACAGGGATTGAATCGGCTATTGATCTAACATTGGTGTCCGATTCATTGGCAGGCTTATGTTCATGGGAGGTAATGAAACTTACAATAATAGGGAGTGATCATTATCCTATAAAGATTGAGGTGAGGCTGAGAATTGAGAGACAGGTTACTGGGGGAGTGAAGAGATGGTGTTTTATTGAGGCTAATTGGGATGTATTTAAGGTACTCAGTGAATGGGAATTTCAAAAGATTGATGTGAATGTAGGGGTGGACGATTTAAATGACTCAATTTGTAAAGCCATTGTAGTGATGACAAGCAGGGTGATCAAGAGAAAAGGGGGTAGTGGGAAAAGGACGATTGTGCCATGGTGGACAACGGAGTGTGATAAGGTGATTAAATGTTGTAATACGGCTTTTAAGAAATTGAAGGGTAATCTTAGCTATCAGAATCTTGTTGAATTTAAGCAGTTGCAAGCCAAGGTAAGAAGAACGATTAAAAGTGCAAAGAGGGACTTCTGGAGGGGTTTTTGTAAATGGGGAGGGAGACGAACATTCATAGTGTATGGGCAATGATTAGGAGGATGAATGGTTTAAAAAGGGATTATGGTTATCCAATCATGAAGGACGACAAGGTAACAGCAGTGAAGGATGAAGAAAAGGCTAACATGTTGGCAAAAGCGTTCGTCAAAATTATGGAGAATAGAGATTTGATGGATATGGTGGAGGATACGGATGATCTTTTGAATATATCTTTAAATAAGTCAGAGTTACATCGAGTGCTCCAGAAATATAAGTTAACACAGCCAGGGAAAGATCAGGTGTGCTATATTATGTTGGATAATGTGAGCGAGTCAGCCAAAGAGAAGTTAGTGGGGTTGTATAATAGGGTTTGGGAGGGTGGGAAGCTGCCACAAAGTTGGAAAGAGGCTGTGGTGGTGCCTATATGTAAGCCAGGGAGGGATGGTACCAAGCCAGGTAATTATAGACCGATAGCTTTAACATCACATATTTGTAAAGTTATGGAGAGTATGATTAATGAGAGATGAATGTATTATGTAGAAAGCAGAGGGTTTCTATCTAAATATCAAAGTGGATTTAGAAGGGGGTGAAGTACTATTGATCCAGTATTGTGTTTAGAGCATGAAATTAGGAGGGCTCAAATTAATAAAGAGTGTGTGGTGGCAGTGTTTTTCGATTTGGAGAAGGCTTACGATATGTTGTGGAGGGAAGGTTTGTGGTTAATGAGGAAATTAAGCTGAAGCTGTATGGCATAGGGTTAGAAAGAGTGAGGAAATTTAAGTTTCTGGGGTTGTGGTTTGATGAGAGGTTAACTTGGGGTGCACACGTTCAGGAATTGGTGGATAAGTGTAAAAAAGTTTTGAACATTTTGAGGTGTTTGGTTGGGAAGGATTGGGGAGCGGATAGGGAGTCCCTGAAGGCTATATACACTGGATTGGTAAGGTCAACGTTAGATCATGGTTGTTTGGCATATAATTCGGCAGCAGACACTTCTCTTAGTAAGCTAGATTTGATTCAGTACCAGGTGTTGAGACTTTGCACAGGGGCATTTAGGACAACTCCCACTGTAGCCTTGCAGGTGGAGATGGGGGAATTGCCACTAGGGTTGAGGAAGGAACAGCTTACATTGACGTATTGGGCAAACTTACAGGGTCAGGGGACAGGTCACCCTACATTGGATGTACTTAGACCTTGCTGGGAGAAGGGCAGGAGGGAGTTAAAGAGCTTTGGATGGGTGGTGGGGGGAAGAGCTAGGGAACTTAAATTGGACCACTTAGACATATGTCGGCGAGTGCCGAGGCCTGCAATCCCTCCATGGATACTTCCTGAAGCAGCTGTAGATTTTTCTTTGTTGCGCCAGAAGAGTAAGGACGGGGCAGGCGGTCTAGACTCAAATATAGTTCAGGGTTTCATAGATCAGTATTATGGGTATGTGCAAGTATATACGGATGCTTCAAAGAATCCAGCTAGTCAAGTGGGGGTGGCAGTAGTAATTCCGGACTTTATGGTTAACATTGGGAAGAGGATTAATAATGGATTGTCTGTGTTTACAGGAGAAATGATAGCGATTCTATTAGCAGTACAGTGGGTGGAAGATTTGAGGCCATTGAAAACAATTATTTGTTCAGATTCCAGTGCAGCCGTGGTTAGTCTACAGAATGGTCATTCGAAAGGTAAGTCAGATATTTTATTAGAGGTTCAGCAAACTCTTTACAGGATACATATGATGGGTCTATTGGTAGTGTTTCTGTGGGTCCCGGCTCACTATGGGGTAAGGGGGAAAGAAGCAGCAGACAGGTTAGCAAAGGAAGCCACTAATCATGAGATGGTTGATCTGGCGGTGAATTTTGGTCAGGAGGAAGTAAAGAGTATTATTAAGCTAGAAATGAGGGGTAGATGGCAGAAACAGTGGGGAGAAGACAGGAGGGGAAGGGGGTTATATAAAATTCAAAGGGTGGTGGGAGTGAGGAGATCCACAAGAAGGAGTAGGCGAGAGGAGGTGGTGGTGTCAAGACTGAGATTTGGACATACGGGTTTGAATTCTACACGGTTCTTGATAGGGAAACATGCCTCAGGGAAATGTGATTATTGTGGAGCAGATGAAACTTTGGAGCATGTTATTTTGCAGTGTCGGAATTATACGGTAGAGAGGAGACGGTTGGTCCAAAATCTCAGTAGCATAGATATGAAACTTGATCTTGGAGGGTTACTACAGGAGTTGGGGAATAAATGTTATCAGGCATTGTTTCAGTTTTTGAGAGAAGGAAATGTTGTTTGGGAGGATATGAAGTGTTTTTTTTTTGTTTTTTTTTTAAGCATGATTTCTGTCCGGGGAGCGTTTTTTTAGAGCGTTTTCAAATTTATCCATATTAGTGTAGACGTAGTAGAGAGTTAAACGCAGAGCCGCGAGTTTAAATAAAAATAATGATAATGAAACTGATTCGTGTATGCAAGGGTGTAGATTTGGTTTTGGCATTGGTGGGGACGGATGATTCAGCCACCATACCCTGCCCTGTTTTTTTTTTTCCTTTTTGTCTTTGCTTCTTGATAAAAAAAGAGAAAAGAAATAAATATACTTGCCTATGTATGCTATTCTACCTGCTTTTAAACCATTTAAAATTACAATTCATAGTTTTATATGTGAATTATATAATGTTAAATTACTATTAAACAAATGACTAAGTATTTTACACTTTAGTTTACTCCAGCCATATTAAATCAGGTATCATACAAAAATAAAAACAGCTTCAAATAAAGTCATGACAATAAAAGAATATGACTTTAAGGACTTAACAACATTAGTTCAGTTATAGTACACCAACATCTGTTATACTTTGGCACTAAAGGAACACTGAATGACCTGGTGGGTTTTGTCCATAAAACTACTCATCTAAGATTACCATAAAGTAAAAGATCTCTCAGCAAAATTATGCAACATTAGGCACTATTGCCCCAATCAGAACAGTGAGCTGGGATTTTTTATTCTAAACATGAACTACTGTTACAGCAACAGACATGGACTACTGGTGCCCCACACAACAACTCAATGTCCACTATGTGAAGGAGCCAAACACATGCTTTCTCCTCTCGTTAATCTATAGCACCAAATCATCAGTCAGTCACCTGTGACCTCGCCTCTTCACCTCTGTCACCTGATAAATAACAGTGAGACATTCCAAGTACATGCAGTCACACATGTGCTTCAAATACAGTCATGAACCACCAAGTCATCATCCAATTTCACCTGTAATCTTGTGTCACCATTGCTCTCTGAGCTCTGTGTTGGTTCTTCTGTCACCTGACAAATAGGACATACATGACAATAAAAATAAAATGTGAAGCCCCAGATAGCAAGGAAACATTGAAACAATGTTGAGTCAATATCAGGCGATGTCATTGAATCAACGTTGAAGTGTGACGTTGACCTAACGTCACTCTTGCACCCTTTTTTAATGTTGAAACAATGTCAGGTTTTGATGTTGAATCAATGTTGAAACCTGACATTGATTCAACATTATATTTTCTAATACTGTTGACATTGAAACAATGTCAGATTCTGATATTGAAACACTGTTGAGCTATGGTGTTGATTTTCCAACTCTTTCGCACAGTTGCTTTTTATTAAAACAACAGTTAAATCATGACTGGAAATCTACCTTTCTTTATAGGTATTTTAACCAATACTAAACTACTGCATGTTTCCATCAATACTTAAACCACCTAAACACATAATTGTACTTATTCCTCAAATTGGACACCCTTTATAAAAAAAAACAACAACAAATGTCTCACAATGTATCATGTCAATATTAATATCCTAAAATAAGAAAGCATTGCATGTGATGTAACAGAGAAAAAATGTGAATGTGCAATTCACTTGTATTTTTATTTTTATTTTTATTCCTATTTATTCTATTTATCCCCTTCGTATATTTTATCTATATATGTCTTTGTATTTATATATGTGTGTGTGTGTATATATATATATATATATATATATATTATATATATATATATATATATATATAATATTCTTAACTCTGTAACTTCTGTCGGTGCTGTGCTTTTTGGAAAACAAATTTCCCAGAGGAACCCACCCGAGGGATGAATAAAGTTTTTATCTTATCTTATCTTATCTTAAAAATAAACAAAAAAAGGTCAATAGGCATGTTTCGTTTGCTAAATACTTTATTAAAAGACAGTTTCCTATTTACATTTATACGTTTCACAGAAGTTTGTAATTTTTTACTCCGGGATGGGGATGCATGATGTGCGTCCTGCACCACCCAAACGATCTGGGGCGTATCGGAGCCACTTCTGCACTGCTTGTGCAAAAACAAACTCGGACATAGAGTTTGCCCCTAACTGCTGCATCAGGCCATCTAGGACAAAAATACACACACACACACACACCCAAACAAAAAAAGTGAATTAGAGCACATGAATAAGCTCTTGTTAACTGTCTTCAGCGGGGAGAAAGTATGTAAACTCCTAGGCTGATTAACATGAAAGTCACCAGGCGTAAATCTGCAAACTGCCACATTTGATTCCCAAAGAGCTATGAGCGTAAAAAGTGATAAGTCTTAGCATGGTGTGCCGTGTATCCTTTAAAACAAAATAAACATGGGCTCCTCGGGCTGTACAAACTACAACCCGAGGACTAAACAAGGCAAAGACCAAAGACTCAATCTCCAGATTAACCGGACATGAAAGTCTTGTTATTAAGAAAGAAAAAGTAATATAGCAAAAAAAACTGTAAAACTTACCAAATATGCATTTGCAGAGCGCTGTATCTTTAAATGCCATTTTTTGCTTTGTCTGGTCCTTGGATTTTTTCCCTGCCCAGTTTAGTACCAAGGCCAGCTCGTTTGTAATGGCGTAAGCCATTACACGGCGGACTCGCACCTCCAGTGTGGTCCCTCCAATCAAGGCAAAGCGTCTCACCTATAGACACATTTTAAGAGATGGAATTAGCGTGTCTCATGTCTTAAATGTGTATGCAAGTGCTTGTGTGTTTAATCAACAGGCCGTTGTTATGTATTTAAATCACATCTGACAGCTATTACACTTTATAGTTACAAAGTGTACATAACCTTTATATACTTACCATTGCCTTATTTGCCTCTTGTGATTGAAGAGCTGCCTCTGCATTGTTTAGCAATGTTGTGCAAGGGCAAATCCAGAGGCAGTACCCCAGTATCTACCGATTCATTGCAGCAGGGATGGCGGATGGCTCTGACCTCCTCACGGAGTTTGTTAACAGCTCTCGTCAGGTCTGACAGCATAGTTAATATCTTTTGTGAGGTCACATCTGTTTAAAAAAACAATTCCAGAAAGATTAATGGCTTAAGCAGTGAGAGGCGAAAAGTAATGAATAAATAATAAAACGCAGTTTACGTGCGGACAAAAGGTGCAAACGCAAGGTAGGTGAGCGTGCAGCGTAAAGTCAGGTGAGCGTGCAACGTAAAGTTAGGTGAGCGTGCAACGTAAAGTTAGGTGAGCGTGCAACGTAAAGTTAGGTGAGCGTGCAACGTAAAGTTAGGTGAGCGTGCAACGTAAAGTTTGAATTGAGTGCGAATCGAAACGGGTGCTCTCCAATCATTAAAAGTAACAAAGTCATTGAACACATTTATACAGTTACCTTTAAGTTTATCAATCATCTATCACAGATTTACAATTTTTTGTAGTACTATGCTAATAAGCAACTACAGAGCGAAAGTCTGGGTCAAACGCCGAGGCGACGGCAAGAACAAAGGAACCCTCGAAGCGTTAAAGCTAGCTTTGTAAGGGAATATATCGGAAAAGTATGAAACGAAAATGTTTTCTTTGTTGACAGACTTTGTTTGCAGTGCAATTTATTTGTTGCCGGATTCTAAGATGAAAGTAGACACAATTTCGGGCTCCCACATTTTGTCCGAAACTTTACATTAACAAGTTTGTTTGTTTTTTTTACTGTTATTCAAATGCAACCGTGGAAATAACGAATAGAACAAAAGTCATTCATTCTTACCTTATACTAATCGTGGTGCAGGCCAGTGCAGTGCATGAACTGCCTTCTCCGGTCAATTCCGCTTAGAGTAAATCTAATGTCCCGCTCTACTGTACAAGACAATGGTTACCTGGAGGGATGTACCAATGTGATAGGGGTGCTATGGAATAGTCCAAGTGGTAGCAGCGTTAATTTCCCACTCAACCATAAATTGATGGTTTTTCAACGTGATTGTTGTCACCTTGTCAACTATAAATAGATCAACAATCAACGATGACAGAACAACAGTGAATCAATGTTATTTCAATGTCAGTGTCAGGTTTCATCAGTATTTCAATGTTGTTTCAACATTGGTTTTGTGTTGACATTTCAATCCTGACGATTCTGATGGTTCAGATGGAAAATCAACATCTGTTCAATGTCTCCTTGCTATCTGGGGCTGCTTCAGCGTGTCTGTCAATTTGTGCAGATCTTGACTCATCAGTAATGTTTGTAGGGTGAGTGCATTTTAAAACTGTGCAAACTGCACTACAAGGTGGAATATTTGCAAAATCTGACTACCTTATGATATTTTGTCTCAAAAATTAACCCTATGAATATGTCATTACCATTAGGATGAAATTATTGTGTCACCAACATTTTAACTTTAGACATATAATTTTAACAGCCTCTGTAAACTAATATCCTGGCTCGCTCGAGGCTGCCGTTTTCTCTGACAGTTTGACTGAGAGAACTAATAGTGCTGCCTGCTGTGCAGGTAGTTTCCAAAATACGTTATTCATGGTTACATACAGTTTTAGACTGATGTGGGCCAAAGCCTAGCACAGCCTGTAACGTTATTGTGACGGACACATTTTATGCGTTAACTTGGCTTTAAGTGACTTACAGGTTTCTTTGAAAAATACTTTCTTGTATCCAGGTTCTTCCTTGTTGCTGCCATCCTCCTCTTCCTTGCAGGTCCTCCAGCGCAGGCTTGCCGCTGCTAAAACTAAACAGAGCTCCCTGAAAGGCACAGCCAGTCACATTGGCCATATTTGTCACATGACGTAGTAGATGACGTAATTTAACTCTTTCTGCACCGCTGGGGGAATGAGACGTTGACAGATCGTTTTTTTTCTTTCTATCGGGTTTGTTTTTCTTTTAAGAGATCAAATTATTGGTGGGGACAATTCAATAACCGCTGGATATTGGTGGGGACATGTCCCTTCCGTCCATGCCAAATCTACGCCCTTGCGTGTATGTCTCTGATTCGTGAGGAGGACGCGCTCTGTGAGTGTCACGTAATCTTGATCCTAATGTCCTAAGTCCGAGGATCCATGTAAGAGTTGGCGGAGACGGTAAGTGTCCTGGTTGAGTGTAAACGCTATGTGAAGATGATGTTCAGAGTGTGAGGAAGGCTGTGAAGGTCTCTCAGATCCACAGCAGTGAATTAGTTCACACAGCAGCACAATGAGCTTCATTCACAGCTGCGTCACTTTTTCCTTCACAGATAAACATGTTTTTGTCATGTTAGTGTTCAAAGAGTCACCATGTACCATGATAAATATATATTACAGCTTGTTTCCTGATTCTGTGGAATCGGCAACGAAGGACAAAGTGAGACATTGTTAAAGAGCGGCTGATCCCTGATCCTGGGTGTGACGTGAACTGCTCTTGTTTACGCTACAGTCTCAGTTACTGAGCTTTGTTACACTGTCATGGAGAGAGACGGTAGAATTAGCCCTGTATTTGGTCTTGTTATATAAAAGTAGAACAGAAGGAATAAACAACAGGCAATATGGATGTATGAGAAACAGTAGAAAGGCACACAGTAGAGGACAGATTACAAAGTAGAAATATATTACAGTATATTGCGTGTGAACAACATCGAGTGTAGTTGTGTGGGCGGGGCTGCTGTAATCATACTGTGTGCACTTATTACTACAGTAGTGTCAGTGAGTCCTTATACAAGCTGCTGTGTTTGGTCTGTGCTCTGTGGTTATACAATCAACATGAGTCAGTGCATTCAAATTATTATAGGCATACTCCGGGATCAATGATTGATGGATTCATGTTACAGTTTAACTCATACCCTCAACTGTTTGACTTTGAACTTTGGACTCATCTTGCTGTGATAGCAGAGCCTGTATAAACCTGTAGACAGTATGAACTGTACAACTAGTCAGGCCTGTCTGTAAGTGTCAAGTCTAAACAGAGATTAATAAGTCAGACTTGCTCAGACTTGAAGAGATTAAAGTAAAGTGTGAGCTGAGAGCTGGTGTCATGTCTCCTCCCAGCTTAGATTGGACTGTTACACCTGATATCTGGGGGTCCATGTGCACACGGTGTTGTGCTAAAATGTGATTTCTGTGTGTGTGTTGTTAAATAGGCTGTAGTCAACAGGATTTATGACGGGGTTATACATTAAAGAAAGAAATGACCTGACTCCAAGTATCTGTATGACTCTGTGTTAGTGCATCTGCATTATAGTCAGTCCACTCCTTGCTGTCCACCTAAATGATCTTCATAGAACTATTATCTTCTGTTCTCTACTATCTATTTGTTGGATTGTCTGCTTCCCTCTTGGCCTGATCTCTCTTAAAGAAGTTATGTTTAATGTCAATGAGACTTTAGCTGGTTAAATAAAGCATATATGAAAATCACTTTGCTAAAACATGACTGAAGCTTTTACCCTGTAACAGGAATGTTGTTTAGGACTAAAGATGTTTGACATATGTTTCACAGATTATGGGTCAATACGTCATTTGCAACACTTAAAATGTGACAATCTGTTACCCGACGATCAGTTTTTGGTACAACACCTGCAGTCAGAGCGTGGCATCCTAGTTTGGACGTTTTATGTCTCTTATCTGTGCTTTTATTCTCATTTTTAAGTTTCTGATTTGTTTCTTTTATATTTCTATATAACATAGATTTGCACAGTTTAGTGGGTTCTTGGACTTTAGTCCAGTTTTGTATTTTACATAATCAACACACTCCAGACATGATGAGACAGATCGAAACTGTTTGTCTCCACTTTCAGACAAGTTTTTTCCATTTTGGTTCATGTGCTCATGTTTATATAGAAGTGCTGTTTAATAATAAAGACAACTAATATCAGAAACAAACAGCAATTACTTTACCAACACATACATACATTTCTTCTACTAAATAGTTATCCCACCTTTTAAATGAGTTGCCAAAAAGCATATGTACTAAATCTTATCCAAGCCTGGTCCTGGGTCTGTATATCCTCTGCTTGAAGTTTTGACTTTCTAGTTTTATCCTGAGATTCCAGGCTGCTTAGTGTTTGCAGTGCTTCTTTTTCTCTCTATGTCTTGAGTCTTGTAAGTTTTATTCCTCCCTCAGTAATATTTCATGCTCTGTCAAGTCTCCTGTATTAAGATTATTCTTGTCTCTGTTTTCCCTGTTTAATCCGTTTAAAGAGGCCAACATTTAACAACCTCCTGAAGGGGAAATTTATCTTTACACTCAAAAAAATAACTCTTTGAATGAACATAAAAAAATCATGGAAAGAAATTGCATGTAATTAAATTGCTTTATTTTAGCATTATGCAATTCTGTTATTCCAACTTAATGTACTTGAGTTGGACTAACTTGATTAAGTAATGATGAATCAACTGTTTTACTACAGTTGAGTCCAACTTAATTTAATTGACTTGATCCAACCCATGCAAATTACATTTGTGCAACAAAAATACTTATTCGTAATAGAAATCCATTTATTAATGTGGAAATCCTTTCCATGATTATTTTAAGTTCATTTAAAGAGTTATTTTTTTTGGAGTGTTCAACAAAGTCTAGAGTCTGGTTAACATGAAATGTTAATGGATTTATAATAACTTGCACTCCATCAATCCTCTTATCTTTACCAGGGTTGCAGTGAGGCTGCAACCCTATCCCACCCTATCCCAGATGTGATAGGGTGGGAGTCAGAGTACTGGACAGGTCACCAATCTATCACAGAGAGACAGACAACCATTTGCACTCATGTTCACAGATATTTTAGAAACACCAATTAACCTAACCCTAATTACTGCATGATTAACTGTGGCAGGAAACCAGAGTACCCAGAGAGAACCCACTGCAAACTTGGCCAGATTGCAGATTTGAACCCAAGACCACCTTGCTGCAAGGCAACAGTGCTAACCCTGTGCCACCGAGCTGTCAATCTAGACTTCAAAAAAATAGGGAAACTATGATTACAAGGCTTTATATAGAATTTTCTGTACCACAATAAGGCATATACGTAGTGTGTTTAGGGTTGTCTTTCTCTTCTAATCCCAGTGATTTGAACTCTTGTGTGATCTTGTGAATTTTGTGAATCCAGGCAACTAACCACTCTTACTAGATTGTATCATGTCATCTCAACAAGAATAAATTAAGTTGCTGGATTTCATGCAGATCCTACAGGATTTAATTACGTTCACCACAGAAACATGAAATTATTTTGTTCACATTACAAGTTTGAATTTTGTAAATGTAACAACCATCCAATTTCATTTTTTTGAGTGTAGTTACAGAAACGCCTTTCTGAGAAAATACCTCTGACAGCTGGATAAATAATTTACCCTTGAGACTGCTGATTCCAGTTCATTCACAATAGACAATAAGCTGCTTGTCCAGAAATTCCAGTCTGGCTCATCAATGACTCTGTAGGAAAAGCAGCCAAATTAGCAGGTTCTATCCGGTTGTTAAGTCTGACGTCACTAGCCATGTCTGGACCTAAACTCTGCTGCAGGTCCATATATCAAACGATCACTATGGCTACATTGGCTACCAGTTAAATATAGAATTGATTTTAAGGTTTTATTATTTGTTTTTAAAGCCCTCCATGGTTTGGCTCCAGGTTACATTTCAGATCTTCTTAGCCTGCACTTGCCCACTCGATCTCTGCGCTCCTCCAGTCAGATGGTTTTATCAGTTCCACGCTCCCAGCTCAAATCTAGAGGTGACAGGGCTTTCTCCATTGCCGCCCCGAGACTCTGGAATAGTCTCCCCCCCTTCATAAAATTTTCTCCATCCTTGGAAATCTTTAAATCAAATCTCAAGACCTACTTATTTTCCAAGGCTTTTGGATCTCGCTGATATTACATGTCTTACAAAGTTTTCTTTCTATTTTAATTATTTTAATTTTTTTTTTATTATATTATTCCTCTGTTCAGCACTTTGGCCGACACTTGATGTCTTTTAAATGTGCTATATAAATAAAGTTGACTTGACTTGACTTGACATGGCATTACTGAGAGTTGAAAAACTGTCTAAAGTCTTTCATCTTTAATAAAATGATCAGCGATCTGCTCTACCAGCTGTAACAATTGAGTTTAACATCCAGGCATCCATGAAAATGGAATTTATGACATTTAACGTTAGAACATTAGTTAGAAGTTAGCAGGAAGTTAGCTCACTAGCTTCTATCTAAATAAAATATAGCATGTCCTGACTGCGGGGTTTTGGAAACAAATTAAAACGTACAGCTCTGTTATCACTTTCAACATAAATGAAGACAGAAAACTAAACAGCAGTGACGTTTGTAGGGTTACTGAAGTTTGGCTAGCTGGTATATAATGATGTGCTACGTGACTGCTAGCGACACAGCTATGTTAGCATAATATAAACAAGCTAACTTTTTTTCCACTCGATAAAAGTTAACGTGAGTGTTCTCGGTGGTCAGGAACAAATGTAATCGCATGGCAGGATGCTGTAAAAGGACCAAACTTCAGCCAGGAGAACAACTGAGATAATCCATCCATAATACGAGGTTAGTCATTCATATACTGCTGCATGGGCTGGGCTGTAGTTACATCCTATATTCACAAATAAAATTGACCATGAAATAGTAGGTGGACTTCTTATAACTGATATAAGCGATCATCTTCCTGTTTTTGCAATTTTTCAAAATTATTTTGGGATTAAAACTAAACAAAAGAATCAAATATTTGATATGATACGACTTAGAACAACAAGAGCCATTGCTGCCCTCCAGGTGGACTTAAAGGAACACAATTGGAATGAGGTTTTTGCAAATGAAGATTCAAATAGTGCATATGATGCATTCTTATCAACTGTAATTTCACTATATGAAAAACATTGTCCTTTAATGAAAATCACTAGAAAGCATCACAGATCAAATAAGCCATGGATCACAAAGGGGATAGAAGATGCATGTAAAAAGAAAAATAATCTATATAAGAGATTCATAAAACAGAGGACAAAAGATGCTGAAATAAAGTACAAGTTATATAAAAATAGATTAGTAAATATTATAAGAACAAGTAAGAAAGAATATTACCACAAATTATTGGAGCAAAGTAGAAGTAACACACAAGAAACATGGAGGATATTAAATAGTATAATCAAAAAGGGCTCAAAAAATAAGAATTATCCAGATTATTTTAAAAAAGATAAAGATATTGTGCTTGATAAAACTAAAGACATTGCAAATGAATTTAATGATTTCTTTGTAAATGTTGGCTTTAATTTAGCAAAAGAAATTCCAGAGACAAGAAATAATAACGACCTAAATAAACATATTACTCAGAATGTGTCCTCCATGTTTATTGGTGCTGTAACTCATAGAGAAATAATTAACATTGTGAAGACATTTAAAAATAAAAAGTCCACTGACTGTTTTGGTATTGACATGATATTAGTTAAAAGTATTATAGAATATATAGTGCAACCTTTCGCATACATTTGTAATCTGTCCTTTCAAACTGGTGTATTTCCCTCACAAATGAAAATAGCAAAAGTTATTCCAATCCATAAAAACGGAGAGAGAAGTCAGTTTACCAATTATAGGCCAATATCACTGCTCCCACAGTTCTCAAAAATTTTAGAAAAGTTATTTGTTAATAGACTTGATAAATATATTGAGAAGCATAATCTCCTAAGTGATAACCAATATGGCTTTAGAGTGAAAAGGTCCACTTCGATGGCAGTGATGGAACTTGTAGAAGGGATATCTAATGCTATAGATAATAAGGAATATACTGTTGGTGTTTTTATAGACTTAAAAAAGGCGTTTGATACGATTGATCATTCTATACTAATGAATAAACTAGAGAGATATGGCATAAGAGGGTTAGCATACAAGTGGATGAAAAGTTACCTGGATGACAGATATCAATATGTCGAATTCAATAATGTAAAATCTAAGCAGTTGAAGGTAACTTGTGGTGTTCCTCAGGGCTCTGTGCTGGGCCCTAAATTATTTATATTATACATAAATGACATATGTAGCATTTCCAAACTGTTAAAATGTGTATTGTTTGCTGATGATACCACTCTGTATTGCTCAGGTAAAAACCTAGAACAGCTTCTGACTACAGCGGAAAAGGAGTTAAATATATTAAAAAACTGGTTTGATGTAAATAAGTTATCATTAAATATAAAGAAAACAAAATTGATTATTTTTGGCACTAGACAAATGAAAAATGTATCTAAAATCAGGGTTAATGGAATTGAAATTGAAAGAGTGTACGAAAATAAATTTCTTGGAGTGATAATTGATGATAAGCTGAGTTGGAAGTCTCATATAAACCATGTGAAAACAAAAATGTCAAAAACCATTGCTATTCTCTATAAAACAAAGCATGTCCTGAACAAAAAATCATTATACACACTCTATTGTACTCTGTTGCTTCCATATATGACTTACTGTCTGGAGATATGGGGTAATGCATATAAAACGAACACTCTTCCTATTTTCAAGTTGCAAAAAAGAGCTATAAGAATTATAAACCAATCAAACTATATAGAACCAACTAACATTTTGATTATTAATCTGAATACCATGAAATTTTATGATTTAGTTGAATATAAAATGGCACAGATAATGTATAAAGCACAAAATAACTTGCTTTGCCCCAGTACTCAGAAGCTGTTCAAAGTCAGAGAGAGTCAATATGACTTAAGGGGAACAGATTTCTTTAAAAAAAACAAGATAAGGACAAATATAAAGCAGAGATGTGTTTCTGTTAGAGGAGTTAACCTGTGGAATAGTTATGACAGTGATTTAAAAAGGTGTAGTTCATTTTCCTTGTTTAAAAATATGTTTAAAAATAGAGTATTAGAAAAATATATATATCAAGAATGAAAAGAGCAAAAAAACAAAACAAAAACAAAAACAGAAAACCTCTTGATTCTTTTGCTTTGATGTAGTTACTTACTAAGGTGGTGGTGTTTTTTCTTGTTTGTTTGTTTGTTTTGTTTTTGCTTTGTTTGCCTTCTCTCACCCCAACCGGTCGCAGCAGATGGCCGCCCCTCCCTGAGCCGGGTTCTGCCGGAGGTTTCTTCCTGTTAAAAGGGAGTTTTTCCTTCCCACTGTCGCCAAAGTGCTTGCTCATAGGGGGTCATATGATTGTTTGGCTTTTCTCTCTGTATCTATGAAGCGCCTTGAGGCGACATTTGTTGTGATTTGGCGCTATATAAATGAAATTGAATTGAATTTTATTATTTGCTTCGAGCCCTGTGTACAGGAGCTGCATGCTAAAAGATCTTTTGTTAAAAGGGTTGGCGTAATAAGCAAATGCTTCAGCCAATACCTTTTGATTAGCCTTGTCTCATGCTTTCTTGCTTTGTGGTAAATCTTTGTTCTGTCTTCACTGAGATATTTGAATGCTAATCAATAAACATATCAGTATCCTAAGGTTTTAAAAACTGAGCTTAAATAAATGATTAGCGGTAATAAAAGCCGAGGGAGGTCAACAGTGATCACTGACTGTTTTAGGAGCTTTTTGAGATTAAATAGAAGAAAATACATAATATTAAACATGTTAACAACACAAAAGCCATATTAAACGCAGACTACTTTAGGCCCAGAAGTAGGATTCGTCATGTCATCACTTAACGACCGGATAGGCAGAGGTTGTTACTACTTTGGTTCCCTTTTCCACGTTAACTGACGTGGAACAACAGGAAGAACAGTGAGACCAGAAGTTTCAGCTGATTTTCAAAAACACTTTAAACTGTTTTCTTTAGCAATCATGTGCTGTAGCATCGGATGCAGTTGAAAACATTCTTGACATTAATCTTTACAGCTGCTGTCTGACCTTTGCTGACTTTTGCTTCTTAAACAGTCAGTCTTTTCTACATGTGGGTTATTTTGGACTTTTACAGACTAGAAGATTGTGTTGTTCACCTCTACAATTAATTAAAGGCCTGTTGTTAGTATCCACCAAAGCTGCTGGTGTTTTTGTTGTGACTTCTTTATCATTTCCAAACTCAGTTTTGGAAGGGAAAGCCATGAAGTAAATACTTGTGCTGGTTTCAGGGTTTCTGAACCTCTTGATCATAATTTCTGCTGCGTTCAGTCTCTCGTGCTGGTAGATGTTTCGCCTCAGTTACCATAAATTGGGTGAAGCATATACTTAGCTTCTCTTCATGCTTATCTTTGATTTCTCCTGCAGACCACTTGCAGCCTTTCTCCGTATTTCTTGAAGCTCACGGTGGAGCTTGTTAACAAGTGCCTTTGTAGTTGTGGCATTATCCAAGTCTTCCATAACACCAAACATTGCATTTAAACATCCTGTGAGGAACAATGCAAAAAACTGTAACACGCCACCATCTTCTGGCTTAATTATTGGATAGTTCAACATATTATGAAGCTTCTGCAATCCTATAGTCATCAACAAAACTTTACTTTAGCATCATCGCTGTAATAGTTTAAGGACAGGTTCTAAATTCCCTTTATCAGCACCACTGATGATGTCTACATGAGCGTTCTGTACACAGCTCTACTAAAACTTTCGTTTCTGCTTCTGACCCAGCCAGAGCAGCATTGATTGTATTTTCTTTCAAGCCTTTATAGCAGCTTCTGTTGTTTTGTGTTCTTCTAGAATCTTAATAAATGCTGATAGATGTTTGGTTTTATCACTGACTTGTTCAAGCCTCTTATTCATTTTATCTTCATGTATCGCTTCTCTTTTCACAAGTGCACCTACATACAATATACAGGCTGACGTCCTAAGGAGGAGTTTGTTTTCATTCATCATTACTATCATCACCAGACACAGAGTAGTGCCTGAATCATTTCAGTTTGATTACAGAGGAAGAGCGCTTGTCTTCAGTGACCTCACTGAACCTGATTTTTAATACCTGGAGAGAAGAAAAGCTTCTTATGCTCATTTATGGTTTGTTGATTATTCTTCAGCCTCAAATTTGTAATGAGAAGGTTTCTAGAACAGTTCAACATGAGTAAGTATCATTTGGACTGGATTCTGGACTAACAGGGTACAAAGAACCAGGATAAATGGGATCCTGTCTAACCAGGTCTGCTCCCCGGCTCGCTCCCACATGGATACGTTATCTCATCTCTACAATTAATCCTGTCCATACATATGTGTGAGGTCTGAAAATGTCTGAGACATGCTTCTATGGTCTGCAGATGACTGTGTTAGTGTCATTCTGCTCCAGGATCATGAGAGCAGCCATGGACTGTAACTGTGCTGAAGAGTTGGAAATCCAAAATAATTTGAGTTACAGGTGAAGTTGTGCTTTTGTATTTGTGCTCTATCCATTTTTATATTCTCTATTGCTTTTCTTTCTCTTTTCTGTCTGTCAGCTTTGACATTGTTATATTATACACATACTGTGAGTAACAATATAAATGAATACATTATATTAAAAAACAAACAAACAGGATGAGCCTGTAGAGACTTTCTAGAGCTTGTCTTAGAAAAGCAAATCTGTTTGGCACAACGGTGCATTCTGACCATAATTCAGATTGCAGAGGCTGTCTGACAGGACCGGCTAAAACATATCTAATACAAAAGAAATGAGTATTGAGTTTAGAACATGTACTCATCAGGTCATATCCATTTAAGTCAGAATGTGCTCAGAGTTTAAATATGTGGGAACAGTTTTTGATTCAAAGTCAAAGTTGTGTGCTTCAAAGGGAACCAGTGCCTTTCATGTTTGAGACAACTTTCTCGTTTTCACATTGATAATATCATGATGGTTTCATATTATTGAGCTTATGTTCAATCTTTTCTATGATTTTCCTTGGTGTCTTGGACATTTGTCAGGAAATGAAGCGATCAAACAGCTGATTGGTGAATCAGTGCTGAACCATCACCACTTTACAGCAGACACATACAGCAGTTTACTGCTTCAATGTTTCTTGATGACTCAACATACTTTTGCAGTTTGTTCCTCCTTCCCTCTTCCTTCTGGACAAAGGTTTCTGTTCCCAGAATGAAGAACAACAAAATTTTAAAAAGCTTTGCATCATTTAGATCAATAAATCATAGCTTTGTTGCTTTGTGGGCTACGTGATGCTCAAAACCTGACTGTATCAGGTGAGACAGAAACAGTCAGCTTCATCATGTGTTAGTAATTCTGATCTAAAATCATTGGTTTTCTTTGTATTTCCAGATGTTGTCAGGCTGTTCTTCCTGTTAGAAACTCCATCATCCCAAATCTCAGGGACATGCTTTTGGACCATGGAAACTTTCACCTAGGAGCCAGGTAAGCATTCAAACCTGTGTGGAAAAACTTGTTAAATCATAAATAAACTATGATTAACCACATTTGTTGGAAAGTTGAGTTCAATTTCTCTAGCCACACTCAGGCCTAATCTCAGACCTGAATGAAGAAATCACTTAAAATAAATCTTTATGACAGAGTGAAGTAATCTCAAAAGTCTCATAACCCAGTCTGAAAGGGTTACAGAGATGTGAGTTTATGCTGCTAACAATGGGTCTGTGCGGGACCCCTTCCTTGTAGATCTTTGCAAGTCTGTAAATACAGGGTACAGCATCCCCTGGGTATAGACTGTTATATGTAGGGCACTCAATGATTTTGTCCTTTTCAAGTTGTTGAAGGCAAGCGATAATGTTCACATTTTGAACAGAGATGACAGATGGTTTGAAAGAGGAGCGGAAAAAGCCATCTATTCCACTGTGAACAACCGTCTTTGAAGAGAGGTGGTGGCTTATGACACCAACTATCTGCCATCTATAATCCAGTTTTGAGATGCTTTCCCAGATGCCTTAATGCCCACTCACATCCTGGGCCATCTGACCTCAGGAAATCACATGATAGAGTGGGGCTAGGTTTCACAGTGGGTTCACTCAAAACCTTGGCTGCTTGTTACCTACACCCATTTTCACACCTTGGCTCGTGTGATTAGGTAGAGGACAGGGGGTCCATCCATGTCCCTCTTGGGGGACACTCCCCTAGGACTTAACTCTGGGACTCTCCACCATTTGACCTTAGAACTGAAGAAGCTTCTCGGATGAGAGGTGAAATGTCTTCAAGCAACTTAAAGAAGTCCAGACCTTTTTCTTTCTGAGCTCCTTAGACTAGTTTTCTCAAACTGTTGTACATGTACCACTAGTGGTGCTTGGGCTCTCTCTGGTGTAACGCGGGAAATCTTCACTTTTTTTAAGATTAAATAAGCTGGCGGGCTCGTTTAATTTAATTTAGTTTAAGTAACTATTGCACACTTTCTGTAAATTCTATAAACTTTATTTCACTTCTCAAATATCATTGTGTTACAGTGCATACCACTGTATTTTATAAGGTGGTACTCATTGTGAAAAGTTTGAGAACCACTGTTGTAGAGGATAAATTTCAAATATAGGAAAACTCTCCACACCAGAATCATCTACAGGTGCATAGAGGGAAAGAAATCTTTTGCAGAATAAGAGTATAACCTCTCTATAGGAAAACTCTCCACAATTGGAGAACCACTGCCTTAGACCATGGTAAGGGTCATTATCCACTGTGACAGAAGAATGACAGAACCGCCCACAATTCAGTAATTTTCGGCATTTTCAAACACTTTTATTAACAATTGTTGTTCAAACAATCGGCTGCAACTTTCCAGCTCACAGTCACACACACTAACAACAACAACCTCGTTCAGCCTTTAGGCTGGCGAGGCATGATTGCGGATGCCACTTAGGTGCATCTGCCTCCCCTGCACCTGCACTGCAACCACGCCCTGCCACATCCACACATGGAGAAAACATGGAACAGTGCTGATCCTTCCTTGAGAGACCAGCCTATCAAAACTATTCCAAGGAACCATCAACGACTCATCCAGGAAGTCAAAGAAGACTCCAGAACTACATCTGTTGATCTGCAGATGTCACTTTGCTCAGTTAATTTAATTCAATTCCAATATATTTATACAGCACTTGGTCAGAACAACAGTTGCCTCAAGGGCCTTTATATTGTAAGGTAGACCCTAGAATAGGGTTAAAGTCAGAGGTCATTATTCAACAATAAGAAAGAGACTGGGCAAAAATGGAGAGTTCAAGGAGGAAAGGTTAGTGTCACATCTGCCAAGAAACATAGATTTTCCTGGGGCTTCTCAGAAATATTCTATGGACTGACGAGTCAAAAGCTGAACTTTTTGGAAAGTTTGAGTCCCGTTACATTTGGCATCAAAATAATGACATTTCATAAAGCGAACATTGCAGCAGCAGTCAGACACAGTGGTGGTAGTGTGGATGGTCTGGGCTGTTCTGTTATAACTGATGAAACCATAAAGTCTGCTCTTTACCAGAAAATCCTGATGGAGAATGTCCACCAGTGATGGGAATAACGGCGTTACTTTTTTCAGTAACGAGTAATCTAACTAATTACTATTTGTGTCGTTACAACGCCGTTATAGTTACTAACAAGACAATCAGGTGCGGTCGCGTTACTATTTTTCAACAAACAGATGGTTTTGTCTTCAGCTTACCGCATCTTATATCAGTCACACGAAGTAGCTGTAAGTAATCTGGGCGCTACAGCTTTAAGCAGCTGCGCACTCCCGCGGACGGCAATCACTTTCTAGCACAACACCTGGAGCTCAGGGAGGCAAAACAATCGCATGAGTGCTGCTGTTTGACTGAGGAAGAATAAAGTAGTCGTGGTAAGCCAATCACATGACTACTTCAAGACAAAGCAACAAGGTGATATATACCAGTTTTTAAATTGTGTCGATAGGCCACGTAAAACCAGATTCATGATAAACAATATATACGTGTGTTTTCCTGAATAGTTTTGTCACATTTGCTGTCTAAGGACAGCGCTAGCAAGCACTCTCTGCTTATGAGCAATAAAACCCCAAAACAAAACAAAAAACAGAAGTTTTAGGAGTGACAGCGAGAGAGAGAAAGCGAGTTTTGAGATGTGAAAGATTTGTGACGTTTAGCGTGTTTGGGGTGTGTAGTTAATGTGTTGTCTTGTGTAGTTAGTGTGTAGTGTTGTGGATAGTTTTGTGTTGTGTGTCAGAACAATGAGGCGACTGCTGTCTCCAGGTAGAAACTGGAGTGATACACCTGCTGCTGTCAGACCTGTAGGTATCAGGCTGTGATGTTCTCCTTTATAGTGGACAGAAATATTTGGAGTGGCACAAATAATTTGTGTGGCATCTTATTGAATGCAGAACAGCTGATTGTTCTGTAAATAGTTTGAAATGGTTATTTAAAGAGGGGTAAAAGGTTAATGGCTGCAAATAACTTTGTAGTTTGCAAAACTTGTGTATAGGATTTTAAATTTGACCATTTATATTTGAATTCATTTTATGAAATATGATTCATTAAACATGTTGGTGTGGTTGCTACAGTAAAAATATATAACTTCTACTCTACTCTAAGTTTATGTTTTTTTCTGATTTTGGATCAATTGTGTTAATACAGTATATCAAAATGAAAACATAACTGAAAATTCAGACATTTGAGGTTGTGCTGAAAAGAATGATACCAAACAAGACAAGTAAATAGCTTTTAAAGGTCAAATGTAGGGAAAATCAAAAGTACTTAAAAATGGCCAATTATACCCTGGACCCCCAATGGTTAAACTTTTTTTAAGTAACGCAATAGTTACTTTTCAAGTAATTAAACATAAAGAAATTACTTTTAGAATCTTGTAACTCAGTTACTAACTCAGTTACTTTTTTGAAGAAGTAACTAGTAACTATAACTAATTACTTTTTCAAAGTAACTTTCCCAAAGCTGATGTCCACACATCAGTTTATGTGCTGAAGCTCAAGAGCACTAAGGCAGCAGCACAAGGATACAAAACGGAGCAGCAATTCACCTCTGAATGACATAAAAAAAAATAAAATTAAGGTTTTGGCGTGACCTAATTAAAATCGGGACTTCAGATTCAGAATCACTCAGATTGAGATGCTTTGGCCTCAAATGTAGGTGAAATACTCCAAAGACACTTTTGGACTTTGGAACAGAGCAAGCTGTTAAACTTGAAATGGAAATCCTCATGAATGAAACGTTAGCTTGATGCGTCCGACTTCTCCCATTAAATGAATCCACTCGTGCAAACAAACAGTTCCATGAGATAATTTGATAAACTCCAGCATGACTCTTTATTTTGTCACCAAGATTTTCAAAGCGTCTTCGAAGTTTTACATTTTGACATTTATCTCTTTAACGTCAGATCAGAGGGATGTGGGAAAAGTAAATCCATGGTGAACCAGCATCCCTGTGCACACTGACTTTCATTTCATTTTCCTTGGCTTCTGTTTCCAGAGTACAGAACATCAAGGACGTGATGCTCCAAATTAAGAATATTATTATTATTATTTTACTTTCATTAATTTGTACTTAGCATATGTTTTGTCTGTTGTGTCGATATTAAGGGTCTGCATGTAAGGATGGATGGCGAAAAAAAAGAAATTTTTTTTTGTGTTTCCAGGTGTTGTCCAGCTGTTCTTCCTGCTAGCACTCCATCGTCTCAAATCTCAGGGACATGTTTCTGCTTTTGGACCAAGGAAACTTTGAGATCAGATGTCTTCAAGAAGCAACATTTCTGGTAAAATATTTACAGTAAGTTACAACTCACCTGGCTGAGCAGCTCTCCTGAAGGCTTGAACGCCCTCTGCTCGTTCCTATTCATGTTTTTACTTCATGTCTTCTTCTCCTGATACTCTGTTAAAAAGTTAAAGTTAAAAAGTATACAGTAACAGAATGTCACCACATGCAGAAACCTAAAGGTAATTTCAGCTCTAATACGCAAATTTTTTAGAACATTTTTAGCAGACCATTGATCAATGGTCATAAGTACCATTCACAGAGTTTTGGGGAATGGCTTCAATCACAGCATTGTAAGATGGAGAAAGATCTACCCTTAGGCCCGCTCCTTAATTCGGAGATGGTTGTTCCCTTTTCATGTAAATGGCCTCCTTGACTCTATGCTCAAACCAGTGTTCCGTCTACTCAGATAGACACTCCACAACTTCAATCACATTGGCTGGTTTTGTATTACAATACAGTACCTCCTAATGTGCATGATTGTCACAGTAATGCCGCCGAGTGCCCCGTGATGTAATTAGTATGTTACACAAATGCTACAACAAAGCTGGATGTTGAGGCAAGAATATACAGTGGCTTGCAAAAGCATTCGGCCCCTTGAACTTTACCACATTTTGCCATATTACAGCCACAAACATGAATAAATTTTATTGGAATTCCACGTGAAAGACCAATACGTGTGTGTAATCATTCAGCCCCCTTTGGTCTGAGTGCAGTCAGTTGCCCATAGACATTGCCTGATGAGTGCTAATGACTGAATAGAGTGCACCTGTGTGTAATCTAATGTCAGTACAAATACAGCTGCTCTGTGACGGCCTCAGAGGTTGTCTAAGAGAATATTGGGAGCAACAACAACAAGAAGTCCAAAGAACACACCAGACAGGTCAGGGATAAAGTTATTGAGAAATTTAAAGCAGGCTTAGGCTACAAAAAGATTTCCCAAGCCTTGAACATCCCACGGAGCACTGTTCAAGCGATCATTCAGAAATGGAAGGAGTATGGCACAACTGTAAACCTACCAAGACAAGGCCGTCCACGTAAACTCACAGGCCGAACAAGGAGCGCGCTGATCAGAAATGCAGCCAAGAGGCCCATGGTGACTCTGGACGAGCTGCAGAGATCTACAGCTCAGGTGGGGGAATCTGTCCATAGGACAACTATTAGTCGTGCACTGCACAAAGTTGGCCTTTATGGAAGAGTGGCAAGAAGAAAGCCATTGTTAACAGAAAACCATAAGAAGTCCCGTTTGCAGTTTGCCACAAGCCATGTGGGGGACACAGCAAACATGTGGAAGAAGGTGCTCTGGTGAGATGAGACCAAAATGGAACTTTCTGGCCAAAATGCAAAACGCTATGTGTGGCGTAAAACTAACACTTCACATCACTCAGAAGACACCATCGCCACTGTCAAATATGGTGGTGGCAGCCAATGTTCCCCCTATGCTGTGCGCGTGCACAATTGCGCACTGTTGGCACAGTCTTTGCGCAGAAAAAATCTGCGTTGCGCACAAAAAAAGACTAACCTGAATTGAAATTAAAGTAGATACGTTAACAATTCTGTTTTGCATTGTCAGTAAGTGACTGGCTGCTCCAGAATGGGATTAGAACGATGCTACCTTATCCCATAGTCCAGCCAATCACGCGATTCACATTCGTATATACGCAGCTAATCAATGTCATTGACAGGCTATGACATCGTCATTATGTGCTGACACAACACCGGTGTTTTAGTAAAGCGGCGTGGCTGATGTGGAGTGAAGCCACGTTAATGGCAAGGAGTACAACCACTGGAGATGTAAGCAGGACAAAGTGTGGACTTTATACCAGTTTTTAAATTGTATTGATAAGCCACGTAAAACCAGAGTTATGATAAAAATATATGCAATGTTTGGTTTTCTTCCTGGATACTATTGTTGTTTATATTTACTGCAGGAAGAAACTGTAAAAATTGTGTTTTATTAAGAAAAAGCTCGAAAGCACTCTCCGCCTGTGAGCAAAGACAAAGCCAAAACACCCCCCACCCTTTCCCATTGGTTGAAAAATGTACCATGTCGAGTCGACCAATCAAAACATGTCATTTAGTTGTTTAGGGAGGGGGAAGTTTTAGGATTGACGGCGGTGTTGTGAGATGTGAGAGATTTGAGACGTCACGCTGAACGACGTTTTTGACCTTCAGTTGACCGAGGGCAACTGAAGGTCAACTGTGCTCCTATGAGCACAGTTGCAATGTGTGTATAAAAAAAAAAAATTTATATATATACTATTCAATGTTACTCATTTCACTAAACAACATTTTAACACCTTTAACACACTTAAAGTGCCGCTTTCACGTCCCTCCAGGTGCTTCCTGTTGCTCGCTCTCTTCTCTCTTATCTGATTATCAACATCTTGTACACAAAACTGTTGCTTCTGCAAGTGCGAAAGTTTCCAAGCAGAATGTGCCTTAACTCTGACCTACAAGTCACAATACATGTTATCTTTTTCTGCAAGCATCTTCATTGACCTTTTACACCAATAGTGTTAACATACTACACAGGTCATGAACAAGATTTTTTTACATTTTCATTGTATGTGGGCTAAAGCAGTTAATTAAAAGTAATCTAACATAAATGTAAAGGCTGTGATTTGATTATTTTAATAAACCATGTAACTTGGATGGATTTAATGCTGGCGTGACCACAGTGCACACATCTGCTGTTGCCCACAGTGGTCAAAGGGACCGCTCAGGGAGTTTGTGTGTTTGCTCAGACACATGGAAAATTAGAGGGAACATTGGTGGCAGCATCATGCTCTGAGGGTGCTTCTCTTCAGCAGGGACAGGGAAGCTGGTCAGAGTTGATGGGAAGATGGACGGAGCCAAATACAGGGCAATCTTGGAAGAAAACCTCTTGGAGTCTGCAAAAGACTTGAGACTGGGGTGGAGGTTCACCTTCCAGCAGGACAACGACCCTAAACATAAAGCCAGGGCAACAATGGAATGGCTTAAAACAAAACACGACTGGGAAGAATTTCAGTCTCTAGATGTGCAAAGCTGGTAGAGACATACCCTAAAAGACTGGCAGCTGTAATTGCAGCAAAAGGTGGTTCTACAAAGTATTGACTCAGGGGGCTGAATAATTACGCACACCCCACTTTTCAGTTATTTATTTGTAAAAAATGTTTGGAATCATGTATGATTTTCGTTCCACTTCTCACATGTACACCACTTTGTGTTGGTCTTTCACGTGGAATTCCAATTAAATTGATTCATGTTTGTGGCTGTAATGTGACAAAATGTGGAAAAGTTCCAGGGGGCCGAATACTTTTGCAAGCCACTGTACCTGCTCCTTGGTCTGTGGCTTTTTGTCAGACTAGAGGAACAGGGTGTCGTTTTTGTAGCCATTTCTCTCTCTACGATACAGCTAGGATCCTCAAGGTCCCAGGCCTCGGGTAAACAATCCAAGCTTGAAGGATAGCCTGCCCGCAGAAGCGACAGGGGAATGTTTTATTTTTTTCTTCAATGTAGATTTTTTTTTCAAAGGGGGGGCTAAAATCACTATTAAAGTTTAATGGCATGGCCCCCTTTCTCTATCTTCAGGTAATTCTGATAATTTTGATGAACGTCTTCAATGGTCTCAGCCTTACATGTCATTCTGCAGAGTATCAGATAGGAAGTGAATGCTGTCCGAAGTGCCTTTCAGGTAAGAACCAACTGAATGATGAATGCATGTGTTTTCTAAGCACACAACTTAGACACAATAAAAAAAGAAAAAGCAAGCTTGAAATGAATTTGTTGCTTTTTTTCATCAGGGAGTAGAGTGAAAACTCACTGTAATGAGTATAGAAGTACGTCATGTCTGCCATGCATGGATGGAACCTTCACTGATCAACCTAATGGGCTGGAGCGATGTATTCCCTGTACAAACTGTGACTCAGGTGAATTAATTTCACTGGGCTTTACTATGTTTTATGTTATAGTATTTCAAATTAAAACATTAAGGTAGGTTTTTCTCCATGATTTCATAAATTCAAGATGATCATGTTTGATCTTTCCTAAAGACGACATGATGACCAAATGTATTTTCAGCAAAAAATCATAAACTCTGAGCTTCAGCGTCTCTTCACAAACACATGAAACCTGTTCAGTATGTTTTATTTATGTTGGCAGGTTCTGGTCTGATGGTAAAGAAGCGGTGTACAGCAACATCAGATACAGATTGTGCACCACTGGAGGGATTCTACTGTGTTTCTTCTGTGGGACTCAGCTGTGACATAGCACAGAAACACAAACGCTGTACACCAGGACAGTACATCAGTCAGCACGGTAGGTTTGTGTTTTTAAATGAGAATACCAGAGTTCAGGGAAACTGATCTAATTTATTATTTGCTGAACATTTTTATACAATATTCTTATTATCATTGTAACATGGGATTTGTATAGCAAAATTAAGTCTAGAGTCAACAGTGCAAACAGTCACCATATAAAATCATCACCACTGGGATACGTGCTATTGGTCAGTAGTGACTGACACTGGTACAGACTGGTTTCTCAGAGGATATAGAGACTGGTTGAAAATCCCAGCTGGTCTGTGCAGTCCTTCAGCACAGGTCCAGGAACACCATTGGGTCCTGCAGCTTTTCTCCCATTTATGTATAACTTAACTGTTGTTACGGTCCAGATGACCCTCGATCCTTCTCCTGTAGCCCACCTTAGATGAGACCTTTCTTCAGGTTGACTCGGACCATGCTGAGGAGACCTGTATTACCAGACCTGAAGATGGTGTCCTTTCTTTCAGGAGGTGCAGGATCTCCCTGCACCTCAAAGGCTTCTGATTTCTTTATTTAACATAAGACAGCGTCAGTGAAAGTTCCCATGTCTGACAGTATCCCAGTTAGTTCTGCTGAAGCAGTCATCCAGCTGTTGAGAGGCTCCATCAGACCAGCTTTTAATGGTTCTGCTGGAGATGAGAGCTGTTCTCCTCAGACGGTGTAAACAGGGATGTGTGGTCAGACAGGCCCAGGTGGTCTAGCCGTATAACCTAGCTTGATGTTCGAGTAGCTCTAGTCCATTGTGTTTGCTGCTGTGGTTGTTAATGACAGTCTTCCTCCCCTGCTCTTACCACTGGTTCATGTCACTGTGTGGCAATGGGGAGATATAGAGTTTAAGTTCAACTTTTCAAGTTTTACTTCTGTATGGTTCCCTATAATTTGTAGATTCTTAAAAAATAAAATTAAAAAAAATCTTTACAGATTAGATGAAGATATTTTATATGAATTTATGACATGAAGATGTCAAACTGTACCAGTTTTTTTTTTTTAATTTAGTGCACTAAACAGCCCAGAGGCCTGTTGGATGAGGACCTGTGGTACAACAGAGAGATGTTTGGACTCAGTGTGAGAGATATCACAGCGAGTGAAGTTCAGATAAACATGAAAATACCAGCAAGTCCAGATGTTCTTGATCGAGTCTTTGTGTTGCTGTTAGTTTGCACAGCAAAGCTTCTTGGTGTGTTTGAGGACAGAAGTCCACACTGATCCACACATGTTGTTGTTGTCATGTTGTCATCAGGAACCGCCTCCACAGACACTGAGTGCTCTGACTGCAGCAGTGGAACATTTTCAAATGGAACATTTCACTCCTGTCAGCCACACACACAGTAAGTGAAGCTTCAGAGACACATGTGCAACATCTGTACATGTCCCCTAACAGTGTCTCTCTGTCCTTCCAGATGTCACCTACTCAACCTTCAGCAGATAACAGCAGGAACATCTGCAGCTGATGCTCATTGTGGAGAACGCAGTTTTAATGTGGGAGCAGCTGTTGGTGGAGCTGTGGGTGGTTTCATTGTAATTATTGGAGGAGGGGGATTATTATTATGGTACTTAAAAAAGAGGGCTCCGTCTAACAGGTGAGGATGACAAAACAATGGAAATGTTTAATTTACTGCATCATCATGTTTTCTGACACTGATATAATTTTCACTGCTTTGGTTACAGCTCACCAACCAGAGAGAAAGGTATGTTTGTGTCTCTTTCTCCATGTTCACTGCATCACATTGATTTATATAATAAGGTTTTTTTTGTTTTTAAATTTCATTAAAAAAGGCACAGATGGGGAGTGTTTAGCGATGGCATCATCAGAAGGTAGGACAGTGAGCTGTTCACTGACTGAGCTGCACTGATGTCTCTACAGATGGACCAGAGTGTGTTTATTAAACAGAAGCCTTGTCATGTGTCTCCCACAAATGTGCAGGTGATAAAAGTGCAAATGCAGACCATAATGAAGGAATCCCTCAGTGAGCCATCTACTTCTTTCTGTGCTGCTTCATGTGTTGTGGAGAAAAAAGTGATCCAGCTACCTCATAAAACACTGTAGCAGACTTGCATCACATCCTCCCTCCACCACCAGTCCACCAATACTATGATGATCTTTTATGGGGCCATCTTAAAAGATATAAAACACATAAACAATTACAAGAACTCATGTACTGGTCTGAGATGAGTCTGAATGTGTACAACGCAGTTGTGCAAACTGTAGAGATTACCTGGAAAGCTCCAACAAACTTTGTTCAGCAGGCCTGCAGAAGTCCTAGGAGAAAACCTCATGAGACCCTTTACCTACATTGTCGGTGGAAACCTGTATTTAATAGTCTTAGCAGACTGCTGTACAGGCTAGAGGGGACTGTTCTCTCTTTATAAAGTGTCAACAGAAACCACAGCTAAAAACCTAACCTGAGAAATACTCTCCTGCTGGGTTATACCAGCTTACATCCTCTTAGACCGGGACCAACTCTTCATATTCTCAGAGTCTGAAGAATCCTGCAGACTGTGGAATCTCCAGCTGAATCGTCCATGTCATCCTGAAACCAACCTGACTGAAAGGTAAGTAAATATGTGGTTTCCACGTGTGTGATGTGAGCAGCAGGTGAAGCTACTGTTGTACAAGATATGAAGTTTAGATGTTGTTGTTCCACTCTGTGTGTTTCTGTATTGTTGATATTTAGTGTTTTACTCTCTAAAGTCAGACAGCAAATAAAATGACAGTTACAGTTCAGTACGCAGTGATTTCACACACAGGATGAGTGTTTGTGTTGTGAGTCAGTAACAGTCTAAAAACAGTGTTCAGCTGCTCTGATGGAAGATGGCTTCAAAATGGAATTTCATTATATACAGAAAACCAATGGACAACATGCAGCAGACAGGAGAGAAGATACTGGAGCTGTTATCATCAGTGTGCACATATCAAACATTCCCTGTTCATGAGAGATACATGGGTGATTATTATAGGAAATATCAGTGACTTCCTGCTGGATCTGTACTCTGATGTGAAGGACTGTGAAACTAAAACAGGCTTGAGTGTCCTTCCATCATTACAGTCAGTTTTCCAGTCAGCTCCTACAGTCTGGTTCATAAACCTCTCAGAGAGAAAGACCTCCATCCTCCTGGAAGTGCTGAAACTCCAACCAGAGAAGAAACAAGTGGAGCTGAAACTTTGCATGATACAGAAAGAAAAAACAAAACTGGATCTGCTGATAGCTTCATCATTCCCTGCACTTCTTACAGTGACACCTTTACCTAAAAACACTTTTAATAATAAAGTTTTTTATGCTTCTTATTAAAACCTGGCTTGATTACACAGACTTGATCAGGTTTGAACCTTTCCCCTTTACCAGCAGCAGCAGTGCTGCAATTTCTGAGAAATATAGAAACTGTTGCATTTGTAAAACTTTTCTACTTGACAACTTTGTGACTTGTAAATGTTTAGGCTTAATAAATAGTTCTGTATCTCCTCCTGTGTTACTGCTAACTTTAAATCCTCCTCCCAGAGACGTGGCTTCCTGGAAAAAATTTCTGAGCTTTTTTCCAAAATGACAACATTTGACTGTATGATAATTTCAGGTGATTTTAACGTTCACACTGACTGCAGCAGCAGCTCTGACAGTGGACAGTTTACCACTTTATTAAAATGTTTTAATTTTAAGCAGCATGTGACAACCCAGCCAAACAACAGGTCACAGCCTCGATCTGATTGTTTCCAGAGGCCTCAGTGTCCCACTTACAAATGTTCTACATGTCTCGCATCATTATTGTATATTTTCAGAAATGTTTTCTTTTTCTGTCAAAACAATTACAAACAGATTTATCAGTAATAGTTATGTGAATGCCAGCACAGCTGACACATTAACCTGTGAGTGTTCAGTGTTCATTAGCATTATTGTCATTGTATGATGAAATGATGACCAGCCTCTCCAATAAAAGTTCTCTAATTATATTGTTCTTATTATTTCCTATTTATTGTTGATATGTCGACATATTCATGTATGTTGAACAACAAAAGCAGCCTGGATGTGATTTATGAATAACTGATTTCTTGTTTCTTTCTACGCCCTATGGCAGCTGGGATAGGCTCCAGCACCCCCCGCGACCCTGAAAAGGAGAAGCGGAAGCGAATGGATGGATGGATGGATGGATGATTTCTTGTTTTGTTTCTGACCAATGTGCTGTTTTTGTTGCATGAACAAACTGGTTATGTGTTAGGTTAGTGTTAGCTTTGACTTCACTTCTATCCTGCGTGTGCTTTGGATGTGTCTGAGCTGACAAACGTCCAATCTTACATGTCAGGACAGAAAGGATTCATTTACATACATGTTGTTGTTTATTGAACAGTCACAGTTTGTGAAAGTGTTTCTCTACTCAGTGTGGAGCAGACACAGTGGACAGGAATGAATCCAGCTGTGTTTCCTGCTTCCTCCAGTCTGGATCGTCCTGCAGTCACAGTGAAGGTGTTCAATCCACCGTCTGCAGCACAGAACTGAATCAAGCACAAGCTTGAAGAAATTAAATGAAGAGTTTGTGTTTGTAATGCTGTGAGTGTGAATGCTTGTCTGTCTGTGTGAGTTAACCCTGTAACAGACTTGCCAACCTGTCCACGTGTTACTCCACAGAGTAACTGGTGGACAGAGCAGAGTGGATGGGTTAGTTTGTTTTTCATCTTGTCGTGATAAAAACGATGTACCATTAAACATGAATGTGTTTACTGTGTATACTCTGTACAGTAGAGCAGAGCCCTGGCAAAGATTCCTGGTGATGTCTGAAATATGAAGAAGGGGAGGGACGCCAAGCTTTACATATAACTATATTTTAAAACGGTTCAGTTTCCCTGCTGACCAGGACCTCCTCCATACCCACTCATACTATTCTAGTGTTATTAAGTGATAGTTCAGCTGGTTACTTACTTAGCACTTAGTTCCTCCTACGCCGGGCGGCGCATCGGGCAGCTAGTGATCTCCATTGATGTCGGTCAGCAGCAACTGCTTCAGCTTCGTCCCAGGCAATGTCGACAGTTCTCAGATTGTCCATGAATGTTCGACGCCATGTGGTCTTTGGTCGGCCTTGCCTTCGCTTGCCAGTGCGTGGACGCCATGTCATGGCAATCTTAGCTGGGCGATGAGGGGGTAGGTGTAAAATATGGCCCGCAAAGCGGAAGCGCCTTTCTGCAACAACATCGGCTAATGGGCGGGTGCCTGCTCTTTGTAGGACCTCCTCATTTGTTATTCGGTCCTGGTAGGAAATTCTTAGGATTCGCCACAGGCCACGTTGTTGAAGCACGTTCAGGTGTTGAATAATTGCACTTGTTGAGCGCCAGGTTTCACTAGCGTAAAGTGCAGTAGGGAAGACGATAGAGTTCAGTAGTCTGATCTTGACCCTAACATTCAGGGAGGTCGAGTTCCAAATAGGTTGGAGACGTCGCAAGACACCAACTGCCTTCCCTACTCTGGCGTCGACATCCCGATCAGAGACCCCGTCATTCGAGATGATGCTGCCAAGATATGTAAAATTCTCCACCTCTTCAGCACGTTGTTGGTTGATCATGACAGGAATGCGGGCACGTGCATAGCCAACTCGGAGTACCTTGGTTTTTTTGGCGCTGATTCTTAATCCAACTTTCGTCGCCTCCCTCTGCAGGGCCGCGGTCAACTTTTGGAGGTCTTCCTGAGTCGAGCCCAGCAGGGCGATGTCATCTGCGAAGTCCAAGTCAGTGAGATTACGTGCTTCGTGCCAGGGCACACCGATGCCAGCTTGGTCAACTGATCGTCACATGATGAAGTCAATTACCAACAGGAAAAGGAAAGGGGATAGCACGCATCCTTGTCGGACGCCAGTATTGATCTTGAAGAAATCTGTGCAGCCGTCATCCGTCCGGACGCAGCAACGGGAGTTGGAGTAGAGACAACAAAAGGCATCTACAAACTGCTGAGGGACTCCATAGTGGCGTAGGATAGCCCATAGAGTCGGTCGGTGGACGCTGTCAAAAGCCTTCTCGAAGTCAATGAAATTAATAGAAATCTTCCTTTGGTATTCCAATGTTTGTTCAATGATCATGCGGAGGGTGAAGATTTGCTCGACGCATGACCGACCACTCCGAAACCCAGCCTGCTCTTCTCGCAATCGTTCGTTCACTGCGTGTCGTAGCCGATTCAAAAGAGCGAGGCAAAACACTTTCCCAGGTACCGACAGCAACGTGATGCCCCGCCAGTTGTTACAGTCACCCAAATCACCTTTTTTTGAAAGTTTGATGATGGTGCCTTTTGTCCAATCATCGGGTACATGTGATGTTGACCGGCAGGCGTTTGGGAGTCTTGTAAGGGCGGCTTCAAGATGGGGTCCGCCATGCTTCAGCATTTCGGCGAGGATTTCGTCCAGGCCTGCGGCCTTTCCACTCTTGAGGAGTCGGATCGCTGTCTTGACTTCAGTGATGCTGATTTGTCCGATATCGACAGGAAGAAGATCCATGGAAGGTGCCAGGTCTTCGGCCTCGAAAAGTTGGGGTGGCTCAGGTTGGTTCAGAGTATCGCGGAAGTGTTCGACCCATCGTTGGTCTTGTTCAGCTGAAGTAAGGAGGACACGTCCATTTTTGTCTCGGATTGGAACACCGCAGCCACCACGAACCCCAGTTAGATCTCGTACAATGCGATATAAGGTTCGGGTATCGTTCCGATCGGCTGCTTCTCGGGCTTTGATGCCTTTAGCTTCGATCCATTCACGCTTGTCACGTCGGCAGCTGCGTTTGTTGGGCAAGGTCTTGGTAGGTACAACCGTATAAGGGGAAGGCTGTGGGGTGAAGGCACGGGGAGCGCATCTCGGTGAGTGAAACTACCCCCTCTGTCCTACCGGAACAGTGCACATTCAGACAGCACGACATCGCTAATGCTGGGCAGACACTGTGTGATTTTTGGCCCATTTTGAGCCGATTTTTGAGTCGTGCGACCGTTTTGGTAATCGGCCCGATTTTGGCCTTCATCGTGTCGTGCATCGTGTAGTATACGTGGGGTAACGAGAAGCGATTAACACCTAACGGCCAGCTCCCGATCATCAATCGCTTGGTCGTGAGGATTGTTTATTATCAGATGACTTCCTGATATTATATAAGAACACTGTCGTGAGGATGTCATCGCAGCTTCACACACTGCGCACGCGCAAACACATAACATGTTGGTGAAAAAGACGGAGCAGCACAAGAGCACCTGGCTTGGTGCAACAATTCTAACTCGAGACATTCAAGGATAGACTTTTGGTTAGTTTCGGAGAGTTTTGACAGCAATAGCATAGATGTAAGTGCATGGCCTTCTCCAGCAACAGATTATGAAGCCATATATATTAAAATAAATTTAACTTCCCTCTCTAATTCTTCTGTTGTTAAATTTACATATTGGAAACTCAACAGCTCATTATTACAGAAAGACGATGTGAAAAAGGATATTAAAGAACTGATCTCAAACTTTTGGTCTATAGCTCAAGAAAATTTAAAGTAAATTGGCAAATATTTAAGGAAGGTTGGCAGCCTTAATGCGAAATCCAAAAGGTTAGAGGAAGAAAATATAATCTCTGAAATTACACAGTTATCTAATAAACAAATTGACACTTTAACTGAAGAGGATAAATTGAACCTTGCTAAATTACAAGATAAATTAGCTCGTTTATACTCAGACAAAGCAAAAGCAGCCTTTATCAGATCAAGATCTAAATGGCTTGAAGAAGGTGAGCGTAATTCCCATTATTTCTTCAGTTCAGAAATGAAACACTCAAGCATGAATAATATTACAATTAATGATAAATGGGGTTATAACAGAGGATTACAGATTAATCTCTAAACATTGTAGTCATTTCTATAAGGAACTTTATTGCTCTACATTTTCTCAGAAAGCTGCAGATCACCTCTTAGAATTGCTGAATTTTAAATCTATCAGCCAAGAAGATTCTATATTATGTGATCAACCCATTTCATTAGAAGAAGTCAAAAATGCAATGGGGCTATTAAAAAATAATAAATCTCCAGGTACGGATGGTCTTACTGCAGAATTATATAAAACTTTTTCTGAAGAGTTGTCTCCCTTTCTTCTTGAGGTATTTGCAGAAAGCATAGGAAACCAACAACTTCCCACTACGATGAATCAAGGTTAGACCACGTTGATTCCGAAGCCTAATAAGGACCTATTAATGATTGATAATTGGAGACCAATTAGCTTACTAAATAATGATTATAAAGTATTTGCTCTAATTGTAGCTAACAGACTTAAGATGGTTCTTGACTCTGTTATTGATGAAACACAATCTGGCTTTATGCCCAAAAGACATATAACTAACAATATCAGATTGGTTTTAGATATTCTTGATTATTCTGACCTCATAAATTGCAATGGTTTCATATTACTTTTAGACTTCTACAAGGCCTTCGATACGGTGGAGCGTGAATTTATATTTCAAGCTCTAGATAAGTATGGTTTTGGCACTTACTTGTCTACAGCAATTAAAACATTATACAGTAACAGTAACAGCAGTATTAAATTAACAAACGGCACTTAACCCAGATTTAACATATAATCTCTATTGCTATTGAAACAATCTCCACATTTTCAAAGCTTCTGGATTGTACTTGAATATTCCTAAATGTGAACTTATGGCGATAAAAGAATGTTCAAAAACAGCTTTGTGTAACATTCCAATAAAACAAGAAGAAGAAGAACCAAAAATCAGGAAAGAAGAATCACTGAAAATTTCTATCCTATTCTAGAGAAACTCAAACACAGATTTAATCAGTGAGATTTGTCGTTAAAAGGCAGAGTATTAATAACTAAAGCAGAAGGTATCTCTCGTCTTACATACGCTGCATTGGCATTGCACCTTCATAATAAACTCATAAAAGAGGTTGATAAGTTACTTTTCAACTTAATCTGGAAAAATAGGACACACTACATTAAAAAAACAGTTCTTATGAACTCCTATGTCAATGGAGGACTTGATGTGTTAGATTTTAACAATTTAAACAACACATTCAAAATAAATTGGTTAAAGAATCTAATTACTAATCCTACTTCCATTTGGAATACTATACCTGTGTTCATGTTTTCTAAGTTAGGTGGCAATGAATTTTTCCTTACTTGTAATTTTGATATTGATAAAATCCCTATAAAAATCTCTGCTTTTCATCGTCAAGCTTTTTTAGCATGGACTCTTATTTACAAGCATAACTTTAGTCCACACAGTTATTATATCTGGAATAACAAGGATATTTTATTTAAAAGAAAATCTCTCTTCTTAGATAATTGGTTTAGGAATAACATTGTTTTAGTCAACCAATTATTTGATTCAAATGGTACGCTTTTCTCCTATGAAGAACGTTGTTTACATTTCAATTTAGCTATAAATTGTCATGATTATACAAAAGTATTTGGCTCAATACCATCAGGGGCTTGTATGCTGTTTAAGAATCAACTTAATATCACTTCATTCCACAGGCCGTTGGCATCTCCTATACAAACTTTTGTTGGCAAGATTTGCTTTTCTAAGCAATCTAAAAACAACAATAAATCTATCAGATCTATATTTCAGAGTACTATAACCACGGTACCATATGTAATTTTTTTCTGGAACCGGTTGTCAGATGGTATTATGTGGAACGAAGTTTGGAGACTCCCTAATCAGTTTTTCATTACCAACAAAATTAAAGATATTTCTTATAAATTAATACACAGAATTTATCCTTCTAAAGATTATCTTCAAAGCAAATTCAAATTAGACATTGATACAAGCTGTAGCTTTTGTAAAACTTCCAAGGAATCTACTATACATCTTTTTTGGTTTTGTAACCTTGTGCAAGATTTTTGGCAGAGTTTATGTGTTTTTATCTCAGAAAATGTATTTAAAGGATTTGTACTGTTTTGGAAATATGTTTTATTTGGTCTACACAAAAACCAAAGACAATTCAACTTTGATAACAGATATATGATTAACTTGTTAATTTTAATGGCTAAATTTCATATTCACAAGTCCAAATGTTTAGGAAGACATCCCTCTTTTTATGTATTCTCATTTGAACTTGTACAGTATCTTAATTCAATTAAGAACTCCACTAACCCAAAAGCTATAAAAACTATGGGTGTTTGTGAAAAAATCAAGATCTTTCAATCACTTTATTCTTTGGCTTGATCAGTTACTTTCCCCCTAGCATATTTATATTGTAGGTTCTGAATATTGTTGTTCTTTTATTTGTTTGTCTATGGTCTGCAATTCTTTTGTAAGTACAATACCATTAATGTGGTACTATTTAATTCTATCTTGTATTGTACTGATGTTTAAATAAAGGTTTGAATGAAAAAACAAAACAAAAAAACCTGGCTGCAGCCACTGGGGAGCGCCATATTGCGACCTCCACAGTAACCGGAAACACGTAAATTCAGTTAAATCAACTTTGACAGCGAAAACTAAATTGTGTTTTTGTTACTAGTGATGCTGCTGATGAATAAATTTAGTTTTAAGTTGTTTTTTAACACTCTGGGTTTATTAAAAAAAACATCACCATCCACCATCCCTTCAGCTTGTTCGTGGCCAAAAGTGTCCATGTGTTATGTTTTCGTTTTTTGCTACTTTTTCTGCATAAAAGGTAAAGGTTTTTTCATAAATATAAAATAGTCATTACTTTTTACATTTTTTATCCTTCAAACACCCTGTTATAGTACAATGCACTTGTTTGAAGACAGCCTCAAAACTCACCATTTCATATATCAGCAATGCTACTGGAAATTATTGTACAGTGGTCCCTTGCTGTTTCGCTGATTTTTTATTTTTTTATTTAATTTTTTTTACAGCACATTGTACAGTGCCATGTCTCCTGCACAGCAGCGGTCCCAACACCTGGGATCGTTTGGTACCGGGCCGCGAGAGTTTAGGCTCGGGTGTGATGTGTATGGTTTTCAGGGTTTTTAATCGTTAAGTCGGGTTCCCTGGGTCTTTTCTTGTGCTGTAGTCGTGTGTCTTATTTTGAAAGAACTATTTATACATTACCATAGCAACCAGAGAGCATTAAGAAGCAGAGAGGAGGATGTTACTCTCAGTGTTGTTGGTTTCAGGAGGACGCTGCTAATAAAGTTACACAATTACACAGTGAATTTGCGTTTATTATTATATTTACAAAATACCACAGTTTTTTCTTTGTCTGTATCATTTTATTTTGTTGTATTTATCCGCGACTCCTTAAAGGCCGGTCCGTGGAAATATTTTCTGACATTAAACTGGTCCGTGGTGCAAAAAAGGTTGGGGACCGCTGCTGTACAGTACAGAATGCGTTTAGCTTGTCGAATTCATATAAATCTTCGATCGTTAGCAGTGTAACCCTGAAGTGCTGCACTGTATGTTTGTGAGTTTTCTCCCTGACAAATACAACAATTCCGACAAAACGTTTTGCACGGTTTCATTCTATAATACTGGACTTATGTTTCTACAAAGGTTTGAACTTTAAGAGTGTTTAAACAAAAGCGAAAAGTGTGAAAATGGTCATGCCTTTCTGAGAAAAGTGTATAAAGCATGTAGTGAGGGGAGAGAGTATTCCACCCCACCTTGTGTCATCAATTTGATTGATAGACCCCAGCCTTGACCTTTTGACCCTACTGGAAGTACTCCGGAAGTGTCTAATCGATTCCAGATGTGTGTAATATGATCCATTAGCGCGACAAATTGCATCCGGTGAGGGGAGGGGGGTACTCCGGAAGTGTATAATGGATTCCATATGTGTGACTAATCACATCCGGGGGGAAAAAAGGAGAGGGTCTGTGGAGGGAGGAGAATAAAAACAGAGAGGCCGGTGCACAGTTTTCTATGCGCAGACAAGATGGAGCCTTTCACTCTGCAGCCCTGTGTTCCTCTGTACTTGGACGGGGAAGAGATCTGCTCTCCCGACGCCCTAAGCATGGGAGGCAGCAGCGACTAGTCCTGATCGGTGATCAGCAACACCCCCCCCACTGTCTACAGTCACTGGGGTGGCTGTGGGTAGGTGGCCTACTGGTGGTGGTCAGATGCCCGGTGGCGCCAGTGTCTGGCAGCCTCGCCTCTGTCAGTGCGCCCCAGGACAGCTGTGGCTACAATGTAGCTTGCCATTGCCAGTGTGTGAATGGGTGAATGACTGAATGTAGTGTAAAGCGCTTTGGGGTCCTTAGGGACTGAGTAAAGCGCTATACAAATGCAGGCCATTTACCATTTACAGTAACAGACGCGACGCGGAGAGAAGAGGAAAATAAGAGCGTCTTCATGTTCCGCAGCCAGATACCGGCTCCGAGGAGCTTGCAGGGAGAATGGCCTCTACCTTTTGAGGGGTGTGGAAAGTGAAAATAAAAACCTTTAAGATTATCCGACTAGTAACGGATTGCATTTATATAGTGCTTGGTGCATCCAGCTACATCATTGTATGTGTTTAAAAAAAATCCCTTAGTGAAAAAAAAGCACCTTGCACATATTCAGAAATCGGCCTTACTTAAACAATTAAAACACCCTCGGATGAGGTATTTTGGTTTTGTGCAGCCACTCCTTCTCAGACCAAAGTAAAGAGTTTTTCTTCATGTTTGAGCTCCTTTTACATCAGGTTTTCTCATTAGCAGAAAATAGACAGAAACCCTCAAAGAAAACGGCCTTGTTTTACACACACCAAGGAGGAGTCAACAAAATGTCACCCATAAAAACAACCCCTCTAATCAATATTAGTATTTCTTAATGCTTGTAACCTAGCAAAGTACCGACACTCGTGCAAAGAATTTCATACACATTAAAACAATTTCATCCTCGGATGAGGTATTTTGGTTTTGTGAGGTAAAGAGTTTTTCTTTATTTTCTGAGTCACTTTTACAACGGGTTCTCTCATTAGCAGAAAATAGCCAGAAACCCTCTAAGAAAACGGCCTTGTTTTACACACACCAAGGAGGAGTCAACAACCCCTCTAATCAATATTAGTATTTCTTAATGCTTATAACCTACAGTGCGCCCACCTCGTATGTGTAAAGTAAGCCTTAGTGGAAAAAAAGCGTTGCGCCTGTATTTGGAAATCGGCCCTAATTAATTTTATTAAAACACCCCGATGAGGTATTTTGGTTTTGTGCAGCCACTCCTTCTCAGACCAAAGTAAAGAGTTTTTCTTTATTTTTTTGAGTTAATTTTACAACAGGATTTCTCATTAGCAGAAAACTCTGGATAGACAGAAACCCTTAAAGAAAACGGCCTTATTTTACACATACCAAGGAGGAGTCAACAACCCCTCTAATCAATATTAGTATTTCTTAATGCTTTTAACCTAGAAAAGAATTTCATACAGGCCTCAAGTCCTTGTACGTGTAAAATAACCCAGAGTAAAAAAAAAAAAATTTAAAAAAAAAAAGCACCACGCACATATTCAGAACTCTATCCCAAACCTCGATGAGGTATTTTGGTTTTGTGCAGCCACTCCTTCTCAGACCAAAGTAAAGAGCTTTTCTTCATTTTTTGAGCTACTTTTACAGCAGGTTTTTCTCAATAGACAGAAAAACAGAAACCCTAAAAGAAAATGGCCTTGTTTTACGCACATCAAGAAGGAGTCAGACGACCGTCGGTTCATCCCGGTAAATTACCTCCAAGAGCTCGGGATGCTTCCTCCGTCATCTCTGAAATTCCAATATTTCCACACGATCTCCAATGCAATTCTATTTAAGCTATTGGTCCTCAGTCGGTAAACCAGCGTTTTGAGTTCTGGTGTTAGTCTGTATTATGGTTTTTGTTCTGATTGTCTAGTACTGCTGTTTTGGTTATTACTATCTGGTGTTATTTTGGGTTTTATTCTTGTTCAGAGTTTAACTCTTAGGTTTTGATTCCATGCTCATTCCTGTTCTGTGTCTTCTTTGTCACTCTTGTCTCTGTGGTCTCTCTCTTCTGTTTCTGTGCCTTCCTGTATGCCTGGTGTCTTAACCCTAGAGAAGATTAAATCTGTTCAGTTTTATCTCCGTATGTTGTGTGCTTGGTGTCAAACCTGTTATGTCTATGTCTCTGTGTCAAGTCTGCTTTTGTCTTGTGCTTCCTGTTTTGCCCTCCCCCCGTCTCATCTGTGTAATTTGTGTCAGCCATGTCTCCCAGCTGCTTCCTCTTGATACTGTTCACCTCTTGTATTTGGTGTCTGCGTCTTCCCCTGCTCATCGTTGCGTCATACCCTCATACTCGCCTGTGTGTTCTGTTCCAAGCTCTGTTTCTAGCCTTATCACTTTAGTTTTCTGTTTTGATTTATGCCAGTAATAAAGCTGAGTTCTTTGAGTTTACGTTTCGTCTCCACAAGTCTGCATAAGGGTCCCTCTTTCCTGACTGCCGCACACAGCACACAACATGTCAACTGTCCTATTTTAAGTTTTTTAAAACCAGATGAAACTTGTCAGGATCAGTACTTGAACTCTGTTATTTGCATAAAGGATAGTGTGTGGCGGACCACTCACACCCAAGTTGAAGGGAAGTGCTGGGGTGGAGATTTTGACGCTTACTGTATGTGAGGTTGTTCAGAGTCAGTTAATAAAGTTGGAGTGAGACACTGAAACCTCTCCGGTCATTATTGCATACCTCCACATTGGTGACCCCTGTGGCAAACATGCTAAGGCTCGAAGACGAAGCCAGCTCCGGCCTGGAAGCATCGGCTGCCGCCGGACTTCCACCTCCGCCGATGGCTGCGTTTGCTGTGGTGCTTAAATTGCCGGATTTTTGGCTTCACGACCCTCCTTCATGGTTTGTGCACGTAGAAGCTCAGTTTGCTCTTCGTGGAGTTTCAGCCGACAATACTAAATACCACCATGTGGTGGCCTCACTTGACCCGCTGTCAACCCGCCGCGTGATGACTCTCCTCCGGGACCCCCAGCCCAAAGCAAGTACACCGCCCTCAAGGCGCTGCTGCTGCGGCGTTACTTTCTCTCTGATGCTGAGCGGGCCGAGAAACTCCTTTCACTCGCGTGCCTGGGCGACGGCACCGCTCTCAAGCTCATGGAGAGCATGCTGTCCTTACTGGGCGCAGATGACGGAGGATCCCTCTTCACCCACCTCTTTCTCCGACAGCTGCCGGCTCCAGTGCGCGCTGGCCTTGCCAACTCCCCGCTATTGGTCACAAAGGATTACTGCTCCCTTGCGGAAGAGGCGGATCGCATCTTCCTGGCTACCAGGAGTTTCGGCGTTCAGGCGATTGTCCCGGACTCACCAGCGGTTTCCCCCGCCCCCTCACCGATGCTCCAGGGGCCCTCTGACTCGTCCACGGTGGCTGGAATCGCTGCACGGCGGCACCGCGGCACCGCGGAAAAGGGCTTTGTTTTTATCACCAGCGTTTTGGAGCGAAGGTACGGCACTGTCTCCCGCCTTGCAATTTCCAGACCCAGGCAAACGGGCACGCCAGCGCTCTGATTTTTACAACCGTTTTCTCCCCAGAGCGGCGCATCTGCTGAAGCCCCTTTATGGGGCGTTAAGAGGTAAGAAGGCTAATGACTCGAGAAACTAGACTCCGCTGCCCTTCTGGCCCACCCATCCCTGTCGGCGCCGATTGCATTGACCACCGATGCATCGGACATAGCGGTGGGTGCGGTGCTGGAACAGCGAATCTCGGGTGCCTGGCAACCGCTCGCCTTTTTCAGCCATACGCTACATCACAGCGAGCGCAATTACAGCGTTTTTGACAGGGAGCTACTGGCTCTCCACCTGGTGACTCGTCATTTCCATTTTTTTCTTGAGGGTCGTCACTTTACCACATACGTGGACCACAAACCCTTGAAGCTTAAATCCACGCAGATGGGCCTCATACTGGAGGACAGACCCGTGCAGGACGGCAGTCCACTCCCGGTCTGTGATGTTTCCACCGGCCGCCCTCGCCCGGTGGTTCACGTTTCCTGGCATCGTCAAGTTTTTGACTCGGTACATGCTCTCTCTCATCCGGGGGTCCGGGCCTCTGTTAAACTGGTCAGCTCTAAATTTGTTTGGCCGGGCCTTCGCAAATCGGTTAAGGAATGGGCGGCGGCGTGCATTCCTTGCCAGTGTGCAAAGGTTCATAAACACACTAAAGTGCCCCTGGAGCAGTTCTTCATACCCGGCAAATGTTTTGATCATGTCCATGTTGATCTGGTGGGTCCTCTGCCGCAGTCACAAGGTTTTACGCACCTTTTGACTATTGTTGACCGCACCACCCGGTGGTGGTCCCCCTGGCGTCCACTACCGCAGCAGTGGTGGCCAAGGCATTTTTGTCAAACTGGGTCTCGCGTTTCGGCCCCACCACGGACATTACCTCAGACAGAGGCCCCCAGTTCATTTCCGAGCTTTGGTCGGCCATGGCTGATGGGCTGGGGGCCAAGGTCCACCGCACAACCGCATACAACCCGCAAGCTAATGGGATGTGTGAACGGTTCCACCGGTCGCTTAAGGCTGCTTTTCGCGCCTCCTTAAAAGATGGCAATTGGGTTGACCGCCTCCCATGGCTCCACTCACACCCAAGTTGAAGGGAAGTGCTGGGGTGGAGATTTTGGTGCTTACTGTATGTGAGGTTGTTCAGAGTCAGTTAATAAAGTTGGAGTGAGGCACTGAAACCTCTCCGGTCGTTATTGCATACCTCCACAAGTGTACAATTGTATAGGAAAAAATAAGCAATAATTCTTAAAATATTACAATCTTTTCATGCCCTAATTGCAATGTGGCATTACTGTGTTAGCAAAATATAGAGTTACTGCTGTTATTAACCATCATCAATCATCAATTCTGTTGCATTTTTTTTTTTACTGCAACAAGGTTGAATAACTGTAACATGGTTGAATCTTTGATGGTCTTTTTTGAGTTGGTCTTGCACTTAACTATAAAATGTCTGAAATAATTTTTAAGCTTTTTTTTTACAACATATTTCCAGATGAGGGCATGACAGAATCAGCACAGGGGCAAAGAACACAAAAGGAAATGCAGACCCAGAGAAAAGGGAAAATATTAGTAGAAGTGAATGCGAGGGATGGAATAGACTGTGACCCAGGAAAAAAGAAAACAAAAGAGTAGCTGCAAAAAAACAGAAAGATCCAGGATCAGTCCAAATCATCATCAGCTGGATCAATGTATGGATTCAAGTTTAGTGTGAAAATGTTGGACTGTTCCTTTATCAGTGTCTAACAATAAGTGTATTCAATTCAATTTTCAATTCAGTTTTATTTATACAGTGCCAAATCACAGCAATAGTTGCCTCAAGGTGCTTTATATTGTAAGGTAGACCCTACAATAATTCCCCCGCCCCCCAAATAGTATAACCCCCCCCCTCCCCAATGATAGGCACTTTGGCAATTAAGGGAAGGAAACACTCCATGCTGTGGAAGAGAGCGAGTGATTAATTGTGATGATTTAATGCAGAGAGGTCTACTAACAGGGAGCAATGTAATGTCCATGGCTGTATCCCAATTCAGGGTCTGCAGCCTTAAAGTACGCAGCCTTAACGGTCCGCAAGGGCCGCGTACTCAAAGACCGCTAAGGCCAGAAGTGCGAGGCTTGCAAAATGGGACGGTCTAGCCTCCGTCGCACTGCCCAGGTTGCCTAGCAACCATGATACTAACAGCTGGAAACATTTCATACAGCATTGTTTGACAGAAATGAAGGAGAAAATCTTTTGTTCATTTGTTTGTTTGTTTCTACATGAGCTTTGATCATTCTCTGTAAGATTAAGGTCAGCTATTGAACGGCGTATATTTTAAAGTAAAGGCTTTAAAACCAAGTTAGCACAAACGTCACTAATGTCACATAAATTTGCCGACATGTGGCCAACAGTAATGTTTTAATGTTCTTCGTTATTAAACATTTGCACATAAATAAGTGACATAATATTCAGTACTTACTTAAAGTTTACTCTTCGGGCACCCCTCATCCGCCGTTTTTTTTTCCGGCAAAATTATGATGTCAAGACTCATGATCAAAGTGTCAATCAATGAACAGATGATGGATCAATAACTGCAGCTGGATTGTGTTTGTTCTCTCCATCAGATTCCTGTCAACTCACAATCGACACAAACAGAGTACACACAAATCTCCAACTGTCTGACAACTACAGGACAGTGAGACATGTGGAGGAGGTTCAGTCATATCCTGATCATGCAGACAGATTTGATGTTTGGCCTCAGCTGCTGTGTAGTAATGAACTGACTGGTCGCTGTTACTGCACTGTAAAATGTAATTCTAGATGTTTGTTATTTCAACATATTATTCTATATCAGTTTGACGATAGATGACTGAAGTTGTTGTTATAACATAGAATTACAAGTTTAAAACGTCCCAATTACACCAAAAAAAAGCTAACTTGAAAACTCATGTCCAGCTAAATCAGCAACTTATGTGAATTTGACAATGTGGGTAAGTTGAGCACAGCAGGATTCAAAACTGTCCCACGTGACTGCTATCGAGGTGCATCATGGGGAATTGGCGGTTAACGACATGCTCACTTTACTTGGACGTTTTCTAATCGTCTTCTTTGGAATATGCTTTCAAGGTGAGTAACATTGGTTTTAACTATAAGGAAAGAGAGCTACAAAAGTTGGAACATGTTTTGAATTTATGGCATGACGTGGGTTTTCTCTTTTACCGAAATGTTTGCTTTAGCTAATGTAACTTTAGCCGACAAGGTCCGGCTTGTGTGTCATGACCAAATTTGACCTAATAAACTGACATATGGCCTTTTTTATGGGTTTAATGTGGCACTGACCAAATCACAAGTATTGTGCCGCTAGCTTTAAGGTTGTGCACTCAACCACTGTTGTGATATTAGCAAGCTAACTGAGCTAATTAATAAAGCTTATTTCATATTGTCTCTGTACTTGAAAATTTCTTTCAAGTTCACAGGCTGTTATATTTTGGTGGAAGTTCATTTTGGCAATATTTCCAATAACTGACTGGGTTCAAAAAGAACTTTTTGCAGGACCCCGATGCTTGTTGTCATCTGTTTACCCCTATGTAATCACTTAAGTTGTTATTAACTGCTGCATGCTAAGCTGCACTGAGGATTGAGAGAAAATATGGTCTACAAACCAGCATTATATTAGTTTTTATCAGATAGTCCTCCAGTGTGTTTATTTTTTCCTTTAATTATATTGTGCAGCTATTTGTTACCCTGAAATGCTTTATGCTTAACAACAGCTCACTATTTTAACTTATTTTTGAACTCTTGTGATCAGCATGACTAGATTGTGTGAGTTTCCATACTAAAAGAGCTGTAGTGATAAAATAATTGGCATAAGAGACACAGATTTTTGGCATGATATACTGCAGAAGTTTTTTTTTTTGCATAATTTACCTTTTAATTAAACTGCATTCCCTGTATTGTAACAAAACTAACATTGTTTATATGTCAGAAAATTAGCAAACATGAATAAATGGCGAAAACAATATAATTATAACATATATTTTTATTTTACTTATTTTAGGTCTGTGAAGCCAAACTTGATGCTGGGGATTTATTTTTGTCAGTGGAGTCAAATGATAAGTTACAATTTGTGCATTTTGTCATACTGGAAACACCACAGATTATATTGTAACTTAATAGCTCTGTAGAACAAATGATATAAAGATTGTAGTGTCAGGGTACTTCTTAAGAAGTAATATTGCACTATTGATGATCGCATGCAGGTGGCATAAACTAAATATTCAGACGTGCTACCAACAAATGATTCATTAACAAAAGCAATGGAGCAGACTGTTTAGGTTCTTGTGGTTGTAATAACATCCATAACTGAAGGTTTGTCATTAATTTATTTTCACAGGTCTAGATGATCACATCTGACTTTGTAATTTAAATGAGGTGGACTTGCAAACTTTGCACTCTTTTGGGTAAATTGCTGTCTACTACATATACACAGAATGTGCACAGTATTTCAGATATAAAAAGGGATAATGTAATGGACTTGCTGGCTTTAATGTAAAAAGCCTGCTGTGCAGCTTTAATGAGGCAGTTGGACTAAAACAGTATATTGCTCATCAAGGTAAACATCTGAGGAATAAGGAAACTGCTACTTGTCCTTTTACTCAGTGTTCTTTTAATCGCACATTTACTAAAGTTTTACATCACATAAGTCATTTTCACAATCATTCTACTTTAAAAGATTTCAAGACAGAGCATATTGTTCTCTGAACTTTCTTGTTTGCTGAACGGCAGGTAAAGTGCATCTTTTTGTTTGTTTGCTTTTGTGTGTTTTTGTTTTCTCTAATGGTCCTCAGATGACGGTTTGCTTAAATTTGGGTGTCAAAGAATCTTTTTTTTTATTCTGCCTGTACTCCCCACCCCTCTTCTTCTGTTGCTCAGGTTGAAGCAGAATTTGCTCGTCTTACATCTGTTGACCTGAAAGGGTTCCTTTTTGCTATGCTTGACCATTATGGAGAGGTTCGTGGAGCTGAACAAAATCAAGAGCGGCATAGGAGGGCTAACTAGGCTCATAAAATGTTTCGGTGATGATGTAAGTGTTCAACTGCGAAATCTAATCCTTTGTTTAAGTTTTAGGTTATCCAGTTCAACTGATGAACTCATTGAAAGAAAGCTGATAAGTAAAGTCTGTCATCATATTTCACAACTGGACATTTAGCATGGTAACTTTTACTGTGTATATTGGTGGTAGGTTGGATATCATATTCTACTTGAATGTCCTGATAAGCCTGATTCCAAATCTCCAATGATAATCATATATTGATGGAATTATGTATCAAAAAGCTGTGTATTTGGAGCTGTCTACTTGCTTCATAAACACTGTTTAAAAAGTGTTTTTGTTTTCTTTTTGACTTCTTTGACCAGAGCCCTACACAAAGGAAGAGGACAGAGGACCTCATTTTCTAAAGGAAGATCCCTCACACACTTTCAAGACTGGGAAGGTTAGCATTGTTTCTTTCAGTAAATTTAGTAATGACAGCACCACAGTGGATTTTAAATTAAACACGTGGCATCTATGAAACAATAGATGCCACATGATAACATGTGTACTTTTTCCTCACCAAATATATTATTACAAGATCTTTGACACTGGATTTGGTCTAGGTTTCAAAGAAACTAACTGGCAAGCTAGCATTGATATTATTAGTGTCTTGTGTTTATTCATGTCTTCACCAGGGTCTTTGACATTTCGCTGCTGTACTGTTCACTTCAGCTTTACGTTTGATTTCTCACATTGTATATTGTAATGGCAGAGATATTAGGATATTCAAGGGACTGCAGTGGCTGGACCAATGTCCTGGACCCTGGAAAAGAGACTGTAGACTGGGTAAGCAATTAAAGGTTACTGGCCCAGAGTCATTGGACAGCTGAGTAAAGGTGGATGTTGATATTCAGTGCCAATTATGCAACCTGTTCAGCCATGTCTATATGCTCTTTTTTCATGCTTTTAATATAGGGAAAAAAAATAAACTTTAATCAATAAACTGATTAAAGAAGCATTGTCTATGGAGCCACAATCTGATCGTGTAGTGTAGCTGCAGTTTGCACATTTCATGTATTCTCAGCCAGATTTGGTTTAGAGCACAGCCAATATTTAGCATAAGTAGATTTAAATTCACACACACTGGCGATGGCAGCTACATTGTAGCCACAGCCACCCTGGGGCGCACTGACTGCGGCGAGGCTGTCGGACACTGGCGCCACCGGGCCCTCTAACCACCACCAGTAGGCAACAAGTGAAGTGTCTTTCCCAAGGACACAACGACTGAAACTGTCGGAGCCGGGGCTCGAACCGGCAACCTTCCGATTATAAGACGAACTGTCAACTCTTGAGCCACGATTCAGTCATCCACCCATGTGTGTGAATGACTGAATGTGTAGAGCGCTTTGGAGTCCTTAAGGTACTGATAAAGTGCTATACAAATACAGGCCATTTACCATTTAAATTGAAAGTTTTGTTTGAATTCTGCAATTGAAGACATGCTCTGTTATTTATGAACATGGTCTTTGTTTAAAGCAAGAAATGGATTTGTAACATGGGGGTGCATATCTCATTCTGAAAAAACTTTAACAACTAATAAGTGTTACCCAAAGCCAATCACCATAATCCAAGGCATCAGTATGGCTCTTCTTTGGAAAGACATGAATTCTTAAGCACGAGGGTTATTGTGTAATTGTAATTGTGTAATTTTATTTTATTTTTGTCTTTGAACCCTTTTATAGCCGACAGGTATTGAAGACACGTTTTCTAAGAGGATGAAAGTTGCCATTGTGATGGTGAAAGAAGAAGACATCATCAATGTGTTGGTTGTCCTTGAGGCAGCAGTAATCCTGTCTAATCTGAGGGATGTCTCAAGTGCCATTTCCATGCTGATGGGCCTTCTTTTTGCCCTCAACATAGACTATCCAAAGGAACTTAAGGGCATCTTTGAAGTCATTCAGAACATCCTAATGAACATTGGTGGAAGGCAGTGCGTCTCACTAGTGCCTGGTCTAAGAAACAGACTCTTGCAGAACGCCATGCAGAACTGTAATTGTATGCTCACAGCGTACAATTCCCTTAGCGTTAAGGACAGTTTTTATTTTACTGTTTGTTTTTTTATTCTTGCAAGTTCTCATTCTCAGTTTTGTATGTCACTAAATGACTAGACTTTAGATTCGAGATTAGACAATTAGTCATTTGTTGATGGTTTAAGAAACTTATGTGAACAACAATATAATGGTAGACTCTGCACATGCTTATCTCATGCAAGTCAGTAGTTTTTCCTTTGTTTTGCAATTGAGCAGACTCAAACTAATGTTTCTGAAATATTCATATTATCAAATGTTTCAGAAGCATGCACTCATTTTCAGAGATATTGGTTCTGTGGAATTTGTTGCAATTGTAAACGAAGACAAATACAAGAGTTTGATGTCTTAGTTGTTATAAACTGATCTTTACTGTCACTTATCAAAGGTTTTGTACTATTTTAATATTTCAAGTTTTATGCTAACAGGTGTGACTGAGCACAATGAAGTTTAAAAATTTTGCAAATGTAAAGAATAACTTTTCTAAAATAGCAAGTGTCCCGTTGATACATTACATTAATGCAGACTTTATGTTGTTACTTCACAAGAATCACTACTGCTCCTAGAGTATTGGTCAGAATTTAATCTTCACCCAAACTGGGCTCAAGTTCAAATTTATTGTTTCACAGCGAGCAACTTTTGAGTCTTGATGGATTGTGATGAGCTACGTCACTGATTTTTCTGTTTCTCAGATGACTAAGATAGCACAATAAATGGTGAATGTTGGGTGCTCATGAGTAATTGTCTTGTCATGTTCTTAAAACAAACTTTCTGCCTGAAATGATCAGATACACTTTAATGGAATCTGTGGGTTTTTATTTTTTTCTGTAAACAACAGAAAATTAATTTAAGGGAATGTAGATATTTAAACCTGAGATCTAAGATAAACCTAACAGGTAATTTTGCTGAAATGGATGTTAGAAAGCTAAAAAAAAATAAAAAATTAAGATGTCCAATACACATTTTTCTTTACATCCAGTCAATCAATTCTGATAATTAAAATGAAACTGATTTACAAGTTCACTCAGCTACCTTAAGGAGCTCAGTTAATTAATAAACTTAAATCAACTTAGCTAACAGATTATGTTAGTTAAGCTAAAATAGATTCCCAAGTTAAAAGAGCTACTAAAGTATTTGAATTAACTAAAAAACCCAAGTCAACTGAACTAGGACAAGAGTTTAAACAATAGATTATTTTACTTTAGCTGAAAGGGTTTTCAAGTGAAAATGACAATTAAAGGAGTTGAACTGACTAACAAATCTCAGTCAACTAAACTAAGACGAAAGTTTAGACAACATGTGATTTTTCAACAACATAACATTTGGTTGTGTTACAAGAACAAACTCTATTTCTTGACTTAACTTAAAATTTTAAGGCAGCCCTTTACCTGATATTTTTAAGTTGAAACAACAAGTTATATTTTACAGTGTGGGAGGTCGAGTGGAGTGGAAGAGTTGACATGTCAGTGAGTTACAGAAGAATCAGAAGGAAAGGAGACAGTTATGACTGTGTGTTTGGATACAATGATCAGTCCTGGAGTCTGAACTGCACTGATAATGGTCCTGATTCTGTCTGTCACGCTAACAGTCGAACATCCATCTCCTCCTCCTCTGTCTCTAACAGAGTAGCAGTGTATGTGGACTGTCCTGCTGGCACTCTGTCCTTCTACAGAGTCTCCTCTGACACTCTGATCCACCTCCACACCTTCAACAACACATTAACTGAATCTCTTTATCCTGCATTTTATTTCTTTCCTTGTGCCTCAGTGTGTCTGTGCTGAGTTGAGAGTAAAGAGTGTCCTCCTGTTAGAGAAACACTCTGACTGTTTAACTGATTATTCAGTCTGTACATGTCTGTTTCTTTCACCCAGAAAAAATGGTAAATGGCCTGTATTTGTATAGGGCTTTACTAATCCCTAAGGACCCCAAAGCGCTTTACACATCCAGTCATCCACCCATTCACACACTGGTGATAGCAAGCTACATTGTAGCCACAGCCACCCTGGGGCGCACTGACAGAGGCGAGGCTGCCGGACACTGGCACCACCGGGCCCTCCGACCACCGGGTGAAGTGTCTTGCCCAAGGACACAACGACCGAGACTGTCCAAGCCGGGGCTCGAACCGGCAACCTTCCGATTACAAGGCAAACTCCTAACTCTTGAGCCATGATTCATGGATTCAATGAGTTGATGACATTTCTAAATGATTTCAGTGCTTTAAAGATGGAACTATGATTATTCCAGGATCCACGTTTTTTTTTTCCACTCAAAGTTTCACAGTCAATACCAGTATGTTGTGTTTCTCTGAATCTCAGTTCACAACCAGCTCCTCTGCATTTTCAATAGGTCTGAGCTCATTAAAATGAATACAATGTTTGATTTCTCTTTCTTAATGTGATTTTTCCATAATTCTTAAATAAGAGGACATCCAATAGTACTCAGTGTATAAAATATTCAAGACATTCAGCGTCTCTCCTGTTTCTGTCATTTTATAAAATCAACTGCTTTTAAAAACTAATCCAATCAAAGAAACATGGACTGTCACTAACATCTCCTTGAACACTTCATCAGTGGTGATTTTTCGCCCTCTCCTGCCAAGAAGATGAATTGCATGGTTTCAATTTAATTAACACACAACACAAAGTGTTTTTAAATCTACCTTTTCTAATTGTTCGCAAATATTTATTCACTTAAATTCAATTTTATTTATATAGCGACAAATCAAAACAGCAGTCGCACCTACAATAATACATGCAGAGAAAAACCCGACAATCATATGACCCCCTATGAGCAAGCACTTTGGTGAAGGAAAAACTGAGATTTAACATTTCATTTCATTTCATTTCATTTATTTATTTATTTCACACTTGGTACAAAAAAAATCAAACAAACCAACCACACTTTCTATCAAAAACACTACAACCATGTGTGAAAAGGAGCAGGAAGAAGAAAATATTCTTATTAAACCCTGCCCCCTATCTACAATCCAATTTATATTACAAGTGGGCACCAAAAATCAGGGAACAAAGCAACATTAACAGTTATCTCCGATCCTAACCCAAACCAAACAACAAATTTACAATCAGAATATACCACTCCACATAGTAACAAGGAGAAAAATAAAAATAAATAAAACAAAAATTATAATGGATCCTTTTTCAATGAACTCCAATTTCATTCACATTCTTCATATTGAGTTATTGTTTTAAGCATGTAACACTTTTTAAAACAATGTTAATTTATACAATTCTTTAAATTATAATGAAGTGAGTTCCACAGTCGTATACCCCTAACCGTTGGACTCATTAATCTTTGTGTAGTCCTAGCTAACTGATGCTTAAAATAAATGAAGAAACCTCCGGCAGAACCAGGCTCAGGGAGGGGCGATCATCTGCTGCAACCGGTTGGGGTGAGAGAAGGAAGACAGGATAAAAGACATGCAGTGGAAAAGAGCCAGACATTAATAACAAGTGTGGTTCAGTGCAGAGAGGTCTATTAACATATAGTGATTAAGACAGGTGACAGAAGAAGAAAAACTCAATGCATCATGGGAATCCCCCGGCAGCCTAGGTCTATTGCAGCATAACTAAGGGAGGATTCGGGGTCACCTAATCCAGCCCTAACTATATGCTTTAGCAAAAAGGAAAGTTTTAATTAAGCCTAAACTTAAAAGTAGAGATAGTGTCTGTGTCCCGAATCCAAACTGGAAGCTGGTTCCACAGAAGAGGGGCCTGAAAACTGAAGGCTCTCCCTCCCATTCTACTTTTAAATACTCTAGGAACAACAAGTAGGCCTGCAGTGCGAGAGCAAAGTGCTCTAATAGGGTGATATGGTACTACAAGGTCATTAAGATATGATGGGGCCTGATTATTTAAGACCTTGTATGTGAGGAGCAGGATTTTGAATTAAATTCTGGTTTGCCTACTGGTGGTGGTCAGAGGGCCCGGTGGCGCCTGTGTCCGGCAGCCTCGCCTCTGTCAGTGCGCCCCAGGGCAGCTGTTGCTACAATGTAGCTGCCATCGCCAGTGTGTGAATGTGTGTGTGAATGGGTGAATGACTGAATGTAGTGTAAAGCACTTTGGGGTCCTTAAGGACTAGAAAAGCGCTATACAAATGCAGGCCATTTACCATTTTACCATTTACCATTTAACAGGAAGCCAATGAAGGGAAGCCAATAAAGGAGAAATATGCTCTCTTTTTCTAGTCCCTGTCAGTACTCTTGCTGCAGCATTTTGGATTAGCTGAAGGCTTTTCAGCGAGTTTTTTAGGGAGAGTTTTAAGGACATCCTGATAATAATGAATTACAGTAGTCCAACCTAGAAGTAATAAATGTATGAACTAGTTTTTCAGCATCACTCTGAGACAGGATAGTTCAAATGCAACAAATCAGTCCTAAATATTTGTTTAATATGTGCATCAAAGGAGATATCCAGGTTAAAAATGACTCCAAGGTTCCTCACAGTGTTACTGGAGGCCAAGGTCATGACATCAAGAGTAAAAAAAGTTTATAAAAAAAAGAAAGAGTAAAAAAAAGGTTAGATACCATATTTCTAAGATTTTCAGGGCTGAGTACAATAACCTCAGTTTTATCTGAATTAAGAAGCAGAAAGTTAGAGGCCATCCAGGTCTTTATGTCTCTAAGACATTCCTGCAGTTTAACTAATTGGTGTGTGTTATCTTGCTTCATGGATAGATAGAGCTGGGTGTCATCTGCATAGCAGTGAAAATGTATGTTGTGTCTTTTGATGATACTGCCCAAGGGAAGTATGCATAATGTAAACAGAATTGGCCCTAGTGCTGAACCCTGTGTAATTCCATAATTAACCTCCATTTACATAAACAAATTGGATTCTGAGCGATAGATGTGATACAAACCACTGCAGCACAGTACCTGTAATACCTACGGCATGCTCTAATCGCTCTAATAGAATATTATGGTTGACAGTATTGAATGCTGCACTGAGGTCTAGCAGGAGAGGCACAGAGATGAATCCACTGTCAGAGGCCATACGAAGATCATTTGTAACCTTTACTAAAGCTACTTTTTTTGTGCTGTCATGGGCTCTTTTTGACAGAAAATAGAGCAAGTGCAATCATATAAATATCTTGGGACTATAATCAATGAAAAACTGAACTTTGATGAGAATTGCAAATCGGCCTGTAAAAAGGGTCACCAGCACCTTTACTGCCTCAGGATACTTACTCATTTCCACATTGACTGAAAAATTTTAACTTTGTTTTATCGTTCTTTTATTGAGTCTGTTTTATCTTTTTGTTTGGTAGCATGATTTGGTCAGACCTCTGTCACAGAGAAAAACTCACTGAATCAGATAGTGAGATGGTCCAGTCGTCTGATAGGTGAGTCACAGTCCTGTTTAGCCTCCCTGTACTCTACACAGATACAACAGATGGCTTAATCAATTCTTAAAAATGGTTCCCATCCTGTACGGGGTGAATTTCAGCTTCTTTCCCCAGGAGGGAGGTTTCTATTTCCAAGATGTAGAACAAAGTATTATAAAAACAGCTTTGCCCCTGTTGCTGTCACTGAACTAAATAAGGTATGTTTTTTATTTGATTCATATTGTTCATTCTGTAAGCATGCTGTTGTTGAGCCGATATTAAAAAAGAGCAGTTTGGATCCAACTCAGCTTAAGAATTATAGGCCTATCTCTAAGCTTCCATTATTATCAAAAATTCTGGAAAAAGTAGTTGCAGATCAACTTACCACTTTTTTTGAAAAACATGAAATTTATGACAAATTTCAGCCAGGTTTCCATAAAAGTCACTCAACAGAAACCGCATTACTTAAAGTCTCTAGTGACATTATGATGTCAGCTGACTCCGGAGTATCCTCAGTCATGGTTTTGTTGGACTTGACATCTGCCTTTGACACCATTGACCATACCATCCTGATTAACAGGCTCCGGGACGTAGTTGGTGTGTCCGGTCTGGCTTTGAAGTGGTTTCAGTCATACCTCTCCAACAGATCTTTTAGTGTTTTTGCAAATCGGTTTATGTCACATTCTAAAGATCTGACATGTGGGGTACCGCAGGGTTCAGTTCTGGGCCCTATTCTTATTCTTTTGTACATGTTACCTCTAGGACTTATAATTAGGCAGTTCCCTGAGGTGTCTTATCACTTCTATGCTGATGATATTCAGCTCTATTGCTCTTTTAAGCCGATGGAAGTCCATAAACTGTCCTCTTTAATTAAATGTTTAGCTTCCATTGAACAGTGGCTTGGTGACAACTACTTACAGTTGAACTCTAAGAAGTCAGAAACATTAATTAATGCCCCCGACAACCAGATATCTCTAATCAAACAGCATCTTGGTTCTCTTGGCTCATCTGTTCACCTGAGCCTCAGGTACCTTGGTGTGATCTTTGATTCTGCCATGTCCCTAGAACAACACTCTCGCCAGTTAATTAGGAACTGCCTTTTTCAGCTAAGAAACATCTCCAAACTGCGAACTTTGCTGTCTAAGTCTGAGTTAGAAATGGTTATTCATGCTTTTATTTCATCTCGCTTAGATTATTGTAACAGCCTTTTTCTTTGTTTGAGCAAAAGGAATCTTGACCATCTCCAGTTAGTCCAGAATGCTGCTGCAAGGCTTTTAACTAAGACACGAAAAAGAGAGCACATTACACCAGTGTTACGTTCATTACACTGGCTTCCAGTACATTTCAGAATTCATTTTAAAATCTTGGTACTGACTTTTAAAGCTTTGAATTGTGATGGCCCTGCTTACATTTCTGATCTTTTAGAACCCCACGCTCCCTCTCGCAGCCTGAGATCTTCTAATCAAAGGCTGTTGGTAGTCCCACGAACATATTTTAAGACTAGAGGTGATAGATCTTTTAGAGCGGTGGCCCCCAGGTTGTGGAATGCTCTCCCCCCATCATTACATTGCCTTGATTGTATTTATTCTTTTAAAAAGCAACTAAAGACTCATTTATTTAGATTGGCTTTTAATTAGATTTGTGCTGTGTTTTATTATTAATGTATTTTATGTATTTCTGTTTTATATTACTGTGAAGCACTTTGTGGTTTTTATCCTGTGAAAAGTGCTATATAAATAAATTGATTTGATTTGATTTGATTCAAGTACTATATATGTGTTTTTTGTGAGGTTTTAACTATGAATATGTGTTTGTAAAGGGATGCCAAATGCTATCATTTTTCTGCAAAGCAAATTTACCTATGGGTATAAACAAAGTAACCTTAACCTCAAGGTCCGCTAAAAACAACTTTCACTAACACATGAGTGTTTCTTTGATCTGTAGTCAAACTAGTTTAAAGTGTCACTACAACAGAAACTACAATAGAAACATAATTTTAATGCTTTGCTCAGTAACAGGACAGAAAGCCTCCAACAAACATTTTTACATGTTTCTAAATTGCAAACGTGAGAATTTCTGATATTGCTTAATCCCTGGTTCCCCACAAGCACCTCCCTTCCTGCTCTTCCTGTTTCGCTTCTCTTTGCTGATCTCCGTGTCAGACGACCGTCTTCAGCGCAAACAGCACAGATCTGCCGGACTCACAGCTGGACCAACGAGGCAGAGTGGAATCAGACCAGCAGCAGGTTTGAATTCATCTTTTCTCTCAGACATTAGAGGCAGCTTGTGCTTCTGTAACTTAAAGCACTGAAAGTTCCTTCATCCCATTTCTTCTCTGCTCTCCTTTATTGACCGTCGTTGTTCTTGCTTTCTAATGATGCACCATAACGTTTCGTAAAGCCCATCTTGTCGTCTTTCAGTAACCGTTTGAAATGTCCCTCTAGCCCAAATAGTCGAAGAGTTACATTAGTGCGAAGCGCACATCTAAGCGGTGTTGACTTTTCTTATTCCGGTCAGCTGTAGCTTGTGAACGCTTTGTGCTACCGTAATACACCAAATATCCCAGTAAAACTCAGTCTCTCTTCTTTCAGTAACCATGTGAATTTTTCCCCTAGCTCAAATGGTCAATGAGTTACGGTAGTGCGAAGCACACATGGTAAAATCTAGGCGGAGTTGAGTTTTCCTTCTGTGTTTAGATTTTTTTAAATGAACTTCATTGAACACTAGTGATGTGCGGATCGATCCTGAAATATCGATTCCTCCGATACCAATCATTTATGTTCTAGAATCGATTCTCACATTAAAATATCGATATTTTAGTAATTTAGAGTAAATTTGTAGTTTATCATTAACAGGAACACAGTGGAAAGAAACTATAACATTCGTATGGTCTACATTCAAAGGAACTAATTCCTCTTCCGCCTTTCATAGTTATGTGCGAAATACGGCTGTATAAATGTCTCGCAGCCCCGTGGTGTGGGCACTCACAACAATGGCTGAGCGTAGTTGGAGTCATGTGCGGACGTATTTTACCTCCACAAACAGCTGAGACGTGGTTTGCGATACATGTGGCAAAAAAGTGCTCCAAGAGTGAGGTGTTGTGGCCATACTTGCCAACCTTGTGACCTCAGAATTAGGGAGATATTCAAAAGGGCTGTTAGGGTGGGGAGGGGTGATAAATACATTTTACAGGGTTTATTTATCGGATAAAATACATTAAATGTCACCGTTATTATTGGCCGGCCCGGAAACAGCGGGGTTGTCCAAATTCAGAGGCTGCCTCCACCTGAGGACCCGGCCTTCGCGGTCTAAAGAAAGCCGGGTAGTACGTCACGAGCTTCCTCGGTGGAGTGAAACGCTGCCGTCTGCTCCTTGCCATCTAAAATATAACCGGGCGCTGACGTAAACTCTCCACCGTCTCACACTTCTGTTTAATCAGTTTTCTGTTTGACGTTTATTCAGCTGTGTGAAAACCCCGGATGAACCCTGCCAAGGGATTAATAAAGTTACATTTAATTTAATCTAATCTAATAACTTTAATCTCAGCCAAACCGATTTACTCACGAACAAATAAAACACCGAAAAAGCCAAACAATAGCATTTTTAAGTTATCTAAGTGACTTATATATCATGTTTAACCCGAGTAGTGAAAGTCCGCGGGGGTTTGAAAACGATGTGTCGGTCAGCTCAGATATTTGAAGTTTACACAGCTACATTCTCACCTCAAAATATGTTAAAAGTTTTTTTGCGACCCAGAAAGAGAAATAAGAGTAATATTGAAACTAAGCAGCTGCCGTCATTGTTGGAAACTGGAATTGGCTGGGCCGCGCTATGAATTCTGCAATATGTTTTTTTCAATTTTGTTGTCCGGGTGGAAAATCGGGAAAAATTCGGGAGAATGGTGGCTCCGGGAGATTTTTGGTAGGGGCACTGAAATTCGGGATTCTCCCGGAAAAATTGGGAGGGTTGGCATGTATGGTTTTGGCAACATCACTAACCTTGTCAAACACCTCAGAGTAAATATCACAGAATATGACGAGTGTATGTTGAGGCGAACTGAAGAGGATGAGAGGGACAGGTGCTGCTAGGGCGAGACAGACGTCTCTCACGGAGTCCTTTAGTGCTGCAGGCAGGCAGTGTGCTCAAATAGCACACAACTTCAGTTTTTTTTAAAATTTTTATATGATGAACTCTGTATTATTAAGTGATAAGAACAAATAATCTGATGTCCTGTAATCATTATGATGCTATAATTTGAGATACAATAAATAAAATAAGTTTTTGTACAAAGTATCGGTATCGGATCAGTATCGTCGATACCACCCTGAATATTACTTGGCATCGGATCGGAAAGGAAATCAGTGGTATCGCACATCACTATTGAACACACAATGAGTGTACAACATACAAACAGATGAAGTATACAAAAGAACAGAACATTTCTGTGTTCAGACAGCTATAGCTTGTGAACGCTTTGTGCTACCGTAATAAGCAAAATATCCCCGTAAAGCGCAGCTTCTCTTCTTTTCGAAACCTAGCTTTCTCTAGCATAAATGAAGAGTTACAGTCGTTTAAAGACTGCCTGTGGCCCGTCGGCTGGCCATTGGTCAATAAAGCGTTAAGTTCTTCTGCTTTGTTTGAGTATTTCACCTTTTTCACTGATGCACTCACTTCAACCCAGAGGTCTCCTCACACTTTCTCCTTATCGTCTTTTTGATGGACAGGGTGGTAAAAACTCTCTCATGATGTCATTTTATCTCTATGTGAATCCATATTTACTATGAAAGTCGTTTAACAACGTTATTATTTGAAAATAAGTGATGCACAGCAGAGTAAGCATTTCTGAGGCCACTGAGAGAAAAGAGGAACACACTGCCTGTGAGCTCACCAACACACACATTTACACTTGGTTTGTCTTCACAGTAAAAAACACACTTCCTGCTCCTGATGTTCTGTAATTAAAATCTATTTAAGAATTGACACTGTGATTTGTGCTTTTAATTTGATTTTAATTCAACACACAGGAAATGTAATTTGTAGAAACAATGTAACGCAGTGTAACAGAGCAGAAGCACTAAAATAGACTGATGGATTATTCTAATATCAAGGACAAGTATGTTCAGTTCAGTTTTTCTTCTATAACATGTAAACGGCAGCTACCTGTAGCTGTTAAGGTGGAACCTTTTCTGATATGCTACTTTAATATCAGTGTGACAGCTCTGACCATCAGTCTTTGTCTTGCCTGCTAATTTCAGAGGATTCAGCCTTTACAGAGCAATAAATCAAATACAAAAAACATCCTGTTAAAACTGTAACTGTAACAGTAACACGGTCATTATTTTTATTGATTGATTTATTGATTAGCATTCAAATATCTCAGTGAATACAAAATAAAGGTTACCACAAAGCAAGAAAGCATGAGACAAGGCTCATCAAAAGGTATTGGCTGAAGCATATGCTTTACACCAACACTTTTAACAAAAGATCTTTTAGCATGCAGCTCATGTACATAGGGCTCAGAGCAAAGAATAAAACAAAACAAAGCAAACAAACAAACAAAAAACAAAACAAAACAAAAAAAACATTGCACCTTAGATGAGTAACTACATTAAATTAAATTTCATTAAAATAATCAAAGCAAAACAACCAAGAGTTTCAGTATTATTATTTTTGCTCTTTTCATTCTTGATTTATATATTTTTCTAATACTCTATTTTTAAACATGTTTTTAAACAAGGAAAATGAACTACACCTTTTTAAATCACTTTCATAACTATTCCACAGGTTAACTCCTCTAACAGAAACACATCTCTGCTTTATGTTTGTCCTTCTCTTTTTCTTTTTAAAGAAATCTGTTCCCCTTAAGTCATATCGACTCTCTCTGACTTTAAACAGCAAGTTATTTTGTGCTTTATACATTATCTGTGCCATTTTATATTCAACTAAATCATAAAATAGAGAGCAATAAAGTGTGTATAATAATTTCTTGTTCAGGACATGCTTTGTTTTGTAGAGAATAGCAATGGTTTTTGAAATTTTTGTTTTCACATGGTTTATATGCGACTTCCAGCTAAGCTTATCATCAATTATCACTCCAAGAAATTTATTTTTTTGCACACGCTTTCAATTTCAATTCCATTAACCCTGATTTTAGATTCATTTTTCATTTGTTTAGTGCCAAAAATAATACATTTTGTTTTGTTTATATTTAACGATAACTTATTTATATCAAACTAGTTTTTTAATATATTTAACTCCTTTTCCACTGTAGTCAGAAGCTGTTCTAGGTTTTTACCTGAGCAATACAAAGTGGTATCATCAGCAACCAATACACATTTTAACAAATTGGAAACACTACATATGTCATTTATATATGATATGGATACTTCAGGGCCCAGCACAGAGCCCTGAGGAAAGCCACAAGTTACCATCAACTGATTAGATTTTACATTATTGATTTCGACATATTGATATCTGTCATCCAGGTAACTTTTCATCCACTTGTATGCTATGCCTCTTATACTATATCTCTCTAGTTTATTCATTAATATAGAATTATCAATTATATATATATATATATATATATATATATATATTACTACAGGAGGATCACACTCCTATACCCAGTTTGGGTATAAAACTGAAGACTGACGTAATAAGTTAAGGATGAGGATAAGGATGCATTTGTGGTTTATAAGGTCAGATTTTTTTTTATTATTACACTGAACTAATACCTGAAAAACTAAAAAAACCTACCTTATTATCATTACCACCACATTCACATGTCATTGATGTTTTATTTCAAACAGGTCAGTTTTGGATGTATGTGGCCGAGACACTAAAACCTTAATATCAATAAAATAATGTGACACATGACTGTGTTAACGGTTTCTTCTGTTAAAGTCATCTTCTCATGTTTTCTTAGAAAGATGATGAAAGAACCTGTAGAAGAATCACCAACTAAAGCAGCTTCTACTGCAGGTAGGAGATCAATGGTTTGTACAATCCTTTGCCTGTTTGTAATGCTTATTGGGGGAAAAAAAATGTCAGAGCACTTGCACATAGTTATCTATATACTGTCTTTAAAAATGGTCACGAATTCAAATCTGTTGCAACATGTCTTAATCTTTCTTTGGCACATTTTCATAACATGACACCTGTCAGTCTAAGGGGCTTGGAAAAGAAAGCAACTTTACTCAAAATGATCTCCTTGGCATCAATGTTTGAGGGGGATACATGTTTATGTCTCTTCCTTCTTCTTGTAGAAGAGGAGCTTGCCAGGGTGCGGTCAGCGTTTGTTTGGAGGGTGTCAACAGAAATCCTCAAACAGCTCCTTGAGGCCCTTGTAAGTGACGGTGTCTTAAATGAATTGGAGAAAGAATCAATACTGGAAGGGAACCCAGTCAGAGCAGATAAGGCACGTTGCTTCATTGATACAGTGAGGAAGAAAGGGGACAAAGCCAGCAGGATAATGGTCAGACATCTTCAGACTATAGATCTCTCCCTTTTCTCTCAGCTGCGTTTATACTCTGATCCATCTGCTCAACAAGGTGAGTCCACTTTTCTCTGTAGTTTGTTGAGATGTGAAGTGTAAAACCTCAGAATTTAATATAACGAAAAGCAGAAAGTGGGAACTTCATTCCACAACATACATTTGGATTTATTAAAGGGCTGCTAACAATGGAAAAAAAAAACCTTTCCCAAACGTCCATGAAGGAGTGAAGATCATTAGAAGATGTATTGGTAGCAGAATAAACCCTGCAATTACCTCTTAAATCCTTGCCTGCAAGACCACTGTGACCACAATCATCACATGTACAAACTACAAACTACTGGAGAATAAAAAAAAATCTCTTAGAGACATGCTGAAAACAACTCCCTGAAAAGTAATGAGGTGGAATAAGAAGTATGTTGTACTAACCAAGGATTTTAAGTGTGTTGTACTTACAGAGTAGTAAACTAAAGTATTACACTTGAGAGAAATTATATCACATAAGCGTTTAACTTAAAATAGACTGCTCAGAATGATTTTTTTAACATAGATTTTTCTTAGCTCTATTTATGTGAACAGTAATCTTATTTGGTTGTTAAAACCGTGAAAACTAATTGCCTTAAAAAAAAAAAAATAGTGTCACTTGTATGACACTAGTTTTTTAGTTGTTAAAACTAGCTTGTTTAGTTGTTAAAACCGTGAAAAACTAATTGCTTTAAAAAAAAAAAATAGTGTCACTTGTGTGACTTCTTGAGTGCTTCAGAAACCCATGAAGGAAAAATATTCCAGTCTTCTAAGAGTCACAGTATGCATAATCCCTTTTCGAGTTTATGGCAGGAATTTAATGTGAAATATTGAATTCCCCTCAGATGTTTATTTTAAACAGTGTAGGTAGCAGTTGAAAGACAGCATGAAAGTTCAGTGGTATTTTTAGTGACAAAATTTGGAGAAGTCCAGAGTTGAAAACTTGTTTAGTTTGTAAATGTTCCCATTGGTTACACAAGCCACAAACCCTTAGTGTGACTGCACAGAAGTTCCATTTATTTAAATTATAACAGAACAGGAGCTTCTTTGGTTTGGTGATGATTTGTTGTATCTCAAGCTGAGCATCACTCAGTGAATGAAGCCAGATGTATTTTTCATGACATGAAGATTGAAGAAGCACAAATAACCCAACAATCCAAACAAGTAATTTAAGTAACTCTTTGAGACCATTCGTTAAAATGTCAGTGGAAGTACACACTTGATCAAAAAGAAAGTGGAAAAGATTTGAAGAAAAAGGCACCTCTACACCTTTGCCAAAGTAATATCTTTGCCCATCCTTCACCACAGAAGCCTGTTTAAAACCAAACACAAAGATGGTAAATGTTGGTATGAGTGATCAGTCGTCACCATGCATGTAACCTGTGTACAATCACTAAAAGACACAGATTTCATAATATAATAAAATGATCTAAAACTTGTTAAAGGGAATGCTGGTAAATATATGATTGCTATGTGATGGCTAATATCCATCTGCTTATGTCCAAGAAGATAGACTAAATCATTCACTGTTGAATATAAACAACGTCAGTAGCTGTTTGGTTCTCTCCCACTTCCTCATCATGCTGGTAATAGGCAAAATACTACCTGCTGTCTCTCCTCCAGGCAGATACCCTGAAGTAAAAAAAACTACAAGAAATATGAATAAACATTAGAATGTAAATAATGTCCGGCATCCAAGCTTTTTGGTTTAGTACTAATGTAACTGAAACAATTTTCTCTTCACTTTAATAGCAGGATGGTGCACTTATACTTGATAAGATTTCTTCAGTATTGTAATTTGAGAATGAAAAAATTTGAAGAAAAAAAATGTAAAAATGCAAAACAAAAAAAGAAGACAAAGAAATAAACAGACTGTTTTTTTCTTGCTATTTAAATGATTTATTTAGAGGCTCTTCAAAGTTGTCAGCCTCGGCTTAAATCTAAGTTGAAGAAGAAGTTCCAGTGTGTGTTTGAGGGGATCGCTAAAGCAGGAAACCCAACCCTTCTGAATAAGATCTACACGAAGCTCTACATCACAGAGGGAGGGACTGCAGAGATCAGTGATGAACATGAGGTCAGACAGATTGAAACTGCATCCAGGAAATCAGATAGACCAGAAACCAGAGTCAGACAAGAAGACATGTTTAAAGATTCACCTGGAAGAGATGAACCAATCAGAACAGTGCTGACAAATGGAGTGGCTGGCATTGGGAAAACAGTCTTAACACAGAAGTTCACTCTGGACTGGGCTGAAGACAAAGCCAACCAGGACATCCAGCTCATATTTCCATTCACTTTCAGAGAGCTGAATGTGCTGAAAGAGGAAAAGTTCAGCTTGGTGGAACTTGTTCATCACTTCTTTACGGAAACCAAAGAAGGAGGAATCAGCAGCATTGAAGACCTCCAGGTTGTGTTCATCTTTGATGGTCTGGATGAGTGTCGACTTCCTCTGGACTTCCACAAAACTACAATCTTGACTGACCCTAGAAAGTCCACCTCAGTGGATGTGCTACTGATAAATCTCATCAGGGGGAAACTGCTTCCCTCTGCTCGCCTCTGGATAACCACACGACCTGCAGCAGCTAATCAAATCCCTCCTGACTGTGTTTCCATGGTAACGGAGGTCAGAGGATTCACTGACCCACAGAAGGAGGAGTACTTCAGGAAGAGATTCAGAGATGAGGAGCAGGCCAGCAGGATCATCTCCCACATCAAGACATCACGAAGTCTCCACATCATGTGCCACATCCCAGTCTTCTGCTGGATCACTGCTACAGTTCTGGAGGATGTGCTGAAAACCAGAAGGGGAGGACAGCTGCCCAAGACCCTGACTGAGATGTACATCCACTTCCTGGTGGTTCAAGCCAAAGTGAAGAAGGTCAAGTATGATGAAGGAGCTGAGACAGATCCACACTGGAGTCCAGAGAGCAGGAAGATGATTGATTCTCTGGGAAAACTGGCTTTTGATCAGTTGCAGAAAGGAAACCTGATCTTCTATGAATCAGACCTGACAGAGTGTGGCATCGATATCAGAGCAGCCTCAGTGTACTCAGGAGTGTTCACACAGATGTTTAAAGAGGAGAGTGGACTGTACCAGGACAAGGTGTTCTGCTTTATCCATCTGAGTGTTCAGGAGTTTCTGGCTGCTCTTCATGTCCATCTGACCTTCATCAACTCTGGAATTAATCTGCTGGAAGAACAAACAACCTCCCAGAAGTCTGAAACGGGAAAATCTACACTTAAGCACTTCCACCAGAGTGCTGTGGACAAGGCCTTACAGAGTCCAAATGGACACCTGGACTTGTTCCTCCGCTTCCTTCTGGGTCTTTCCCTGCAGAACAGTCAGATTCTCCTACGAGGAATGCTCACACAGACAGGAAGAAACTCACAGAGCAGTCAGGAAACAGTTCAGTACATCAAGAAGAAGCTCAGTGAGAATCTGTCTGCAGAGAAAAGCATCAATCTGTTCCACTGTCTGAATGAACTGAATGATCGTTCTCTAGTGGAGGAGATCCAACAGTGCCTGACATCAGGAAGTCTCTCCACGGAGAAACTTTCTCCTGCTCAGTGGTCAGCTCTGGTCTTCATTTTACTGTCATCAGAAAAAGATCTGGATGTGTTTGACCTGAAGAAATACTCTGCTTCAGAGGAGGCTCTTCTAAAACTCCTACCGGTGATCAAAGCCTCCAACAAAGCTCTGTAAGTAAAAATGTACTCATTCTTTTATTTTTGAAATATTGATTCTACTTAACAAAAAAACAATCAAGTGAGCAATTTAAGAAATATAAACATCGTGATGGGTGCTGATCCATTAAAAAACCTTAAAAAAATTGAAATGAATGATCATCTGCAAGTATATGATCCTTTTGAATTGTCAGAGCAGCAGAAATTATCAGCATTTCTGAGACATCTGTGGGTTTATCACTTATCAAAGTACCTTCCAGAACTGTTTTCTTTGCACCAAAAACTCATGGACCAGTCCGGTGTTCTGTTACTGTTTACTCTTCAGTTATCATTCATTTCATCTCTGGTGTTCTAAAGTAATTTCTCTGCATTAGTGCACTGCTCAGTTCAATATCGGAGTTAACTTTTTTCTATATTATTATTCTCTATTGCGCTGGCTTCCAAACTAGGGTACGCCTACCCTCGGGGGTATGGGAGAGGCTGTAGGTGATTCGTGGGACGGGGTAATTACCAATTCAAAAAGCCTAAATTTGCACTAATACAGTTTAATGTGGCTATTACATACATGTGTATATACCACCCTCTGGTGTTTAGCAAAACAATTGCCCTGACAAAATACATGAGTGCGACTTCCCCAATTGACTGACGCCTGACTGTTGAAGTTGCACTGTTGAAGAAATGGACAAATGGTTAACCAGAAAAAAATGCTCTGCCACCGAAACAGCGGCCACTACCACCAATCAGCTCATATCTGAAGATGCATTTGCCAGTGACCGCGCAGGTGATTGTTCAACAATGTGTTTGTCAGATTGGGATGCCAGCACAGATGTATCTGTGGTTACTAGCCAAGTATCTAGCATAGAAGGAGACAGTCATGTGGAAAGTAATGAAGGGTCTGATGTGGAGCCTCAAAGTGGGAGAAAGCATGTCACCTCTGACTGTAACACAAAGAAGCGCAAATATGATGACAATTATATTTCACTGATGTTCACATGTATAAATACTGGGGATTTTCCCAGCCATAATGTGATAATTGTGCAAGTATTGTTTCACAACTCAATGAAACCTTCAGTATTGCACAGACATTTAGAGACAAATCATCCCCATTTGAAAAATAAACCATGAGAATATTTTGAGCGACAGCTAAAATCACTTTCAACAAGTAAAAGCTGCATTCAAGTGCCAGATCCTATGAATAAAAACAAACCACAAGCATCTTATATGGTCAGTTTTAGAGTGGCTAAAAACAACAAACCCCACACTATTGTGGAGGACCGCATTCTCCCTGCTGCTTTAGATATGGTAGTGAGAATGTTGGGGAAAAAGGCAAAAAAGACAATACAGTCCATTCCATCATCAAACAATGGTGTCTCATCAATGCAACATCAGAAAATGTTTTACAGCAGCTACTTCAGCACATACACCACAGTGAATTTTACGCAATACAACTGAATGAGTCCACGGATGTGGCTCCTTGTATATTTGCACAACATTCATGAAGGAACCGTCAAGGAGAACATGCTGTTCTGTAAACCACTCGAAGAAAGGACAACTGCAGTAGATATTTTTCAAAAGCTGGACACATTTATGATCACACATGGACTCGTGTGGGACAGATGTGTTGGCATCTGCATTGATGGTGCACGGGCCATGACTGGGAGACACAGAGGTGTGGTTTGTGTGTGCAGGCAGTAGCGCCAGATGCTTCTTGGGTACACTGCAGCATCCAGAGAGGCGCTTGCTGCAAAGGGAATACCTGTCTGTCTGAAACATGTCTTGGACACCACTGTAAAAATTGTTAACTTGTTGAACTCCCACTTATTTGCTGCATTGTGCAGTGAGATGGGCAGCGAGCCTGAGACTGTATTACTCCACACAGAGGTTTGCTTGCTCTCAAGAGGGTACAGTGCTGCCCTGTTTCTTTGAGCTGAGGGAAGAACTTAAAGTTTTCTTCAGTAACCATCCCTTTGAGCTGTCTGAACATTTGCATGATGTAGAGTACCTTACGTGCCTGGCTCATCTTGTGATATATTTTCCCGTCTGAACAAACTCACTCTCGGATTACAAGGCGTTTCTACAACCATATTCATTGTTTATGATAAAGTTGTGGCCATGATAAAGAAGTTAAACCTTTGGAAGAACTGCATGGTCAAAAACAACACAGAAGCACACATTATCAAACAGTGTAAAGCATGACTGTAACATGCACCTTCAGGAGCTGGCGGCGCAGTTATGCTGATACTTCTCATAGATGGGCGGGTTAAATGATTGGATACATCACCCATTCACCTCCGTGCCTACTTCGTCATCAGCGTCTGAGCAGGAGAGCCTAATTCAGATCACCACAGATGGATCTCCTTTTTTTAAATTTTTTAATTTTTTATGCCTTTCCCATTTGGTTCTTTAGCCGTCAGAATTGTTGTCTGAAGACCAACAAGGATACCCAATGGATTTATTTTGCCAAATGGATCATCATGGCATTGCCGTATTGGTCCATTTGATCAACCTTTGTTTTTATTATTTATTTTATTTTATAAATAAAATATTTAGCTGCAAACGGGACAGACGGGACAGACATGAGTGAGGGATAGGAAAGGGAGAAAGAAAGAGGAAGGAAAAGAAAAACAGAAGGGGAGAGGGACAGTGAGAAAGGGGGGAAAAAATATCTCCGGGATCACCTGTTGAGAGAAAAAGAATAGAAAACAAGCAAAAAAAAAAACAAAGCAACATACTAAACACAACACCATCGCATTAATCTAGCTAAGTGTAAACAGCAGTAAATACTAAATATTGACTGTTGTTGTGCAGCACGCAGGACAGACAGCGCACAATGTGCTTTGAAGTAGCAGCCAAGAAAGGTGTGATTTAAGTCTACGAACAGTGAACACCCGTGTGCACACCTGTGTGGATCGGCGCGCTTGTATTCAAATGGTTTCCCCATGTAATGGTCTGCAAGAGGATGTAGAGAGCCATAGCCCTGTCCCCCAGGGCATGAAGCAGGCATGGAGGAGATCCAAGCCCCAGACATCCAGAGGCCCCAGAGTGCAAGAGCCCAAGGAGGACCACTGGAGGGGCATCCGTGCCACCTTCATGGGAAGGGCTGAGGATCCCCAGACGAGGGGTCACCCAGTAGCCACCGGGCAGAAGCTAGAGGGGGCTGCACCGGCGTGCCCGCCGGCTCTGCCGGCAGCCAGCTGTGCCAGAGTGAACGAGCTGCAGGCACAGAGGCCAGAGGCTCGAGGGCCCCCCGTGCCCCGGAAGAGGCCTGACCGAGCAACAGGCGCCAGCCCCGCCAAGTAGCCACCGGGAGTGAGCTGGTACATACCTGAGCGCCCAGCCCCGGACACCAAGAACCACCAATGCACCGACCCCTGAGGGCATCAGTCACCGGCAGGGAGTGTGGTGAGGGGAGATAGGCCTCCACACTTTGGAGGGCCTGGGAGTTCCCAGAGAGGTGGAGTCTAAGACCCGACCTGACATATAGACACAGACAAACAGGCACACACAGACACAGACATGCATTCCCACCCTCATGCACACATATACAAACACTCAGCACTCACCCAACGTAGGGATAGGGACAGGGACAGATGGATCTCCTAAAAGACCCTGCGCACTGAACAGCCTGTAACTTATTTATATGCAAATACAGAAGTGTAATTAAAAAGTGAAATTTAAATAGTTTCCTTCATTTTATGACTTAAGAGATTTCTAGTTAACCATAACTTCTAGTGGACTCCAATATATTAGTTTATATTGTCTAGGTTGAACAAATGCCATAAATATAATCTTTCTGTATTTTTTCTTATTTTTTTGTAGGCTGAGCATCTGTGAACTTTCAGAGAGAAGCTGTAGAGCTCTGTCCTCAGTTCTCACATCCCAGTCCTCAAGCCTGAGAGAGCTGGACCTGAGTAACAATAGCATGGAGGATTCCGGAGTGAAGCTTCTGTCTGAAGCAGTGGAGAGTCCACATTGTAAACTGAGAACTCTGAGGTCAGATCAAGTATATTCATTTTTTTTCTTTTGGTCTTTTTTTTCAGTTGACAAAATTAAACAGTTAAAAATTTAGCCCATAAATGTCAGCTTTATCAATTGTTGTTTTTAAATGAAACTGTCATATTTTTAACCTGTTTAACCTCAGATGATAAGGATTCTTTAAAACACATTGCAAGTAAATAGCGCTAAATGTAGTAGTAAGTAGCTCCTTACTGAACCCTGATTACAGTTTAACAAGTGTTGTTTCATTGTTCATGTTTTCATTTTCAGACTGAGTCTTTGTAACCTCTCATTGAGAAGCTCTGACAGTCTTTCTGCTGGACTGCAGAATCTGAACTGCAAGCTGACTAGTCTGCGGTCAGATCAAGAGATATTTTGTTTCTCAAAATTAACCAATTAAAGTCCATCCATTTGTTGTTGCATCTTATGAGGTTTCCTGAAGTATTACTGAAAAAAAAGTGATTAAATATATGAAACATATTATTTGTGTTCTTGATTAATTTTCAGACTGAGCGCCTGTAACCTCTCAGAGAGAAGCTATGAAGCTCTGTCCTCGTTTCTTAGCTCCCGGTCCTCTAGTCTGAGAGAGCTGGACCTGAGTAACAACAATGTGCACGATTCAGGCGTGAAGGTTCTGTCTGGCGCAGTGGAGACTCCACAATGTAGACTTAAAACTCTCAGGTCAGGATTCAAAAATGTCCATACACTGTCATTTAAAATCTATATTGTTGCACAAACTAAGCTTAGCAATTGTTAAGTGACCTTTTATTTACCTTTGAGTGGATGATTCTACTCTGAAAAACAGTCATAACATTTTTTATAGTCACGTTTTGTTTTTGTTATCGTTTCTTTTTAGAAAATTACTTTATGAACGGATAAACTTACATATATATATAGCCATTTTGTGTCTATGACATACCAATATCCTTCCATGCTGGTAGGACAAAAACTTCCAAATGACATGTTTAAGGTTCTTATGAGCATTAATGATATAGAATTTTGGGAAACATTATAGAAATGTCTTCATAGGAATAATCAGTATAGGAGGTTATTGGTGATATTTATTCACTGTTTAATTTTAATTTACACAACATAATGTTACATTTCTTAAAATTGAGATTTTTATTCTTTCTTAAAAACAGAAGTCTTTATTTCAGAGGCACTTCTGTCCACTAAACATAAAATCCCAATTTCTGACAGTATTCTGAAGGTTCTTGCAGTATTGATTGTTCATTACACAATTATTAGCAACATATTCCTAAATATTTGCTCAGATTTACTATTTTTGTCAACAAAAAAAAAGTTTAAAAAAAAGGTATTGGTCAATGTGAAATATACCTATGTGATTGCCTGTAATAGTACACTTTTTTTTTTTTGATTATTATTTTCAATTAATTAAAAATAAGACTCATGGTAGGCATTACTGAAGCAGTTCCGACCATGGGTTTGACTTCCCCAAAACACCAGACCAGCTCTTGCTCCTCCCACAAAACAGCTTTAAACCTGTGTGGTTACCACAATAAATGTAGTAGTCTTCCCGAAGTATATTTCATTTTATATACAATGCAGTGCCTCTTCATTCTTCGTATATCCATGCTGGACATTTTGATAGACTTGGTCTCAGATTTTTTGTAGTTTATTGCTCTTGTTTAAGGTCAGAAGTTTTTGTACATGTAGCAACCCACTCGTTATACTGAGTCTAACCCCACTTGCCTCAGTTTCGACTTCCTAGTTGGGGTGTTGGGTTCTTTATAGCACAGATACCACAAATGGTTCTCGTATGTACAGGAATCAGGGATACTAACACTAAACCCCTGCATAAACATTAAAAAAAAAGAATTGACCCCAGACCACTCTTTAGCACAGAAACTGAACATTTACTGAACATAAGGGTAGGACAGACAATGTACAAAAAACACATTTCTTTTTAACTCAAATGATATTACAGTTTCATTCAGTAAATGAAATATACTCTTTGAATACCCTTTAAAATGATATTAAGTCTTAGTGGTTAACTCACTGATATCAGAAATACGCTATGTAAATATACTAAATGTGCTATACTCACATATAGGCCCCCAGCACACTGACATTCACACTCATTACAGGCCAGTTTGTCAGCTGGAAAACACAGACGGAAACACAGGCGGTGTCTAAGTACTCAAGTATGCAAGTCTGTACTCGTGTTCTTGCTAGTCTGTACTTTGTAAAATTAGACGGAAGTCCAGACTTCCCCAGAACGCAGCGCAATCATTCTACAATTGGAACGGCAGTGTAGCTGGTGATATCTCAGCTCCAGAGTTTTACTGCCATCTCCCATCAATTTAACTGTGATTAATATTTGGAATGGAAATTACACATGATGTAAAAAATTGCCACCTAGCAATTTCTGGTAGATTTCTTTAAGAAAAAAAGAGTTTAAAAAGGTATTTTAAGCAGTTTGGCAAAATTCGCTATTACATATGATTTATTTTATAATGTCTAATAGGCTTTATACAGTTCAGTACAATCATGACATGACAGAAAGACAAGCTTAATCTCTCTATTAAGAAAAATAGTATACATGTATGCTTGAATAAAAACAAACAGGTGAGATGTTAGAACGCTTTTATTTTTATTTTTAGTAGACAGTCAAGCAACGTGCCGGGAGTCCGCTGTTCTTGCCAGCTCTGATGAGCCTTGACCTACCAATCAGCCATTGAGCTGGTGGGCTAACAGACCTCTCCAAAAATATCAGAGCACTTTTGCAAATATGTGATGTCTTGATAAATCGAGCAGATATTATAGGTTTACACAGCTACATTCTCATCTGAAAATATCTTAATAGTTTATTTTGTGTCACAGAAACAATAATATTTAAAACTTTTTAGCTGCTCTTCTCCGCCATTGCTGTGTTTGAGTTTTGGACAAAAGTCCATAGGAATTATAAGTACTTACTGCGGAATTCCTATCCGGGCTACATCCAGTACATACACTTCTTTAAAAGCTCTCCACAGCAGTGCAAGGCAAAGCACGCAAACAGCAGGGTAGTCAGGGTACTCTCTCAACTAATTAGATAGCCCCTTAACCTACATCACATGGCTAATTTGCGTTCCTTTTCCTCTTTTAGCAGCACAAGGACCCAAAGACCTGACGTCTACTGAATCTCTTTATGTCTTTAATATTTCAACAAACAAAAGCAGGAAAATGCAAAATAAAAAATAAAATAAAAAATACGTACTGAACAAATCAATAGGATAATACATAATAAATAGTATTTGTTCATATATAATCTGTATTCATATGTAGCCTGTTGAAAACAATTTTGATATTTTTAAGCAATATTATACTTATTTTAGGCCTTATTTACACAATGCTATTAAGTAATTGGGCTCTGGGTTCTTTTTTCAGTGTACTTTCGTACTATATAATTTAACTTACTTTTAATTTACTTGTCTGATTTGTAAAAGTAGTATTACCCACGAAAATGAACAGTAGTGACTAACAGTGCAGTAAATTACACCATACACAATGTAAAGTAGATCTTAGCAACAGTCCTTTAATTAGCCAAAATAATAAAATGGTATGTTTTAATATTCGGGCTAACCGAAAAACAGCAATATACTAACTGTACAATGAATCCCCACATACAGTGTATACCACTGGTAATAGAAACAATTACTGCCCCAAAAACTAAACATAAAGCTGGCACAAATACATCCTACTTTGCAGGCCTATGCTAATACTTGAGAATGTAGCAATCCAATAAGATCTCCAAACTAAAGTCTTTTCAGTAAAAGGGCAAAAAAATCCGTCAACAAATGCGTTTGCGCTGACAAACACGTCCTTCATTTCCCCGGATTTGAAGGATGGGTCAGGTTCGTGGCCCAACCTATTTCAGAATTCATAGCACGGCTCTGCCAGTTCCAGTTTCCAAATATGGTGTCAGCTACTTAGCTGTATTATTACTCTTTCTGGATCACAAAATGAACTTTTAAGATATTTTCAGATGAGAATATCCATCCATCCATCCATTTTCTTCTGCTTATCCGGGGCTGGGTTGTGGGGGCAGCAGCCCAAGCAGAGAAGCCCAGACCTCCCTCTCACCAGCCACCTCCTCCAGCTTGTGCGGGGGAACACCCAGGCATTCCCAGGCCAGTCGAGAGATATAATCTCTCCAGCGTGTCCTGAGTCTGCCCGGGGCCTCCTCCGGTGGGCCATGCCCAGAACACCTCACCCAGGAGGCGCCCAGGAGGCATCCTTGTCACATGCCCAAACCACCTCAACTGGCTCCTTTCAATGTGAAGGAGCAGTGGCTCTACTGATCCTGGTCCTGCTTTTTCTCCTGATTGGCCGAACTTCTCACCCTATCTCTAAGGAAGATGCCAGCTAACCTTCGGAGGAAGCCCATTTCCGCCGCTTGTATCCGTGATCTTGATCTTTCGGTCGCTACACACAGCTCATAACCATAGGTGAGGGTAGGGATGTAGATCGACCGATAAATTGAGAACTTCACTTTTACACTCAGCTCTCTCTTCACCACAACAGACCGGTACAGCGTTTGCACCACTGCGGCCGCAGCACTAATCTGTCTGTCGATTTCCCGCTCCCTTCTCCCATCACTCATAAACAATACCCCAAGATACTTGAACTCCTCCACTTGGGGCAGGAACTTGTCTCTGACCCGGGTTGGGCACTCCACCTGGTCCTCAGCCGAAAGATGAAAATGTAGCTGTGTAAACTTCAAATATCTATTGATTTATCAAGACATCACATATTGGCAAAACTGCTCTGATATTTTCGGAGACACCTGTTATTCACCAGCTCGATAGCTGATCGGGAAGTCAAGGCCCACTAGAGCCGGCGAGAAAATCGGACTCCCGGCGTTTTCAGACCTGCCACGGTCTTTTGCTTCTTAGGTTAAAGATGACATATAAATCACTTAGATAACTTAAATATGTTGCTTGGCTTTTGGCTTATATTAAACAATGCACATATGTTTTTACTCATTTTACATGAATTTTGACTTTTTAATAAAATAAAATAAAATTTTAATAAAATAAAGAAATTGAATAAATACTTTTTTTTTTTTTACTATTTATGCATTTTTAAAATCCGGGTTATGTTATTAATTGTGTATATTCCCTGCACTTGTTATAGATGTTCACATGACCTATAAAAAATTGCCAAGTCCAAATTTCAAAAGGTGAATGTCATATTGACCTTCAGGTTGGGTTGTGGTTGGAAGTCCAAATTTTGGACCTAGTTTGGACATCGTATAATTTCCAGAATGGACCCAATGGGATCTGCATGTCTGTCCTATGTCCAGTGTTTAGTGGGTTATAATAACTAATACGATAATAAGAAAGAAGACAAGGTTTTATTATATTGATTTGAAAATACTTTCGATTTTGTTTTGGGATTTCCACTAAAATATCAAATAATTATATAATTATATATATATATATATATATATATATATATATATATATATATATATATATATATATATATATATAAGGATGGGTGGTTTCTTTGTCGGTTGCAGTTGCCCCTGCAACTGAGATGACCGACCTTGCTGACCATACATACAATACACAAACTTCACGTTGGGGAGACAGGAATGTGTAATGTGTAACACAAAAGGGCAGATCAGGAGAAAAAAAGGATTTCTGCTCCAACTGATCCCCAAAGTAGTTGGCATGAGGAGAAGACAAAAATCTTCAGCATATAAAAAGCACAAATATCATCACATCATAACACCATAAAAACACAAGACAAGCAACATGGGGGAGTATGCCAATGTGCACAGCTGCATCTTGGACGCAGCTTTCTCGCTAATATTGTAGTGTGTTGCCTTACTCTGTTAACAACTTGAAGTGACTATTGTTGTCCATTGGGAATTGTCTCTTATAAATAAAGTTAAATGAAATTGAGTGGATGGAAATTGAAAGATATTATTGTATCTGACAAACAGAAAATCATAGCTCACAGATGGAGTGTTGTGTGTTTTCAGTCTGTCAGGCTGTTTGGTCACAGCAGACGGCTGCACTTTTCTGGCCTCAGCTCTGAGCTCCAACCCCTCCCATTTGAAAGAGCTGGACCTGAGCTACAATCATCCAGGAACTTCAGGACTAAAGCTGTTGTCGGCTGGACTGAAGAATCCAAGCTGGAGACTTAAGACTCTCAGGTATGGGGGAGAGTGTCTGATCGAACAGGAAGAGAGTACTTGAACATATTTACTGTGGATTCAGCTTTTAATGTAGAGAACAGTTAACATAAAACCTACGCTTAAGCTGAGAATGATTTTTGTTGAACAAAATGTGCTTTGCTGCTAATCATCCACAGCAGTTCACTTAGTATAGTGTTGTTAGCTACCGTGCTGTTAAATCTTTGTATATATAAATAAAATATTCAAGGATCAGTGTTTGCTGCCTTCTTCACATGTATAGGTTTGTATTACCACAGTCAGAGATGCTGCTGTTGTTCATTTTATTATTTTTAACATTGTATGCTAGCCAACAACAGTCGCAATTTAATTTTTATTGTTATATTTTGATGGAATAGAATATATATTTGAAAATGAATTATTTTCTAATTCTCTGTTTGTCTTCATTAAGTTGTCAGTAATCAGACAATAACTCAGACTGGAAGTAATCTTAATGACAAATGATTTTTCCCCTCCCCTCCTCCTTCCAGGGTGGAGCCTGCTGGAGTCCGATGGTTAAAACCAGGTCTGAGGAAGTGTAAGTGCGTTTTTAATGTGATTTATTAAAACAAAGCAGTACACATCCAACCATCTTCTGTCAGGGTGCCCGGCTTGCTGACCCAGTGTTTTCAGTTAAGCTTTGTCACCATTGAGTTTTCTATCCCCGTTTCCTGTTTTACTGTCTTAGTTATCTTTCTGTGTGCATTATGTTCTGTTCCACTTCCTATGTATTGTTAGTTAGATTAAGTTCAGCTATGTACTCACCTGTTTCTTATCATCCTCATTATCCAGTGTATTTAATCCATCAGTTCTCCTCAGTTCCCTGTCTTGTCACAGTCTAATCCACGTGTGTGTTACCCAGTTCAGTTTAAGTCAGCTTATGTTCTGTCCATCCATTCCTTACAATATGCACCATCTACATCCCCAATCTGCCAGCGAGTCCTGCATTTAGGTCCCCTCTTCTCTCTCACCACACCACACCACGATGCTGACAGAATGACGAGACTTGTGCTGCGAAGACATGATATGAACCTCGAATTATACCAATGGCAGCAGGCAGCATTCTTCTTTCTGGAAAGAGAGCTGGGGTTTAATCTGTGGCTTATGCTCCAACATGAGCATGTCTTTGAGGGGATTCATCTGGCTCTAGAGAGTCCTTGAAGGCACTGCAGTCCTCCACCTGCTGCCTCACCTGCACGCGATCCTTAGCCATGGGAAATAGGCGCCAGCCGCTGATCTCCGGCTGCTCGGTCCTCATGCATCCACCTACTGCCTCATTCACTAGCACTCCCACCTTGTCGTGGCAAAGCGGCTCTGCCTCCCATTTCATCCTGATGGAGGTTACATCATTCAGCAGGTCTGTTGTTTCTTTCAAGAGGAGGCAAAGCTCCCGCTGCTGCCGCTGCTCTCGCAAGCAGCAATATCTGGTGGTGAGTGAGTCAGACATTTTTCTTCATTTTCACCATGAGCCAAAGACTCCTCCTCACCATAGACCAAATACCATTTCTTCTACTAAAAAAGTCAGTGATTGGTTATTGTCAACCTATGGTGGACTGTCAAAAAAAATGTAATTACCACCCGGCACCCATAAAAACTGTTTTTCCCTTTTAGGCTTCACAAAGGACATTCTTAATTCCAGATCCGATCACTTCTCTCATCCTGTCTCCATGCCAAGACCTGTCTCCCAGCCCCAAGACCTGTCTCTCAGCCTGTTCCTGTTCGCAGTGCCGTTAGGGCCCAGCCAGTCCCTGTACCACTCCCCGGGCAGTTAGCGCTCAGCATTTCACCACACCCTTGCCAGGTCCTCGGGTAGGGGCAACTGACGTCCAGCCGTCACCCATTCCCATGCCTGCTCCCAGGGCAAGGACAGCTGAGACCCAGTCCATTCCAGCACCCATACCTGTTCCCCGGGCTTGGGTGACTGGTGTCCAGCCAGCTCCTGCACCTGTCCCTGCACCTAAGGTGAGGGAAGCCACTCAACCCATCCCTGCATCCATACTTGTTTCTCGAGTTGGGACGGCTAGGGTCTGGCCAATTCCTCCACCAGTACCGGTGCCAAGTCTCCACCAGAGGTTTCCCACCTGCGGGTCCTGCTTTTTCTCCACTAGAGAGCTTTGCCAAATCACACCACCAGCAACCTTCCCACCTGTTAGAGGTGTCCCATCACTTCTGCTGGTCCACAGTGGAGCATCACGGGTGCTGCCGCTGGCCACACGACCACCCACCTGAACTGATTTGTCTTTGGCACTGGCCACACAGTCGCCCACTCGAACTGATTCATCTTACGCGCTGTCCATGCGGTCATCCACCCAAATTGAGTCATCTTAGCAACTGGTCACGCAGCCGCCCACCGAAACTCATTTATTTTTAACTCATTATCCAGTATATTTAAGTAATCAGTTTTCCTCAATTACTTGTCTTGTCCTCTAATCTGCATGTGTGTTTTCTGGTTCAGTTCAGTCCACCAGTCATTCAGTTTCAGTCAGTTTATGTTCTGTCCGTCCAGTCCTTGGAATAAACACCATCCACATCCTCAATCTGCCTGCAAGTCCTGCATTTGGGTGCTCTCTTCTCTCTCACCACACCACAACACTGACATCTTCAAACTGTCACATCACTGATTTACATCTCCGATGTCAGTAGTCATCATCAAAGTGTTAATCAATGAACAGATGATGGATCCATAACTGCAGTTGGATTGTGTTTGTTCTCTCCATCAGATTCCTGTCAACTCACAATCGACACAAACACAGTAAATAGAAACCTCAAACTATCTGACAACAACAGGAAGGTGACACATAATATTATGGAGGTTCAGTCATATCCTGATCATCCAGACAGATTTGATGTTTGGCCTCAGCTGCTATGTAGTAATGAACTGACTGGTCGCTGTTACTGGGAGGTCGAGTGGAAGGGAAACATTTCTATATCAGTGAGTTACAGAAGAATCGGAAGGAAAGGAAACAATGATGACTGTTGGTTTGGACTCAATGATCATTCCTGGAGTCTGCACTGCACTGATGGTGGTCCTCAGTTTGTCTGCCACAATTGCAGATCCACAACCATCCCCCCCTCCTCTTCCTACTCCTCCTCTGTCTCTAACAGAGTAGCAGTGTATGTGGACTGTCCTGCTGGCACTTTGTCCTTCTACAGAGTCTCGTCTGGCACTCTGATCCGCCTCCACACCTTCAACACCACATTCACTGAACCTGTTTATCCTGGATTTTTATTGTCTTTTCATGGTGCCTCAGTGTGTCTGTGCTGAGTTGAGTATAAAGAGTGTCCTCTTGTTAGAGAAATACTCTACGCATTTTAAGGTTAATGGAGTCAATGAGTTGATGTTTTAAACTGTTCTAAATGATTCCTTGTAAACTTCTTCCTCTTCACTCCTTTAAAGATGGAAGCTACAATTATTCCAGGATCCATTCTTAGGAATATTTTAATGTGCCTGAATAGCACTGCATATGCTGTGTTTCACTTTAGTTTGAATGAAACATGAAATCTATCACAAAGGGCCCTGGAGTAGAATCTGGTGGATTTTGGTAATATACATTAGATTTGTTTTGATGCTAATTTTTTTAAGCTATTTCATTGTTATGATTTCAGATCTGAATTTTATAAAATGCTGCATCAAAAACAAAGACAGATGTGTTGATGTCCACAAATGACAATTACCTGCAAAAGCACCTATTAAACAACCTTCTGTATTTTGAATACATTGCTCAGTTTGAGCTGATGTTTGATATCATTCCTTTTTTCATGACTTTTTTGATCACTATCATATTTTACTGTTTCTATTTGAATTTTAACTTAGAGCTTATTTCTATTGTATGCATATCTCTAATGCAGCCACAGCAAAACAGCTGCCGGATGTCATGGTCCTTGGTCTGGTGACCTAGTGCTTATGTTTTGATTATTTATTAATATTTAATCTTTTTTGATTTAATGTTTTTCATAGTTTAGTCTTTTGTATTTTTAGCTTCCTAAGGCTACGTCTACACTAATCTGGATAAATTTTAAAACATTTTCGGCTAAAAACACTACGCGTCCACACTAGTGTTTTTAATCATTTCCGAACAGTTGTTCGTCAACACTGAAATGCCTGAAACGCTTATGTTACTGTTTTGCGCATGCGTGAAATGTAAGATGATTCAACCTGCGTTATTTCTGTCTGCTGTTTATTTACTTTCCGGCTATTTAAAACATCGCAGCAAAATGTTGAGGAAAAGCACCGAGTTTTTTAAATGGACTGACAATGACATGGAGTTGTTGTTGTGAGTAACACAAAAGTACAAAGTTGCAAAACTGATTGAGAATTAAAGAACTTGAAGAAAAGCTATCTGAAGCATGTACAAACTGATATTAATCTTTAATAGGGCTGTCAAAATTGAGAGCAAGCAAAACAACTACTGTATAATGCCCTCTGCTATCTTAGTTTAATTAGTCACATGACTGCATCACATGACTAAAATGCGTCATTGTTTCCAAAAGCCAGTGGTTACGCTGTCCACACTGCGGCAGCGTTTTCAAATGTATCCGCTTTGGAGAAAGGTTTCAAAAAGCTCTGTTTCCCCTTGGCCAAAAACGCCATCTCAGTGTGGACGGAAGGCCAAAACAGAGAGAAAAAGAGTCTTTTTCAAACGAAAATGTATTAGTGTGGACATGACCTAAGTTCTTTAGTATTTTGTGATTTCTAGTTCTTAGGTTTTGTTCCTGTGCCTTCCATGGTTTGTGTGTTATGTCTCTAGAGTAGGTTTAGTTCTTTCTCCATGTTTATTCCCAGTTCTGTATCTCAGTGTGAGATACACATATATATTTTATTGTAATAGTTCTTTTTCTTGTGTGATGGTATTCTGTTTGTATGCCATCAGAGTGCCATATGGCTGAGCGCACACGGTCTGGGTTCAAGTCTAACCCACGGCCCTTTGCTGCATGCCTTCCCCTCGGTCTCTCCTCCACTTTCATGTCACTCTTCACTGCACATCTATTTGATAAAGGATGAAAAAATGTTGAAGGGCTTGGGTAACTGTTCATTTCATTATATTTTGAAAATGGGAAGTAGGCGCAGTAATTAATAGAAATGTGCGCACATTCATGGAAATGCAAAATATATGTCAATAACAGTTTGTACAACTCTGATGAGCCCTGGTATGACCACCTTTATTCTTCAACACAGCCTGAAATTTCTTAGGCAGGTTTCTTGTAAATGTTTTTAAGTAGTCTTCAGGAATAGTTCTCGAAGATTTGTGAATGACATTCTGCTCCACCGTGTTTTACCAATGGCTGTAGACATTCACTGTTGATCCTCTCTCTTGACTTCCACACATACTGATAGTGATTTATGTGTTTTCATCACTCCATCAGACCTGTTGCCACCTGTTGATTTTGATACAGAGTTCCTATGTAATTTGGCATACCCTGTATTTTTCTCCCCATTTCCCTTCCTTAGCAGTGGCTTCTTGACAGCCACTCTTCCACTGGGACCATCTGTGATTATTTTAAGTGAACAGTACAAGGATCAACTGAAAGTCCAGAGGTATATCTTAGGTCTTTGCTGAATTTATGTTGTATATTTATGTTTGAATGATTAAAAGGTCAGTGGTTAAACCAGAAAACAAACAAAAAACATTTTTCTAAAAATGGTCAATTACAGGGACAGTAAAAAGGTGGAATGTCCAAAGATAACTATTGCTTAAGAACACTTTTTAATTTTTAAGAAGTCTGAACCCTAACCCTAGTTCTTGAGACATTTTATGATTCTACTTTATTTGCTCTCAACAACCTGACAGTTCGGACTCTGGACTGTACCAAGATACCTTCTGGATTCAGTCCAGCGTGACATGTGAGAGAAACATCAGCCTGACTGTGTGTATGACAGTAAGTAAGAAAACAATGGATATTTGATAACCAAATAACCACCACTGAAACTTGCTGAAGTAGGTGAAAAAAAAACTATATAAAGAAATGATATCTGTTCAAACATTAAAGTGACACACTAATAAACAAATAGTTAGGATCAGATCAGATTCTGAATAATAAGTATTTGAAGCAGTTGGCATGATGAGGATCAACCTCTTTGTTAATATTTTTATATCTCTCCTGTCGTATTGACTGTAGAAAAATAAACAGAAAAAAAATGAAATCAAATTAGAAAAATAAACATTTCTAATGGTTTTACTTTTTGGAAAATAAAAAACTAAGGAAAAACTAAGAGTTTAATAATCCACATCAGTGCTGTTTTCAGTCACTTAATGGAAAATGAGAATGAGGAGATTGTGCCATCTACTGGTAAGAGTGAGTCAGCTGCTGAAGACTTAGTGTCAAAATAAGAAAATAAACAGCAAATTCATACAGACACTTATAAACACCTGTTTGTATGTTGTGAAAACTAAAACGGATGAAGACAGTATTATTAAATTGAGATTGCACCTTTAATTTGGTTTCCAAGCTCAGGAGACTTTGAGGTGCTCTCTGAAGGAGTGCAGCATTGATTTGGAAAGTGATGAGGACAAAAGTATTGTTCAGATCTTCCTTTAGAATTTAAGATAATTTAAGATCATTTTCATCTAAATGGGACAAAGTAACCATTCCCTGGGTCACTCTGAGGAACCACTGTCCATTTCTCTGGTGCATTAATGACAGAGCCTTCCTCTGTCATACCGTGACACTTCCTCCTCTATGTTTGACAGCTGTTGCTACACACTGTGGAACCATCCTTTTGCCTACTTGACGGCCCACAAAGATCCTCCGTGATGAACCGAAAATTTCAAATTTTGATTTCTAAGTCCATAATACCTTATTCCAGTAGTCCAATGGTGGTGTGTCATGGCACAGGCAAGCCTCTTTGTCCTATTCTAATGTCTTAGCAATGGCTTTCTTGCTGCCACTTGTCCTGTCAAACCTACAGCTCAAAATCTTCTCTTCACAGTTGAAACGGAGACTTGCTAATTACGACCAATATTAAACTGTGCTTGAAGCTGTTGTCCTGTCAGCCACCTTTTATGCAAGCTGTTAACTTTCGAAAATTGTCATCTGATTCAGTTGTGGCTTTGGCTCTGCCAGACCTCTTCCTGTCAGAGTTTGTCCCAGTTTCTGAGTGCCTTCTGATGGTGAAGGAAACTGTACTCACTGACACCTTTACGTTATTTTCAATATCTCTGTAGGTGTTATTTTTAAGTGTTATGATGGTCTGTCTGTCTTTGATTGTTAATTGCTACTTTCTACAGTCCAATACTGTTCAGTTGTTATTCACGAGGGTATGGTACCACAGTGGGTTCCAACACTGCTTTTATACAGACAGAGGAGGTTGTATATAATGCAGAAAAGTTGGAACACCTGTAGGAATTAGTAGCACCTTTCAAGGCTTGATCAACCTCCTGTGCTATAGAACAGCTTTAAATTGTTAACCCATGTTGTTCTGTCTCAAAAGGCCTTTTTGTATAATTCTGAAATGTACATTATGTTTCAGTTTTGGGTAACCTTACCTTTTTTTAAACCTCTGGTATTTCAACACTCACCTTTGTACCATTTCAGGCTAGTCATTGGACTTGAAATGCAACAAATAACTGGAAAAATTGGGGTATTCTTGAGAAACAAAAGTTTCTCAAAGGTTTCATTTTTGCTTCTGATGGTGGTGTTCTTAATGTCTTTTTTCTACAGATATCTGTTCTTTTTGAATTTTGTGTCCAGCAACATGTTTCAATTATTTGTCTCAGACCCAACAAAAGGCTGCATCATCATTGGCTGACCTATCTAGGAAGCTTTGAATTGTGACAGTACCAGATCCATAATGGATATTTACATAATTTCATCTGCACTCATTTCTAACAAAGTCTGAATAAAGTTCAGGTGTTGATGCTGCTCATTGATTGGATGGTTGGTTTCATCTCTGCTCTCAGTCTTTACTGCACAGGTGAAGATAGAAAGTGTGACTGGATTTATAGACTGGAAACAGAGAAACAGACTGCTTTGCAGTAAAAATGCTATTTTCTAAACAAATAATTAAATAAAAACATTTTAAAGAAAGTATGACTGTGTCAGAGCTGAACTGTGATCAGTGTGTTCAAACTAGTTGCTACAACATGGATGTCTGCATACGTCAGCATGTGAACTTTACTCTGCCTCAGACAGACTGATCATTATATATCAAAACATGAATACACACACACACACACACACACACACACACACACACAGTCCGTTTCACTGGTCCTGCTTCAGCATTCAAAGCGCTTTATACAACTTGCCTCATTCAACCATTCACTTTTTCTACATAAGTGCTCTAGCTAACAGTAGCATATATTCATACTCTAATAGATGGATCAGAGAGCAACTACAGGTATTAATCTAGCCCAAGGATATTTGGCTTATAACAAGGAGAATTTAGTTCCACATTGATGCAGGCACTGAGTGAATACATAATGTGAGGGTCTGTTCAGTTAAATATTTCTCTGCCTACAGATGATAATTAAGGGATCAAAGTGTCATGGTTTGATGCTTGAAAAGCTCCTGGACTGGTTCGACCCTGGTCGCTTTTACACAACACTGGATTGAACCAAGGGTTACCAGCAAATTCCCTTGTCTGCGGAGTTCAAGGAAAAAACAACCTTCTCCACTCTGTAGTTTGTATCAATTTGTCACACTTTCATTTGGGTTGCTCAGAGCCCCTGCCACTTTTCAGTGCCTAATGGAATGGATGCTGCATATGCTGCCACCTACTTAAATGACATCATCATCCACGTCAGGTTGATGGAGGAGGAGGAGAGAGAGCAATATGTTAGCTGAAAAGCTGCTCAGACAGAGTGTGTCAAGCTCATAATCAATAAAGCATATAGCAAAGTGCAACACCGTGTGTGTGGGTCCTCATTCGTGTCACACATAGAAAATGATGGCACTGAAAATGTATTTACTTTAAATTAAATAAATCTGATCTGAATTATAATCTGTATAATTTAGGTATAATCTTTATAATCTGAATTAAAGTGTGAATCAAACCTGAATTGTCAGCCTTTATTTAGCTCTGTTAAATAACATGTTGTTACTGTTGATGCATCACAAAGATCAGGTGTAGTGCAAACTGAAACTATGCTGCATGCAGTTACTAGTTTTTGTAGTTTGCTGATGGGAAGTTCTGCGGAAGAACGTTTCTTGAGTGACAACACCCAACATAATAAAAAATACTATGCTCTGCTCTGTCTGCTGTTGAAGGGTTTTCCTTCTCAGAATAACACCTGGTGTCCATGTGTATTTGATTCCTCATCTTCAAACATGAGTCTTTAAACTCTGAAGAGTGTGACTGTTTTGCATTGACTGATCGTGACAGTTTATCTGAATCTGAAAGCTTAAAAGAGAAACAAACAAAAATCTAAATTTCCCGCAGAGCTTGTAACTCCATCGCAGTAGTTAGTACAAACTAACCTGTTTATCCTGCACAGTTAGTCTAACTCTGTTTGTTTTGCAACACGCTTCACAATATGAAAAAACATAATGGTAAATGGCCTGTATTTGTATAGCGCTTTACTAGTCCCTAAGGACCCCAAAGTGTTTTACACGTTCAGTCATCCACCCATTCACACACTGGTGATGGCAAGCTACATGGTAGCCACAGCTACCCTGGGGTGCATTGACAGAGGCGAGGCTGCCGGACACTGGCGCCACCAAGCCCTCTGACCACCACCAGTAGGCAACTTCCATGTAAGCTTTACATGAGCAGTCCTTACCTTTGACTCTAACATCTCTTCTTCCTTTCCTATCTTTGTTACCTTTCTCCATCTCTAAGTGAAGTTAGCTTTCTTTTCTCTCCCTGTGAAGTATAGCAGCTGGACCATTGACTAGCAACACACTGTGTGAGAAACTTCACACATACAGTTGTGCAAAAAAAAACCCTGTCCCACTTTTAATCCCTGGGTTTGGTGCCCGTCATCTCTTTTTATGGCACATTCTCTGCTAATTAATAAGTGAACAGGACTACCTTTCATGTGTTCCTGGTACTCTCAAATTGGCTCGATGTTTGGAGAACCATAACCTTAACTGTGTTAAACCAAAAGTGAAAATATAAGAAGTAGAAAGTACAGATATTTGTTTAAAAATGTAGGAAGTAAAAGCAAAAAGTATTTGTACTTAGTTACTTCCCACGCGTGAGTAAATGTAACATCCATTGAAAGAGCATTTCTACAGTCAAGCACTAATCAGGTTCAGAGGAATGACTGGAATTCCCCAAGCAGAGACATCCTGCTGAAATCTGTTTTCCTAATTTTTCTGCTCTGAAGTGTACTAATGTAATCAAAAACGAAACAAAAAGGGATTCCCAATAACAAAATCGAAAAATCTTTTTATGTTCAGATTTATTTTTCTGAATCTCCACAGCAGCAGGTGGAGGAGGTGGTGCCCTCAAGCAGCAGATTCTGTTTGCTCCTTTGACTTTGGTTCTACAATCAGAAGGAAGTTGGTTTATAAAGAGGGAGGAGAATTCAAATGGCTTTCGAACAAAGGACAAACTATACTATAATAAACTGAGGATGGATGGATTATGCCAAAGTTTTAATCTTGTTAAATGCTGAAGCTTAAAAAATGGAGTCAGAAGTGAGTATAAGAGGTCAATTTGTTTGTTTTTGAATGTCACAGCATATCTGAGTGAAAAACTCAAGTCAAAGTTTGTTTCTTTAGCATATTTAAAATAACCTCAACTGACCAAAGTACTGCACAGTCTAAACAGAATATGCCTAATTAACTGTGATTAAAATGACAATAAATACTAGAGTTGTAGTCAAGATCGCCTAAACCAAGACCAAGACAATACCAAGACCGAGACCAAGACAGACCGAGTCAAGACCAAGACAAAGAGATGAGACCAAGACCGAGACAAAAAACTCTTTAAACTGCAGACAGATGCTGCTTCGTTTACAGGTGTCAGGCATATTTATGTGTTTTTGCGATGCACTCGCACAGCCCTCCTCACCACTGTCTGCTGTCTCACTCACTTACTGAGAGGACAGATGCATGCTCCACTTCACTGTCGCGTCTCTCACCCTCTCTGTTTTTCACATAATTATATTATCCTATATCCTCACATGTGATTGGCCACAATATGGAGGGACTGGAGCATAGCTGAGCCACTGTGTGAGAGCTGAGCAGCAAAAGGAAATTAAGTGAGGAGCCAGCTCTTGCTCAATGGGAGTCGACTCTTCTGATTCACTACAAAGCACTCTCTAAGCACGGCTCTTAGAGCTGAAGCTTTTGCGCATGACACATTATCGAACGTTACGTTGTGTGTCATGGATACTGTTGACTCCAAGTCTCCCGACCACTATATCAATCTGAGACAGCAAGACCGAGACAGCGAGACCAAGACAAGACTGAAGGATCCGGGACCAAGACAAGATCAAGACCAAAGTCCATCGAGACCAAAACAAGACCAAGAACACGTAAAAGTGGTCTTGGTCTCAAGAGTTCCAACTCTAATAAATACACACTAAAATATTGAATAAAATTATAAAACTAATAATCAAACACTAATGGAAGTAAAAAATGACTGTTTACACAAAAAATTGCAATGATAACCTGCTAGAGCTGAACACCACTGAGAACAAGCAAGTTTTTTAGAGTTTTTATATTACTGACAGATTAGACAGCTCTTATGTGAAATGTGAGGTTAAAGCTTAGGAGCCACCACTGAAACGATTCTATCATCTCTGCTTGTGAGCACAGATCTAAACATGTTGAAGTACAGTTGGTTTGTAGACATCAGGCCCTGAGGTCTATGAAGATAATCTAACAGGTAGGGTAAAAAAAAAATTACATAACATACTGCATTACTAATAAGTAACAAGAAATAGGTAATACATTCCTTTTCTTTATTAACGGCACCAACAGTCCACAGCAGCATGTGAACTTTTGTGAGCATGAGCATGTAAGTCTGAGCAATCAAACTTTTGGGGTCGAATACATGGAGGTGTGGCCTGCACACACATACACACACATGGTGTGTGGCCTTTTCATACATACAGTATACATATTTACAGAAGCCAGAGAGAACAAGCTTTGACTGTAATGATCAGCGTGCCTCAGGAAAAAATTCTTCCTCTGTCAAGATTTGTCTTGTTGTTTTGGTTTACATGCTGACATTGTTTTATGTGTGCATGTTGCTCACAATAAATCAATTTATGAAATAAAACATACAGAGGAAAGACTGATGTGTTTATTATAATAACCACACAGGTTTCCAGCTGTTTTGGGCTCAGCCATCTCTGTTTTTACTCACAGCCCTAAGAATTTAGTTGATTATTAAGTTTTGTAGGGCTGCGTCATCACATTTGTTTTACACACTGTCAATCAAAGCTTGAAGGTGGCACAGCATTGAGCTTAATTAATTTAACAAATATATATGTAAGTAAAAAAAAAGTAGTAGACATGTCTTCCTTCTTCATAAAAAGGTAACATTGATTATATTTTGATGGGTTAATTCTGACCAATTACAACAGTTCATTTCATGTATGTTAATCTGCACCCTACACTTTTATTCTTCCTCTGCTGAACAATCTCTGAACCATGGAGAAACTTTCCTGAACTTGCCACTGCTGTGAATTTTGTATCCTGTAACACTGGCATGATGTTTACTGTCAGCCTCTCTCAGCTAATGTTTGATTGGGTCAGAAAAGAATCACTTTGAGGCTAATAAAGATTTGAGTGGGCACATGAAACTGAGATTTAGGATTTTCTTAGTAATAAAAACCATGCAGCTGTATATTAATGACTAACCTGGTATTGTGGATGGATTATCTCACTTGATCTCCTGACTGAAGTTTGTCTCTCACGTCAACTTTTATTAAGTGGAAAAAGTTAGCGTTAATCCTCCAGCTCCACTGTGCTAATGTGTTTATATTATGCTAACCATAGCTGTGTAGCTAGCCACCACGTAGCGCATCATTATATAAAAGCTAGTCCAACTTTAGTGTTACTGGGAGGTCAACTGGAGAGGAAACGTTCATATATCAGTGAGTTACAGAGGAATTGGAAGGAAAGGAGACAGTACAGATTGTTTGTTTGGATTTAATGTTCAGTCCTGGAGTCTGAGGTGCTCTGATGATGGTCCTCGTCATATCTGGCATAATAACAAATCAAAGTCCATCTCCTCCTCCCCTTCCGTCTCTAACAGAGTAGCAGTGTATGTGGACTGGCCTGCTGGCACTCTGTCCTACTACATAGTCTCCTCTCACACTCTGATCCACCTCCACACCTTCAACACCACATTCACTGAACCTCTTTATTCTGGTTTTTATGTTTGGCCTGGTGCTTCAGTGTCTCTTTGCCAAGTTGAGTGTAAAGAGTGTCCTCCTGTTAGAGAAACACTCTGACTGTTGAACAGATAGTTCAGTCTGTACATGTCTGTCTCTTTTACTTAGAAACATGTTTTCAGATTCACGGATTCAATCAGTTGATGTTTTAAACTGTTCTAAATGATTCCTTGTAAACTTTTCCCTCTTCAGTCCTTTAAAGATGGAAGCTACGATTATGTTGTTTTTCTGTCTTTATCAACTCAAAGCTTTACAGTGAATATTAGTACAATGTTTATTCCTGAAGCTTAGTTTACAACCAGCTCCTCTGCATTTTCAACAAGTCTGAGCTCATGAAAATGTTTGATTTCTCTTTCTTAGTGTGATTTTTCCACACTGCCCACGTGCTCTTACTGTTTCAATCATTTTTGAAAATGTTTCAGACATAAGGGGAAAATATTGGCTAAGTAGTTTTTAATGGGGTTTTGACCATAATATGTTTGTGTTACAGGTACCGGGTGGCAGCACCTGTAGACAGCTATATATGTGTCCTGTAAACAGGAAAGAAATGATCAGACAGAGAGACGTGGCTTGCCGTTTCCTGAATACTCCGCCATTATTTATTCAAATTCACAATTATGCACTCCTTTTATTACTTTTACAGTATTACAACTGTGTATTTACTTATTCTTAACATAGCTCACACATTCTCCATATATGTTACCAACTGTTACCAACTAGACTAAAGGGAATTAACACATTCCAATGTCATAAACATGACCAATTTTCTTGTAAGACTTGGTTCAAAATGAATTTCAACAGGACAAATCTATAAATCTCAAATAGTTTGAAAGAATGGTGTAATCAGCACCATCTTGACATGTGCACTGAATTCATGGAAACACTTTATGGCAGAAAACAAGATACTAAAACAATACAGAATAACGGTGGAGCCGATCGCTAACATCACAGAGCATAGGAGGTGTGCGACCCAAACTAACATGCTAACCATAGCATGCTGCTAAAGCCGTAAGTAAATACTTACAAAAGTCTAATTTACTGTAATACACAATGTTGTACGCTTTCACTTTCCAACCGTAATGGTTAATCTATGCTATATAATGGATGTGATTGCTATTATATTCTGTTTTGGGCACGATAAGAACCTGTAAACAGGAAAGAAATGATCAGACAGAGAGACGTGGCTTGCCGTTTCCTGAATACTCCGCCATTATGAGAAAACGGCGCGGAGCATGCGCCTCAGGCTGCTAACAACGGGCCAAAACATGGTCTCATACTGCCACCTACTGGTATAAAAATGGAGCGTCCGCTACAAATATCCCAGGGTAATTACCAAGTTTCCTGTTAAAATTACAGTAGTTATTTAGGGCATTCCCAAAAAGGAGATATCACTTACATTGAAAGTGAAATTACTTAAATTAATTCACATAAATGTGATCACACATTAGTGGGTATCACACACTCCCTGACAAAAATAAAATGGCTCCCAACATTCACAAAATCATGACATTTTTAACTTTTGCTTCTCAAACTCTCTTATTAACTCTTATCAGTCCACGAACTAATTATGAAACAAGCAGTCAGGGTGGTGTGTATGCAGATGGGGTCAGTGATGCGTGATACTGGTATGGTGAGTATGGTATTGGGGTGCAGTACATTGGTGACTGTGACATACACACAGGCGGCACAATTGCCAATGGTGGGTATGGAAATACAGTGTACGATGGTATGGTTGTGGCAGGTAACTGTGGTGCTGTGCGTTCCCCAACTAGATTAACTGCTGCATGTGACTGCACTGAGGGTTTACCCAGTGATTCATAAGTCAGAAACTGTCGTGGCTTCCTGTGACGGGTAGACCTTCTAATGTCCGTACAAGTATGTCCCGGTGGTTGAACCTGTAAGTTAGACTGTGAATGAGTTTCACACTCCTCACCAGACCCTCTGGGTTCAGATAGGTTGTCACTACCCACTTGCATTTCTTCCATCTCCTCTCTCAGAGAACATGGCAGATGTGAGCATTCTCTCCCAGTTTCCTCTTCAAATTGTTCAATGCTGACGGATGATGAATGCTCAGGCATAGTCAGTATGTCTTCCATCATCTGCACAGGTGAATGTCCATTTTTTGTGTTTGTTGTCACTCTAATAGGTTCTTTGGCCTGGTAAGACTGAGATGCAGGGTGTTGCTCATGGTCCAGGTCCCTTCTCACAGTCCTTTCAACAGGTGCTCTTAGCCAGTACCCCGAGCAATCACTCTCAGAACCGCTGTCAGAGTTATCCCACATGTCTGTTTGTCTTTGTGCATCTGTAGATCTTTCCATCCTTCGTCTGTTGCGTGTTGTCTTTCCAACCGCAGGCTTTGCCAAGGGGGGGAGTGACTTGAACAGGTAAGTTATTTACAAGTAACAGCAGATTGCGATGCAATGTTCGGGTTCTTTTTGGGTCTCCAGCTTCAGGATGGACTACGTAAACTGGGCTATCGGCTAGCTGCTCTTTTACTATATAAATAGTCCTCTCCCAATATGATCTCAACTTGCCAGGTCCTCCCCGCTCACTGAGGTTTCTGACCAGAACTCTGTCTCCTGGCTGAAGCATGACTCCTTTTGCCTTTTTATCATATGTTATTTTGCCTCTTGCACTAGACTTCTTGCTATTTTCACTAGCAATCCGATAAGCTTCCGACATTCTTTCGGCCCATTTCTTGGCATATCCTGTAGGTGAGTATGTTTTATTCTCCCCCTTCAATCCAAACAGCAGATCAACTGGTAAACGCGGGTGTCGTCCATAGAGGAGATAGAATGGTGAGTAGCCGGTGGACTCATGTCGAGTACAGTTGTATGCATGTACAAGATGTGGGAGGTGGTCTTTCCACTGTACTTTTTCCTTTTCTGTTAATGTTCTCAACATCTGGAGTATTGTCCTGTTGAAACGTTCTGAAGGGTTACTTTGAGGATGGTAAGGTGATGTTCTGGAATGTCCGACACCAGATAATTTCTGTAGTGTCCTGAACAGCTCATTCTCAAATTCACGACCCTGGTCATGATGTAGTTTGGATGTGTATCCAAATCTGGGTATGAAATCCTGGAAAATCCGTTCAGCAGCTGTTTTTCCACTCTTGTTCCTTGTGGGGTATGCTTGAGCAAATCTAGTGAAATGGTCAATTACCACTAGAATATACTCATACCCTCCACGGCTGGCTTCCAAATGCAAAAAGTCAATACACACCAGTTCTAAAGGGTAGTCCGATGTTATACTACCCATAGGAGCCCTGACGTGTGTTACTGGTTTCTTGGACATGATACAGGGACATTTCTGGGTCACATAGGCTTCAATGTCCTTAGCCATAAAGGGCCAATAGAATCTATCCCTTGCGAGATGTAGCACTCGGTCTGTCCCAACATGACCCATCGTGTCATGTAAATGTCTTAATGCTAAAGTCCTGTACTTGGCAGGAAGCACTAATTGTCTTCTGTCACTGGTACATCTATACAAGAGGTCATTTTCAAGATGTAACTTACCCCACTCATGGAGGAGTTTATGGGCAGTTCCTCTTACCATCTTGCGTATTTCATCTGTCAGTTTTGCTCCATCTAGTTTCAGCTTGAGGATTTGGCCAATGGCTGGATCCTCTCTTTGAGCTTTAACCAGATCATCATGGCTGATGCTCAGCGAGTTGATATGAGGCTGCTGATGGGGGTCCAGAGAAGAGATATTGAGCATGGCTACCCAAGCAACATCTTTCTGTCTGGCCACCTGGCTTCCATCCCAGACTGCCTGTACTGCCTCATCTGGAAATCCCTCTGTACAAGGAGTTTCATATTTCTCTATATCCAAGGGGAGACGAGAAAGAGTGTCTGCGTCTACATTTGACTTTCCTGGCCTGTATCTGATGTCGAACCGGAAATCTGAGAGCTCTCCAACCCACCTATGTCCCACTGCGTTTAGCTTTGCGGTACTCATTACATAGGTTAGGGGGTTGTTATCTGTATAAACTGTGAAGTGTGGGGCATAGTACAGGTAGTCACGGAATTTTTCACATACAGCCCATTTCAATGCAAGGAACTCTAATTTTCCACTATGCAGGTGGTAGTTGCGTTCTGCTTGTGTCAGAGTCCTAGATCCATAGCCAATTACTCTCAATTTCCCATGTTGACGCTGATACAGGACAGCTCCTAAGCCCTGGTCAGATGCATCTGTATGCAATGTGAAAGGCAGGCTAAAATCGGGATATGTCAGAACAGGGGGGTTGGTGAGGAGGGTCACCAACTGTTCTAACGCTCTCTGGTGTTTCAAGGTCCACTCAACGTGCTCTCGAGAGGACAGCTGTGGGTGTTTGCTGTTTCTCACAGATTTTGGACACTGAGTTTTGCCTGGCTTGGTCTGAAGGAGTTCATAGATTGGTTTAGCTATCCGGGAAAAATCCTGGATATACGAGCGATAGTAGCTTAGAAAGCCTGCCAGCTTCCTCACATCACCAACTGTTTGAGGTGTCTTAGATGTCAGGGTTTTGACAGCCTCCAGGTCAGCCGGATCTACTTTGACTCCTTCAGCGGACACAAGCCGACCCACATATCTAACTTCTTGTTTGAAGAGATCACATTTCTCCGGTCTCAATTTTACTCCATGTTCTTGGAGTGCCTGGAGAACTTTGCGGAGGGTCTCAACATGGTCGTCAAATGTTTTTGCATAGCAAAGTACATCGTCGAGGTATGGGATGCAACATTCATCTCTAAGAGAGCCAAGCATCTCTTCCATGCTCCGCTGAAAAGCAGCTGGGGCATTTGTGAGACCAAATGGGATGCGAACCCATTCATAAAGACCCCATGGTGTTACGAAGGCAGTGAGGTGGCGAGAGCCCTCGGCTCCAAAACCCTGGTGGTAAGCTTTTCCTTGGTCTAAGATGCTAAACCACGAGTACCCACCCAGAGTATCAATCAGATCCTGTATCCTGGGCAGTGGGTGTCGATCGGGAACAGTCTTTTTGTTCAGAAGGCGATAGTCTATGCATAAGCGTAAACTGCCATCTTTCTTTCTGACACAGACGACTGGGGCGGCATACGGGGACTGAGACTTTACTATCCAGCCTTTTACCAAAAGTTCTTGTATGTACTCTTTAACCTCTTTAAAAAGTGGCTTAGGGATGGATGAGTAGGTTTTCTGAACAGGGATATCATCTGTCAAGTTGATTGCCATTTGCAAACTGGGTATGCATCCTATATCAGTACTGTCACGAGCAAAAGCCCCAGCCTCCTCGCAAAGCATTTTGTTAACTTTTGCCTGTTGTTCCTCATTAAGATGGCTGATGTCAACAGGAGGCTGCCATAGGGGTAAGTTGGTATGAGTAGATGTAGAGGTGGCACTATTGGCTGTCACTGTGGGCTTAGATTCTCCAAGTGAGTCCATTGTAATCACCTTCTCAACAGAATGAATACTGCCAAGGGCTGTTTTCCTTGGTAGTGTGATGTTATGTTTTGTGTTGTTGCCCACAGGTACCTCTACAAAGGGCCTCTTGGTGCTTTGCACTTCAAGCAGTCCTTCACAGACATCTAGCTCAGCAAGCTGTGTGTTGTTATCATCAGGCTCAAAGAGGAAAACAGATTCGGACAGGTTCATGGCAGGTGAGACTGGACACTTAACCCAAATCACCTGACCCGCTGGAATGAGGGTGTCATACCTGCCAGTCCGCAGACGTCCACATTGTGCAGGGGCTTCATCAGCCTTGATGAGGTTTACCAGGAGCTCTGCCTTTTCTGTTGGTATTGACATGGCATTGCAAAGCAGGGTGACGAGAGTTGGCATGAACCGTCCTGGTTGTTCCTGCACAAGCTCCTCCATGACATTGAAACCCAGCAGCGGTCTCTCCAAAACAAAACTGCTTACAAGAAAAGGCACAGTTATTGACAAATTAGGGTCTTCATTCCCTCTCAAATTAACTGTGATTGGCACCCAGCCATCAAATGGGAGAGTGTCACCATTCACAGCACGGACTTTTAACTCTTCTTCATTATCAACGACTTCATCAAGTGACCTTACAGGTGTATCTGGTAGGTATTTATTTTTCCACTCTCTGTCAATCATGCTCACTTGAGCTCCCGTGTCCAACAAAGCACTAACTGCTAAACCATTTAGATGGCACTGGGTGAGAGCTTTTCTTCCAATTAGTTTGGCTAATTTTTCACTTTTACTGTTGGGTGAACTGCCAAGAAGTATAGCAGATTTATTTTCTTGGTTATTCTGTCTCTGGGTTGGCACTACATTATGTTTGGTGTCAGCTTCACATTTTGCCAAACTTACAGCAACAGTCTCACTAGTACTACATAGGTCAGATTGGGACGGAGAGTGGGACACGGTCACTGTTTGTCCCGTGACAGGGACCAGCTCCCGTTTCCCTGACGTATTGTTTTCTTCATGCAGCCAACTGCGCGGTGGCCTTCCTCACCACAGTGAAAACAGTGGGGACAGTCAGGGCGGTCTTGTTCTATGCACTTTTCACAACCATACTTTCTTTCTCTGTGGTGATCGGTTTTGATTTTCTTGTAATGGCTGCTCTGTTCGGCTGTTATTTGTAGTGACTGTGTCATTTGTTCAACGATGCTTGCAAGTTTTTCGACTTTCTCTGACAGCTGCTGGATCATATCCACCTTAGGTCTTTTTCCTGCATTTTCCTCTTTCAATACAGGACACTGCGTACCGTTAATCTCAACTTGTGTGCTGTGCACATTGGTGTTTCTCTGACGGGTGACTGATCCTAAACTCTCATGACAGCCCTCACAATTTCGGCATCATTAAACTGTTCTTTGAGACCCTCTTCAATCTGGCGACAGATGCTGTTATAACTGATGTCTGATCCCTGGTCTCCAATCTGGCCCCCATGAATCTTAAACTCCCTGCGATGGAGGTAAGACAAGTCTCTTAGGGACACCACCTTGTCAAGTGTCATGGGTGTGTGAGTTTCAACTAAGCCGTCATTGTGTGGTGTGCTTCTACAATGAGCCTGTGATGGTGTCTGAGAGGTGAGTTGAGAACCTGATGTGGGCATGTACTGCTTAATTTTCTTGGAGAGCTCTTCGTAACTGAAGAGTATTATTTGTAGTTCTATATCATGTTGGGAAACAGCAGTAGAGTTGGTATTCTGGGTCACACTGTCAGTTACTTCTGTACCACTATTATGACCATCTTCTAAAAACATTGCATTAGTTGGACTCACTTCAACACTGATATCATGAGGCTGAGCATTTGGACATAGATCACATGAATCATTACCAGTGGCAGCCTGTATCTGCAAATCAGAAACATGACCCTGGGTAACAGCATCAACAACATCTTTCAGTGACAATAAGTGTGACATGCCCTGATCTTCTGACTCTAATAAAGCCTTACTGCACATGAAACCACTGATGTACTCGAAGCAGCTGTCTTCATCCCCTGACTTAAGGCAAGACTGATCCACTCCTGGCACTGGACCCAGTGACTTGGCAATCTGGAACAGTTCATCAGCAGAGAGGGTGAGAAGGTCTTTTTTGATGGCCCACACCAAGCTCCTCCTCTCACTTTCCGCCATGGTTGCTTCCCTATCCCTTGCAGTGGGTCACACAATGTCAGCTTTCCTACAGTTTTTGCCTTGATGGGCGATGGTACGAGCACCAAGCAGCACCAAGCAGTCCTTATTTGTCTTTTTCTTACTTCTTGTCCATTACGCTAGTTGTGACACATGGCCAATGCATTTCCTGCACAATCAGTAGCATCTATTCTCCATCAGGCATCAGCAGGAGGTGTAGGTAACAACCAGGAGACTGGAGTTGTTGGTGTTTTCTTGCCACTCTTGGCCCAAAGTACCGGTATTACTGGATCAGCTCCCAGCCTCAAAGGCAGGACTGATCCCGGACGAGCCCCCAGAAAACTGTTACAGGTACCGGGTGGCAGCACCTGTAGACAGCTATATATGTGTCCTGTAAACAGGAAAGAAATGATCAGACAGAGAGACGTGGCTTGCCGTTTCCTGAATACTCCGCCATTATTTATTCAAATTCACAATTATGCACTCCTTTTATTACTTTTACAGTATTACAACTGTGTATTTACTTATTCTTAACATAGCTCACACATTCTCCATATATGTTACCAACTGTTACCAACTAGACTAAAGGGAATTAACACATTCCAATGTCATAAACATGACCAATTTTCTTGTAAGACTTGGTTCAAAATGAATTTCAACAGGACAAATCTATAAATCTCAAATAGTTTGAAAGAATGGTGTAATCAGCACCATCTTGACATGTGCACTGAATTCACGGAAACACTTTATGGCAGAAAACAAGATACTAAAACAATACAGAATAACGGTGGAGCCGATCGCTAACATCACAGAGCATAGGAGGTGTGTGACCCAAACTAACATGCTAACCATAGCATGCTGCTAAAGCCGTAAGCAAATACTTACAAAAGTCTAATTTACTGTAATACACAATGTTGTACGCTTTCACTTTCCAACCGTAATGGTTAATCTATGCTATATAATGGATGTGATTGCTATTATATTCTGTTTTGGGCACGATACAAACCTGTAAACAGGAAAGAAATGATCAGACAGAGAGACGTGGCTTGCCGTTTCCTGAATACTCCGCCATTATGAGAAAACGGCGCGGAGCATGCGCCTCAGGCTGCTAACAACGGGCCAAACCATGGTCTCATACTGCCACCTACTGGTATAAAAATGGAGCGTCCGCTACAAATATCCCAGGGTAATTACCAAGTTTCCTGTTAAAATTACAGTAGTTATTTAGGGCATTCCCAAAAAGGAGATATCACTTACATTGAAAGTGAAATTACTTAAATTAATTCACATAAATGTGATCACACATTAGTGGGTATCACATTTGTATTAAGTGGCATGCACTATAATAACATATCTAATACATTGCAAAGACTGCATTAACTTATTGAAACTAGTCTTTGTTAGGATGCCTGGGTTGTTGACCGAGGGCTTTTGAGTTTATTATATTATTTATAATTTCTAGTCTTTGGGTTTTCATTAGAGTCATGTCTTATGGTTTGTCTCTGTGTAATGCTTGGTTGCTGTCTCCCCTGTCTGCTGTATCCCCGTGTCCAGTCTGTGTCTGCCCTGGTCCCATGTCTCTGTTCCCTCTGTTGTAGTGCCTGCATGTGAGTCTGTGTCTTTTGTTCAGTCTGTGTTTTGTGTTTCCTGTTTTACTTTGAAGGTCTGTCTTATCTCAGTGTGTTCAGTTTACGCTTCCTTGTCTCGTCAGTTCTGATTTGCCCCAGCTGTGTTTCCCTCCTGTTACCCATTCCCTGATTGCTCCCTCTGTGTATTTAAGCCCTGTGTTTCTCTGTGTCGCGATCTACTGTTTATCTAGCTTTGTGTTCTGTCAGTCTGTTCGTGTAAGTTTATTTTTGGATACTCAGTTTTGTTGTTTTTTTGAGTTTAACATTAAAGCTGTATTTAAGTTCACCTTTGATTTCCGTGAGTCTGCATTTTGGGTCCTTCATGTCACCACCCCTGCGTGCACACAGCCTTCACATAACAGTCTTGCCTTTTTCTCAAAGACATATCAAGGTAGAATTTGGTACACTATGTAGGTAACAGCTTGATTATAATATTTATATAAATATGCCTGTATAGAATTGCATATGTTGTGTATCTGTTTAGTTTGTGATAGTTTTCATGTTTGATACAAAGTTCAAAGTTCTGGTGGTGAATCTGGTGTAATTTGGTGATAGACATTAGGTTTTTTGGGGATGGGGGGGTTGTAATAAAACATCACATCAAAAATGAAGAGGAATTGATGACAGACGTTTTTTTTCCCATAAAGGAAAGTTTCCCCTCTAAAGAGCCTTTTAAACTACCTTCTGCCTGTACAGATCACTGAGTTTACCAGGTGATATTTGATGTAATTCCTGTTTTGATGACTTCATTAATCTCTATCATATGTTGCTGTTTGTATTTGAATCCAAGCTTTTTGAAAATACCAGTTTATGGCGGTCTCTATTGCAGTAACAGCAGAACAGAGTGGTTTGAAGGGTACAGTCCCAGATATGACTAAACATTCCTGTAGTGGGTCTTACTTACTTTTGTGTTGACGATTCATTTTACACTATATATGAATTCAAAGATCTAAATTTGAATTGAATTTATTCAGCTTTTTTGACAGGCGGCCATACTGAGACCTGGGACGCCATCTAGTTTTCCTGTCAGCCATCTAGTATAAGTTCACAGAGTCAAATTTAGTTTAAAAGTCAAAAAAATCCCAAATTTCGGTGCGTTGGTGGTTCTTTGTGTCCGGGGATGGGCGTCCAGGTACACACCGGCTCACTCCTTGGCGGCTGCTTATCGGAGCCTGGAGCCTGGGGCTCGCTCGGGCGACTTCGGAGGTGGGGTGCCCCCAAGCCTCTCGGCCTGGGGCTCGGTCACTCAGGCACAGCTGGCTGCCAGCGGAGCTCACGGGCACGTCACTGCAACCCCCCCCTGGCTTCTGCTCCGTGGTTGCTGAGTGACCCCACATCTGGGACTCTCCTCAGCTCTTTCTGGGACAGTGGCGCGGCTGCCCCTCTGTTGGTCTTCCTTGGTCTCTTGTGTTCTGGGGGCCTCTGGATGTCTGGAGTTTTGATCTCCTCCATACCTGCTTCATGCCCTGGAGGACGGGGCAGTGGCTCTCCACACCCTCTAGCAGATCATTACATAAAGGAACCTTTTAAAAAACAAGCGCGTCCATGCTCACAGGTGTACACATGGGTGATCACATACACAAACTACACCCTTTTTGGCTCCTACCTCAAAGCACACTGTGTGCTGTCGATCTTACGTGCTGCACAATAATGTTTAATATTTAGTATTTACTGTCATATTCCCATATATCATTGTGATGTTGTTTATTCTATTACTCTCGTTTTCTTCTGCTTGTTTTCTTTTTTCTTTCTCAACAGGTGATCCAGGTGATCGATATATGTATTTTTTTCCTGCTTATTCTGTTAGTTTTTGTTTTTTGCCCTTCTCCCCTTTCCCTCTTCTCAGCTGTTTTTCTTTCCCTCTTTCCTTCTCCCTTTTCTTTCCACCAGTCAAGTCCGTCCCGTATTCAGCAAGTGAAAATAAAATAAACAATAAAAGGTGAATCAAATGGACCATTTGGTAAAGTAAATCCGTTGGGCATCTTTCTTCGCCTTTAGACGATAATTCTGATGGCAAAAGAGCCAAACGGGACAGGCAAAAAAAACAAACAAAAAAAAAAAACTTAAAAATTTCAATCTTAATGAATGAAACAACTTTAATAAAGTCAATCAGCTGTTTTTTGCTTTATACTCTTACTTGTTGTGTTAAAGGCTGTAGCTTCATCTCTTATGGATGACTCGGTTTCCATGTAGAATGATGAGATGAGGCTGCGCCCAGCGATGGTGTGGACGGCATCCTCGAAACCTGACATGGAGACATTTCCACCGACTTCATTCAATTTTGACACATTTTAAAAGATTTCGAAAAAAAAAGTGAAGAACAAAGTGTTACAGATTTGTAACAGTGTTACAAGTACAGGTAATGAACTTTACTAAACGAACAAATGCACGATTGTGTCCAAATAGAAAGCATACATTAAAGAAGTAAAGGAAAAAGGAAGTAAAATGAGGAGATGAGACAGAGAGAGGGAGGGAGGAAAGGAGAGAATAGGAAGAAAGGGAGCACAGAGCTCTGCTGCTCTTCTACAGTAGAATATGACAGGAAGCTGGAAAGACTCACAGGAAGTCTTCCTGTACAACTCCTCCATCTAATGCACAGTACACACAGCAGTAGTTGCACCCTCTTTGTGGGATTCTGGATATTTATCACTGAGCTATTTATATAAATTAGAACTATTGCTTATATTTTATAACTTTAGTATATTGTATTATTTCATTTAGTTCAGTCTGTTACTGTTGTTATTGTAGAACTGTAACCACATAATTTCCGTGTTCTAATTCCAAAAAATTGACAAAAAAGAAATTTTCCTGCAAATATCTATGCCACAAGCTATAACACAGCCAAAATGATAGCTAAATCAAAAAAAACAAAACAAAACAAAAAAAACATGAAAGATGTACAAAAGGTAAGGATTAATTGGATCCAGTTTATGTTGTTAAATTTCTCAATAGTGAAGCAAGATGAGATGATAAGGAAGATGAGGTTTTTTTGGTGCGTATTAGGGGTGGGGTGAGCATGATCACTGCTTGCCTTTCTGTAGAAGTCACCACACACCACTGCTGTGATGTTGGTCTGTGGACGCCTCTCTGGGTTTTCCGCCCTGCTCAAGGTTTACTCTCACCTTCCTGAACTTCCTGTTTGTTGTGACTGATGCTGATCAACTCTGTGTGAAACTCCATGTGAAGGTAATGGAAACAGCTTGTAATGTTTTCCTGGCTAACATCAGCTTTGCACAGCTTAGTTCCAGCACAAATCTGCCACTCCATAGTTCACAGTAATGGACTTAGAGCTCGACCAATGACCAGTGTTGGACCAACCGTTAAACACTTTTCCTCCTGTTAGTGTTTGTGAGTATGTGTGTGTTAAAATTAAATCTGTCTAAGCAGGTGTAAGTGATTATTTTCTCGTTAGACTATCTTTAACCTGTATATAAAAGATGATTGAAGACACCGTGTTCATGTTTTTACTTCTATTTTGAATTTTCAAGTTGAGTGTTTTGTCTACTTCTTCTGGAAGTTTCAGCTGCTGTTTACAGGCAGGTTTATAGAATTCAAAGGAAAAAAGGCTCCATGATGAGTCATTTTGAATGTTTTCAGCGATCAGCTGTAGAAAAATAACAGTGATGACTTTTTCAGTTCTCAGTAGAGGGTGGAGTTTGTGGTTCAGCATGTAGGCCAGTTTGCAGATGAAGGCAGCAGCTTTGTAGGCCAGCAGTTTTATTTTTGGACTGATTTCATATTTATTTTTTTAAACCTGTCCTGTCCAGTAGTTGTAGCGCAGGCGTATGGTCTTATCTAGCCTTAATAACAATATCCCAAAGGGATCAAGGCCCAGTGTGCCCTAGACCCACACCTGACCAAGCGCACACACTCAAACAAACACCCCTAGAATTTCTACCCCACCCTCTGAAGTGTGCATGGACAGGTGCCCTCCAATAACAAGTCGTGACCAGTGATGCAGTTAACCCAGGCACCAGTTGAAAAAATTGTAATGCAATGTAGAAATTCTTGATGATGATTTCTATAGTCTAGAAACCATCATCAAGAATTTCTTGATGCTACTTACAGATAAGCAGACGTGTTTTCAGTGGCTGAAAACATATGTTTATCCATGAGCAGCTAAACTAAATAAAGGCTGAAATTCTGTTGTTTTTTTATATATTATTATTATGAAATGTACAACATACAGAATAGAGCAGGATAGATTAGGAAACTTGCAGACAAGACAGAGTTGGTAAAAAAAAGAATACAAGTATGATTGTGAGTGTGTGTAGTGAGTTTGAGGGTGTTAATTTCTATTCAGTCCAAAGCAACATTAATTCAGTATTATCACCATCATCACCAATGATCATAATAATGACAATAATGATAGCAATAACTGTGTCCAGTGACCAACTATGAACAGTAATAATAATCACAATGATAACAATAAAACCATTATAAGAAGAATAAAGAGAATAACTCATGCATCACCAGAGGGTAGCTGGGGAAGGTCATCAGTAATAATGTTCTATGGTTAGTTTTTTTTTCCTTCCTCTCTTCCCTTTTCCATTTTCCCTTTTCCTCATTGGCCCTTCTTCGTTTTCTCCCTCCCCTAGCCAATAAACTGTTGGCAAATTTTTTCTTGTTTTCAGAGCTAAATAGAGGTGAGAGGATGAGATAATAAGGACTAAATATAATGCTGAATAACTAAATGCTGCTAGTCTGTGATGTAACTCCCAGCAGTATCACATCATTTCTTTATTTTGACCTTCAACACTAGTTTGCTTAGCTAGCAGAACAGCTAGCAGTTAGAATATGAACTCTGTAAGCAGTCAGCTTGGCCCTGGGCATTGTTACTGAAATAAAGCTGCTCTTCTACAGCCATGTTTGACCTGCTACCTTGTAGGACTACAGTAATGGAGGGATTTGGAGGCTGAAGTCGGCTCTGTGAACTGTAATGGTGAACTGATGAAAGCTGTGTCTCAGATGGAGTGCAGGTTAGTCCAACACATCAGACATGACCACTGCAGTTCTCAGTTGTTGTGCACATGAATGATTTGTGTTTCGTCTGCAGGTGATGGTAGACGTGTGTGTGAGCTGACGTGGATGTGAATTCAGCAGCATGGATCAGTGTGAGGACCGAAAGACAGGAGTCCCTCCATCTAAAACCACTCTGTGTGGGGAACATGAGAGCCAGACCAAAGATCAGAGGTGAGATGACCATCTCTAACTGTCCATGACTCTTCTCCATGTCACAGCTCAGCACTCACATCACTGCTCCATCATTATTCACAGGAACCAACCTGGACCTCCACCCAGCTGTGTGTCCTTAAAGGGTGACAAAGTGAAGGATATCATCAAGAAATTTGAACCAACACGACCATTTCAGAAAAAGTAAGTTAATGTCAGTATTAACATGTCTTGCATTTACATCACATCTAAACTGTGTCTACACCTTGGCTATATATTTTTTTGTTATTTTGTATTTTTTATATATATATATATATATATATATATTTTTTTTTTTTTTTTAATATATTTTTTTAGGATCCATCAGAAACTCAAACCTGAACCCAGCTGTGTGTCCTTACAGAGTGCCCAAGTGAAAAAGCGAATTAATACATTGGAACAAAGAGAGCCAAGTGGGAAAAGGTTTGCTAATGTCGATAATATCAGTAATATGTGATTAACCTTTTATTGAAGATCTGAACTTTTTTAGGAACCACCAAACACTCAAACATGAACCTGAACTCACCTGTGTGTCTCTCAAGAGTGATGCGTCAAAGGGTGATAGTTGTTCTCCTGCAGACAGGTGTGTGTAAATGTTGTTGTTGAGTCAGTGTTTGTGAATAAATCCTCCATCAGGTTTAATATCAGCTCAGCTCTTTTCATACACGTTTCCATGATCATATGTGAAGCGGTGTGTGTTCGAGTGTTTCCACAAACACAGCAGTCAGAGTGTAAAGAATGGATGTTATAGGAGATGTTTCTGTAGTGAAGAGGCTGAGCATCTGTAGGACTCCAGCTGCTCCAGCAGGTGTCTCCTTTGTGCTTTGTTTCAAACACAGTGTAGGGAGGAACTTCCACTCAGGTCTTTCAGGTTTTGCTGGATGTCAGAGGACAAACAGTTGTGTGCTGTTGTAGCATAAGTGCATCAGTTCAGGGTCTGTGTGTCAAGTTTTGCCCAGACGGCAGAATGACAGGACCCAATCGCAGAACTCCTCTAAACAGTAAGGAGAAGGGACGGGAAGTTGGGATGGAGGGAAAACAAAAACAAACTGGCTGGTCATGCTAGTGAGGACAGGGGAATGATGACACTGTGTGTGCAGCTGTCAGTGGTTCTAAGTTGAAGCTTGGCTGATACCCTTGTCCTCCAAGGACCAGAGTTATGATATCATCATGTTGTTGGTAATTTAAAATATATTTTAACTGTAATTATTATGAATTCCTCCTTAGTACCACATTTCTGATTCTAGAGCAGATTTAGAAACCTCTTTTAAACCAGTGTATAAATATTGATTAAAAACTAATTAGCATGCTTATCTTTTTCTGCTGGAGTCTTGTACTTTTATTTTATTTATTTGACTTAATTTTTTCATTCATATTTCTATTTTTTAATAAGTGGTAAATGGTAAATGGCCTGTATTTGTATAGCGCTTTACTAGTCCCAAAGGACCCCAAAGCGCTTTACGCATCCAGTCATCCACCCATTCACACACTTAAGTTATATGATTTGTAGAAATGTCAGTTGATTTTAAGTTGTTTTCTAAAGATTGTGAGCCCTCTTTGTTTTCTGTTGAAAGTTTAATTCGATAAGTATCTCTTTAATTTATATATTAACAGCATTGTTAGAGTTGAAGTTACATTAGGTAAAATATACATGACAACTAGAGGGCACTGTGAAGTATACTAAAAGCTAAAAACGTAGATGTGATCTCATCACATCTACGTTTTTAGCTTTTAGTTTTATGTTTTACAGGTCAGAGATGGAGAAGGCCTTACCAGTGCAGCTGCTGGAAATGCTGAAGAAAATGGGAGAGGAGGAGCTGAAGCTTTTCCACTTTTACCTGCAGTATGAACCTGGAGATGACTTCCCCAAACTCTATAAGTACCAGCTGGAGAACGCAGACAGACTGAAAACAGTAGAAGTGATGGTGCAGGCATATTCAGACCGTGTGATGCAGGGGGCGAGGTTGATTTTAGAGAAGATGAATGAAGGTCAGTCAGAGGAAAAAGACACATTAAACATTTAGTACGGTATGCAGACATGACATTGTCACAGTTTATTTTATGAAATGTATCAAACTATTATAGTATGACTTGTTATATTTATATATTTCTGATGCCACGCAGGTTGTCATTTTTAAAAAGACCAGTTTACGAAAGTGCACTTTCCCCAACAGGAAGTCCCCCAGCCCAGGAAGCTTCAACAGTTTCATCAGAAGGTAAGAATACATTAGTTTGTCTCAGTAGATAATAATAAAGCAGAAACACATGAAGCCTGAGCTGAACAATGAGAGCTTTGATTGTTTCAATGTGGTGTCTCTGTAACCTCACTGTAGCTCTCCTGTATGACTGTAAGCCTGGGCTCTAATGAATGAACAGCTGGCTGGTTTAATAATCTCTAACTTTATTTCACTGGGTGTAACAGCAAACAACATTAAAAGGGAGGGTTACAGAGCTTTAGATGAGATGTGAGGATGGTTCATAGCAGATTAGAAAAAAATCTAGAAAAGCATCAAACATATTTGGAATCTGAAATAGTCTTACAAGCAATAATTTTGGAAAATTGCACAAAACATTGTATAAAACATTCAAACATTTACTCTTTATGTTTTCAAATTACTTTTAATTTTAAACCAGAGATTTTAGAAATAAGTAAATAAGTAAAATTATATAACAAAAGATTTAAAGAAATATTTTAACACTGTGCTGTCCATTATGCTATTTGTTTAAAATTATTAAAGCAAATAACAACCCCCCAAAATGTTGAAGATGAGGTCTTTCTAAAACCTGATTCGGAATCAGAAACTTTATTAATTCCAGATGGAAATTGAGTTGTCACAGCAGCAAATACACAACAAACAACACGCACTCCCATAAAATGAGTGTAGAAACAGAGTTATGATAGATGAATATTAAGATAAATAGATAAATATAAAGCTAAAGGTATAAATATAAATATACAATAAATATAAAAGGACAAGTATGTGTGGAAATATATCTTGTGGTGTACAAAAGTGACAGGCTGCATTGAGGTGTAATTAATTCTGTTCCACATGTGTGGACCTGACCCAAGTGGAGGAATTAAAGATTCTGATAGCAGCAGAAGGGACGATTTCCTGTAACGTTCCCTCAGACAGCGAGGTTGAAGGAACTTGTTGCTGAAATTTCTCTTCAGATTATCCAGTGTGTTATGGAGGGGATGGGACTTATTGTCCATGATTGCCAGCAATCTTGCCAGCATTCTGTCACTGATCACCTCATCCAGGTGGCAAGCTTCATGCCAACAACAGACTCAACCTTCCTGATGAGTTTGTTCAGTCTGTTTGCGTCCTTTGCTTGGGTGCCTGCACGCCATCGCAAAGAAGATGGTGTTCGCAATAACAGACTGATAAAACATATAGAGCAGCCTGCTGTATACACTGAAGGATCTGAGCCTTTGTAGAAAGTAAAGCCAGCTCAGACCACTGGCAGACCACTCCAGCCTGTGATCCAATTGATCACATAGCTGATTGGCTGAGGAGAAAAAGTATTCATGGTATACCAATAGCATGACCAATTTACAGTGACATAGCAACAAGATGTTATGTCCACCCAAGACAACCCCAATTCTAATTTTTTGTGTCAAAAGTGTGGACTTCAAACTATATGCCTGTTTTTAAATTGTGTTGATAGGCCACGAAAAACCAGAGTTATGATTAAAAAAAATGCAATGTTTTTTCCTGAATACTATTGTTGTTTATGTTTACTGCGGGAAGAAATGGTAAAAACTGCATTTTCTAAGGAAAGCCCTCAAAAGCACTCTCCGCTTGTGAGCAAAAACAAAAAACAAAAAAAAAAACCCACCCTTTCCTATTGGTGGAAAAATGTACCATGTCGACCAATCAAAAAATTATATGGCAACATGGCATTTAGGTGTTTAGGAGTGATGGCAGCGAGAAAGCAAAAAAGCGATAGAGAGAGAGAGAGAGAGAGAGTTTTGAGATGTGGGAGATTTGTGACAAGTCTAAAGTTGGTGTGTTGTGTTGTGTAGTTAGTCTGTAGTGTAGTCAATAAGAGTTTTTTTGTGTGTCAGAACAATGAGGAGAGTGCTGAATGTCACAGTTGCTGGCAAAAAGACACCAAAGGCAAATTAGAGTGTAAACGCTGTCTCCAGGTGGAAAACAGGATGAGTGATACACCTCCTGCTGTCAGGCCTGCAGGTATCAGGCTTGTGATGTTCTCCTTTATCTTATAGTGGAATGAAATTATTTTTGGAATGGCATAAATAATTTGTGTGGCATCTTATTTGACGAGAACACCTGATTGTTCTGTAAATAGTTTGAAATGTTTATATAATAAAAACCCATATTTCCTGCATTTTTAGATAAATAGCTGCATATAACTTTGTTGTTTTCAGTTACTTTTTTGAAGAAGTAACTAGTTACTATAGTTAATTACTTTTTCAAAGTAACTTGCACAACAATCGTCATTATATACTGTATTTTGCAGAGAAAAAGTCACAGGACTCACTCACAGACGACAGTCGGACAATCTCACCCAGTGCACAGCAGGAGCTTCACACAGACTCATACTCATAATACAAGTCAGAGCTTTATGTGTGTTTTTGAAATTTTTGTTCAATTTATTTTTACTTCCAATAGTGTTAACATACTACACAGGTCATGAACAATTTTTTTTAATTTTCATTATAAGTGTGCTAAAGTACCTAATTAAAAGTATTCTTACAGAAATGTAAATGCTGTAATTTTATTCTTTTAATAAACCATGTAACTTGGATGGATGCAATGGGCATGGCCACAGTGCACACGTCTGATGTTGCTCACAGTGGTCCAAGGGAACACTCAGGTAGTTTATGTGTTTGCTCAGACACATTAAAATTTAGAGGGAACTTCGCTAACAGGATGTGACTATTTCGATATCAGACCCACCAATGCAGACAGGGGAGGGTCAGGAGCCGTTTCTGCCAAATTCCACCACCAGCTCGTTTGATTTGGCCACATTCAACTGCAGGTGGTTCACCTCACACCACCTCACAAAGCGATCAATCGGTCTTCTGTACTCCTCTTCCCATCCCATCTCCACACTTCCAATAATGGCTGTGTCATCAGAGAATTTCTGGAGGAGACAAGTTTCTGTGATTCTGAGTTGGTCATATAGATGGCGAAGAGGAAAGGGATAAGAGTTCCCTGGGGTGCTCCGATGCTGTTCTTCAGCTTCTCTGACACACAGCTCTGCCGTCTTACAAACTGCGGCCTGCCTGTCAGGTAGTCACTGATCAACTGGACCAGTGGAGCCTCCACTTAAATGTCTTCCAACTTCTCCCTCAACAGCCTGGGCCGGACTGTGTTAACCCTTTAAGACCTACCATAGAACCAAGTTCGCCAGAGCTTATATTATATTTTTACATACTGTAGTGCCATTTTTGGGAGCATTATATACATTATTTTATTATTATTATACATCAATACAACCATTGTAGCACAAATTTTAATAATATGTATGCATTAAGTGCATAGTAATTACATAAATTTAGTGCAATAAACTACAAAAAAATTGAAAATCGTTTTTGTCTTTTTAACATATATTTCTAGTTAGAGAAATTTAAGATGCTTATCCCTCAAAACTGTAAATACAAAAAAGTTGCACAAAATAGTTTCCCATCACAGGGAATTTATTTTGAGTGTCTTTATATTTTTATTTTTGAAATACACCATTTTTTATACACTGCAGGAAAAACAAAAATAAATATTATGATGCAAATTTGCAAAAAAACAGCATATGCATCAAAATAAACTATTTCCAGCAGTGCAATTTGAGTCCTAAACATCCCAGAAATGATACAGAAAGTCATAAAGTCAAACATAACTTTTAAAAAAAAAACAGTATAGGCTCATAAGGCTCTGAAGGCAAAAAACTACATTTCCGCAAAATGACGTCACATCCGGTTTTGGTCAGGTCATGGCGGACATGTGATAGTTCGGCTGATGGACATAGGAAGTGTTAAGAACAGCTGATCGGATCGGCAAAGCGTGTTTCTGGATTATGTTTTTGTTGCTGCAAGTGCTTTTTATGCAGTTTTTGCAAAGCTATATGTGGAAGGAAACCGTGACCTAGGACAAGCTGATGGCATAAGATGTAAGTACAACTCCTCCGGTTTCATATGCAAAAAAAATTATTGCGCTAGCTTACGTGGTTGCAGATCTACCGGGATTTAAAAATAGTTATGCAAAACGGAGCGTGCTGCTCTGACCGGTTTTAAGGGTTAAAGGCGCCAGAGAAGTCAAAGAACATTATCCGAACTGTGGTGGTGGGTCCATCAAGGAAGGAGTATGTATCACTGCATTGCTCACTCCCAAGTGGGGCTGGTATGGAAACTGCAGAGGGTCTTGTGACTTGCTCACCAGGGGTCTGAGGTGCTCCTGGATAAATCTCTCCAAAACCTTCGTAATATGAGAGGTCAGTCCTACAGACCTGTAGTCACCAGGGATGATGTTTTCTATAGCACTGGGACTCTCTGGAAGTGCAGGCTCAGGTTGTATAGGTGATGGAGTACTCCACAAAGCTGCCTAGCACAGGCTTTCAACACTCTGGGACTGATGATTTGTTTTGTCTGGAAATGTATTTGTACTCTACTATCGTACCCATATGTAATTAATTTTATTTCATATTTTATGATTGAGAAGCACTTTGTTGTACCTCTGGTCTTCAAATGTGCTATATAAATAAAGCATTGATTGATTGATTGATTGATGCTGTTGGGTCCTGCTGCTTTCCCCTGTCTGAGCCTCCCCAGCTCTCTTCTCACCTGAGTAGGTGTGATATGCAGGTTGGTTTGTGGGGCGACTGTGTGGAAAGTGGCGGTGTCACAGCAGGCGTGGACATGACCCTAGGCTAACAGGCAGCTTGGCAGGTGGCCAGCACGCAGGACCAGACAAGGCAGGACTGGACAAGGCAGGACCAGAGGGCTCACTGACCTCCGGATCGGGCTGAACAAGTCCCTCTTGCATGCTGACCTCCGTCTTGGGCTGAGCAGGTGCCTCCTGTGTGCGGACCTCTGGCTCAGGCTGAGCAGGTCCCTCAAGTGCACAGTAGAGGGACACCACTGGGGCCAGCGGCACTGTCGGCAAGGACCCAAGCCGAGCTACCAGATTTTATAATCTGGTGCTCATGCAAGGGGGGCATGATGAGGTTCTGGTGTGTGTCAGCCTCCCCTGCAGCCGTGGCACAAACCACGTCCCGCCACAAACTTGTTTACCCTCTGTACATCCCGCACAGTTTCACCCACACCTTTCATCTGAAAGCCAGTAATATCTCTCAACACTCTGATTGGAATCCACATAAAATCCAGCCGTCTCCTGTCACCTCAGGCGGCTATATATTTTAAGGTACAGACCCTATTTATACACTTATACAATTATACATAGAAAACTTTAACAATGAGACAACTAACTGGGTGCTCTAACTGGGTTATATGGCACTATAAGGTAATTTAGATAAGATTGGCTTGATTATTTAAGATGTTGTATGTGAGTAGCGGGTTTTTTATTTGCGGATTTAACAGGGAGTCAATGAAGGGAAGCCAATATATGACAAATCTGCTCTCTCTTTCTAGTCCCTGTCAGGACTCTTGCTGCAGCATTTTGGATCAACTGAAGGCTTTTCAGAAAGAATTACAGTAGTCCAGCCTAAGAGTAATAAATGCATGAACTACTTTTTCAGCTTCACTCTGAAAGTCACTCTGTTTCTGATCTTAGAGCACAAATGGAAGAAAGCAGTCCTATATCAGTTAGCTGTTTTACAACTACTCTTTTTCAAAAAATTTGGAAATAAAAGTAAGGTTGGATATTTGCCTATGTCTAGCTAAGACAGTTGGGTCAAGTGATGATTTTTTAACTAATTGTTTAACAACTGCCAGCTTGAAGGCCTGTGGTATGTAGCTGATCAATAGAGATAGACTGATAGATTTTCTCTCATGGTTAAAATTTTATTTGTGAAGAAATTTATTAACTCATTACTAGTTAAGTTTAAAGGAAATCTTGGCTCAACAGGGATCTGACTTTCTGTCAGCTTGGCTAAAATGCTAAAGGGAAACCTAGGGTTGTTCTTATTTACTTCAACCATTGATGAATATTAAGATGTCTTGACAAACAAACTGTCTCTTCAGGCTAAATTAAGATCTTCTACATTAGTGAGACATCATTTTAGTCAGATTATGGGTTTTCTGCTTTAGGATGTGAGTTTGTGAGTTATACCAGCACTTCTGATCCGAAGCTTTCTTTTTGCTTCACTTTTAGACCGTGATGCTATAATCTCTTGAATATTTTTTTTATTTTAGTAGTCTTTACTCAATACACCATAATGACAAATTGAAAACATGATTCCAAATTTTTTTTAATTAAAAAAAATATCAGAAAAACAATCTTTAGATAAGTATTCAGGCTTTCCGCTTTTCTTGACTGCTTAGAAGTTTCTACACCTTGAGTGGAAGCCACTTGTAGTACAATAAAAATTGATTGATTATGTTTTGGAAAGGTACACCCCTCTCTATAGAAGACATTGCAGCTGACAAATCAGAGCAAAGCCATGAAGTCAAACCTAAGAGATAGGGTTGTTGCAATGCACAGATGTGGAGGAGGCCACAGAAAACCTCTTGCCTTTATAATTCTCTAATGGTAGAGACTACAAGGATTCTCCCAAGATTGTCTTAGTGAGAGAGATGACCAAGAGCCTGAAATTCACTCTGAGCTCCACAGAGCCTCTGTGAAGATGGGACTATGTTCCAGAAGGACAACAATCACTGCAGCACTGCCACAGATTTCGGCTTTATGGCAGAGTTGTTAGACACAGGCCTCACCTCAGTGCAAAACACATGAAAGCCCATTTGGAGTTTTCAAAAAAGCACCTGAAGGACTCTCGGACTGTGAGGAACAAGACTTTCTGCTTTAATAAAATCAAGATTAAACTGTTTGGCTTCAATTCTAAAGTCTTTCTCTGGAGGAAACCAGGCATCACTCATCATCTACCCGATACTATCCCAACAGCAAAGCACGGTGGGGGTAGCATCATGCTGTGGTGGTGTATTTCAGCTGCAAGGACTGGGAGACTGGTCAAGGTTGATGGAAAGCTGTATGGTACAAAGATATCCTTAATGAAGGCCTCCTCCATAGTGCTGAAGGTAAAACTTCCAAAACAACAATGACCCTAAGTACACAGCGAGGACATCACAGCTGTGGCTTGGGAACAACTCCGCAAATGTCTGAGAGTAACCCAGTGAGAGCTGACTTCAACCCTGTCAAACATCTCTGTAGTGACCTGAAAATGGCTGCCTGATGGTTAAATCTAGCCTAAATGAGTTTAAAAGTATTTGCAAACAAGAGTCGCAGAAATTCCCCTGTCACACCCTGTTAGAAAAATAAGATAAGACAAATGGAGACAGAGCAGAGGCGAAGCTTTACTTTATCTTACAAAAAGGAGTCACAGAATGCACACAGTCTATTCAGGAACCTCAAATTGGGGAAGTCTGTCTGTCACTCTTTATGCAGTTACCCCCTCCTCCTAGTGACACAACACCAGGAATTCCTTCGCCATATGACGAGATGTTTAGGATAGAGTTAATAGTGGGAAAGAATGTCATGGCGACAGGTATGTGCTATGTTTAGCTGGTTCATCATATGTGGTATAACACAACAGACTCAAACAACTTAACTCTTTTAGCTTTTTTCAATTAAAGCAATGCTGTGTTTATTTATGATTAATTAAGTCCATGTATCTCCTTATCCTTATCAGTTTTCAACACGTTGCAATCCAGCATATGCTAAGATGTCATATGAGACATCTTCATCAGCCAGACAGAGTTGGTCATTCATGTAATTGGTCTTGGTAAGCACCGTGTCAATTAGTCGGGGAATAGGTGCTCAAATAAATGGAATGTGGCAGCAGCCACACAGCATCAGCAAGGCGGCTGTAACTGCAATAGATACTAAGAGAGAAGAGATTAGACCATTCTACTTTCAATTCAATTCAATTCAATTTTATTTATATAGCGCCAAATCACAACAAAAGTCGCCTCAAGGCGCTTCATAGATACAGAGAAAAACCCAACAATCATATGACCCCCTATGAGCAAGCACTTTGGCGACAGTGGGAAGGAAAAACTCCCTTTTAACAGGAAGAAACCTCCGGCAGAACCAGGCTCAGGGAGGGGCGGCCATCTGCTGCGACCGGTTGGGGTGAGAGAAGGAAGACAGGATAAAAGACATGCTGTGGAAGAGAGACAGAGGTTAATAACAGATATGATTCAATGCAGAGAGGTCTATTAATACATAGTGAGTGAGAAAGGTGACTGGAAAGGAAAAACTCAATGCATCATGGGAATCCCCCGGCAGCCTACGTCTATTGCAGCATAACTAAGGGAGGATTCAGGGTCACCTGGTCCAGCCCTAACTATATGCTTTCGCAAAAAGGAAAGTTTTAAGCCTAACCTTAAAAGTAGAGATAGTGTCTGTCTCCCGAATCCAAACTGGAAGCTGGTTCCACAGAAGAGGGGCCTGAAAACTGAAGGCTCTCCCTCCCATTCTACTTTTAAATACTCTAGGAACAACAAGTAGGCCTGCAGAGCGAGAGCGAAGTGCTCTAATAGGGTGATATGGTACTACAAGGTCATTAAGATAAGATGGGGCCTGATTATTTAAGACCTTGTATGTGAGGAGCAGGATTTTGAATTCAATTCTGGATTTAACAGGAAGCCAATGAAGGGAAGCCAAAACAGGAGAAATATGCTCTCTCTTTCTAGTCCCTGTCAGTACTCTTGCTGCAGCATTTTGGATTAGCTGAAGGCTTTTCAGGGAGTTTTTTGGACATCCTGATAATAATGAATTGCAGTAGTCCAGCCTGGAAGTAATAAATGCGTGAACTAGTTTTTCAGCATCAGTCTGAGACAGGATATTTCTAATTTTAGAGATGTTGCGCAAATGGAAGAACGCAGTCTTACATATTTGTTTAATATGTGCGTTGAAGGACATATCCTGGTCAAAAATTACTCCAAGGTTCCTCACAGTGTTACTGGAGGCCAAGGTAATGCCACCCAGAGTAAGAATCTGGTTAGATACCATATTTCTAAGCTTTTCAGGGCCGAGTACAATAACCTCAGTTGTATCTGAATTAAGAAGCAGAAAGTTAGCGGCCATCCAGGTCTTTATGTCTTTAAGACATTCCTGCAGTTTAACTAATTGGTGTGTGTTATCTGGCTTCAAAACCATTGGTCTTGGAAGTCCTTAAATGGATAATTGATCCCAGAATTTCAGCTAGTTCTTCTGCCTAGTTCAGAGAGTTAATCCAATCTATATTCACATTTGTTGTGACCCACTAGAAAAATGGTGACTCAAATCCCATAGTTATCTCTTTGCAAGCATTGTATTCCACCAGTGCTATGGTTTACAAACCAATCTTTTTAGTAAGAGGCTGAGTTGCCTGTCACAGTCACAGTTGCACCATCACAGGTGACCCAAATTGCAGTCTTGCCCCACTCTAGTAAAACATGTGTAACTTTCTACATAAGCTTGAGCATTGAGTGGAGTGTCTGGCTTTAAAGATGGATAAGAGGTAATGAGTGCAACAAGAGGTATTACTTGGTCTCACCTTGAGGCGACTATTGTTGTGATTTAGTGCTGTATAATAATGGTCTAAACACGTATGTATGCATGTGTGTACACACACACACACACACACACACACACACACACACACACATATATATATATATATATATATATATATATATATATGTATATATATATGTGTGTGTGTGTGTGTATTGTATTATTCTTCATTCTATATAAAATGGATTACACTAATCATCTTGTTTCCTGTTTTAAATTCAGAGGATCTTCAAAACTGTCAGTTTAAACTCAAATCTAACCTGAAGGAGAAGTTCCAGTGTGTGTTTGAGGGGGTTGCTAAAGCAGGAAACCCAACGCTTCTGAATCAGATCCACACAGAGCTCTACATCACAGAGGGAGAGACTGCAGAGATCAATGATGAACATGAGGCCAGAATGATTGAAACTGCGTTCAAGAAACCTGCCAGACCAGAAACAAAAATCAGGCAAGAAGACATCTTTAAAGACTCACCTGGAAGACATGAACCAATCAGAACAGTGCTGACAAAGGGAGTGACTGGTATTGGGAAAACAATCTTAATACAAAAGTTCACTCTGGACTGGGCTGAAGACAAAGCCAACCAGGACATCCAGTTCATATTTCCATTCACTTTCAGAGAGCTGAATGTGCTGAAGGAGGAAAAGTTCAGCTTGGTGGAACTTGTTCATCACTTCTTTACTGAAACCAAAAGAGCAGGAATTTGCAGCTTTGAAGACTTCCAAGTTGTGTTCATCTTTGATGGTCTAGATGAGTCTCGAATTCCTCTGAACTTCCACAAAACTACAATCCTGACTGACCCTTGCAAGTCCACTTCAGTGAATGTGCTGCTGACAAACCTCATCAGGGGGTACCTTCTTCCCTCTGCTCGCATCTGGATAACCACACGACCTGCAGCAGCCAATCAGATCCCTCCACAATGTGTCAATATTGTGACAGAAATTAGAGGGTACACTGATCCACAGATGGAGGAGTACTTTAGGAAGAGATCCAGAGATGAGGAGCAGGCCAGCAGGATCATCTCCCACATCAAGACATCACGAAGCCTCCACATCATGTGCCACATCCCAGTCTTCTGCTGGATCACTGCTACAGTTCTGGAGGATGTGCTGCAAACCAGAGAGAAAGGAACACTGCCCAAGACCCTGACTGAAATGTACATCCACTTCCTGGTGGTTCAGGCCAAAATAAGGAAGGTCAAGTATGATGGAGGAGCTGAGACAGACCGACACTGGACTCCAGAGAGCAGGAAGACCATTGAGTCTTTGGGAAAACTGGCTTTTGATCAGCTGCAGAAAGGAAACCTGATCTTCTATGAATCTGACCTGACAAAGTGTGGCATCGATATCAGAGCAGCCTCAGTGTACTCAGGAGTGTTCACACAGATCTTTAAAGAAGAGAGAGGACTGTACCAGGACAAGGTGTTCTGCTTCATCCATCTGAGTGTTCAGGAGTTTCTGGCTGCTCTTCATGTCCATCTGACCTTCATCAACTCTGCAGTCAATCTGCTGGAAGAACAACAGACATCGTCCTGGTGGTCAAAATTTTTTAATGCACCAAAACTACAGCATGTCCACCAGAGTGCTGTGGACAAGGCCTTACAGAGTCCAAATGGACACCTGGACTTGTTCCTCCGCTTCCTCCTGGGTCTTTCAATGCAGTCCAATCAGATTCTCCTACGAAATTTTTTGCCAGACACACTAAGTAGCTCACAGACTATTCAGGAAACAGTCCAGTACATTAAGAAGAAGCTTAGTATGAATCTGTCTGCAGAGAAAAGCATAAATATGTTCCACTGTCTGAATGAACTGAATGATCGTTCTCTAGTAGAGGAGATCCAACAGTCACTGACTTCAGGAGGTGTTTCCACAGATAAACTGTCTCCTGCTCAGTGGTCAGCTCTGGTCTTCATCTTACTCTCATCAGAAAAAGATCTGGATGTATTTGACCTGAAGAAATACTCAGCTTCAGAGGAGGCTCTTCGGAGGCTACTGCCAGTGGTCAAAGCCTCCAACAAAGCTGTGTAAGTACATTTGTACTGATCCCTCTACTTTTATCATGCAGTTGAGTCTGTAATTTATTTAATCAGACTTTCTGTCTTTGTAAGAATTTGTGTCCCAAAGCATGGCAATTACTCTAACACAACTGTAACCTTTTTAATGTCTCATAAACTTAATGTTCTTGTGATGCAACATCCAAAAACTATGGCAGTATCATTATTAGTGCTGCTGCTGTGTTACTGGTCTTTAAAAAACAAACAAACAAACAAACTTTACTTTCCATGTGTTCATGCACCAGTTTTGAATTTAATCATTAGTTTTTACTACACTGTGCCTTGGGCTTCAGTGTTTGTTTACTATTCTTGACCTGAGCTCTCTCCTCACCCCAAACTGTTAACAGCAGATGGTTGTACCTCCTGAGCCTCATTCTCCTGGAGTTTTTCCTTCACACTGTTGCCAAGTGGGAGTTGTCAAATTGTTGGTGCAGACTTTGGTGCATCTCAAACAAGCAGTTCTAGCTCCTTCCGTCTTAAGCATACTTTCCCTGGTTGTCTCTTCTATGGCTGCCATAAAATTTCCTCCAGATTATAATCCGCCCACAAAAAACAAAAATACAAAAACAACTCCAACTGCCATTTATTGCCAACATGGTGTCCTTTTTGCCAGCCTTTGATGATAAACTGCACCACTATCCAAAATAGGCTTTTCCATTGCTTTTAATGATTTTGGACTTTACACATGTACATTGTCTTTCTGTTTATTGTGGACACACAGATAACAGCTCTTCTTTTGTTACAACTAAATTGAAAACACAATTCAGATCAGGGAAAATCTCCTAATTTGGATGATTTTCCAGGTGGTATCTGGGATCAAAAGTTTAAATCAGCTTGGATGGCCTGTACAATGAGTACAGTGGCTCACTCCTTGGGCAAGAAGACCATTCAGTCTCAATGCTTTTTTCCCCTTTCGTGGCTGCTGATGAGGTTGTTTTTGGATTGGCTCATAGCCATTCTCATCGTCTTCAAATTAACTGACAAACTGCTGACTGCTACTATAGTTTACTGAGTATGTGACCCATGTACTGAAGGTTAGAGTTGTGACTCCAGTGCTTGAGTTTGAGTCTGCCCAAGACATTTCCTTTGTGTCCATTTCCCCACTTCTCCCTCCTTTTCTGAATTCCCTACTTTATACAGTGAAGACAAAATGCCTAGTGTTCTGAGAAATCTTCACCTCCTGCATCTTCCAAATCTTCTCTGTCATATGAAATCATCAATATTCTCTGAGTATAGAATCTTTTCACGATCTTGAATGATAAGGATCCACATGGGCACAGTTATTTCTTTCTTTTCTATTTAAAGAGCAATGACATTGTCTAGCCAGATGCTCTTAGTACAACTGAGGTCTCGATTGAAGCGTAGAGAAGATTGGGCCTTTGCAGTTGCAGTGCCTAGACTCTGGACTAACTTGACAGATGATATTTGTACTTCAGAGTTTAGTCAGTCTTTAGAATCATGCCTTAAAACTTAATTTTTTATGTTGGCTTTTAATTCGAGTTCAGTTTGAGTACCATCAGGCCTTTTTTATGTTTGCTATTTTTGTCTTGTTTTTATGTTGTATACATTGTCATTGCCTCATCTCGTTTATCTGTATTTGTTTTTCTATTGTTTTGTCATGTTCTGAACTAATTGCGAAGCACTTTGGCCAACTCTGTTGCTTTTAAAAGTGCTATAGAAATCGATTTGATTTGATTTGAAGGGTTCCACCTGTGATTTGTAGCTGGAATAGAGTGTGGAAAAACTTTAGTTTAGAGGAAAAACTTGAATGAGGTACATGTTTCTTGATATCAGAGCAACTCATCCACAAGGTGTAGAAAGAGCAGCAGTAGGGTAGGGCAATATGGCCAAAAATATTTATCATGATATATATTTGGAAATTTGCGATAACGATATAACTGACAATATAATTGACGCGAGACAAAATACTTAACAACTCTACAACTTTATTAGTGCAAAAAAAACCCCAAACAATGTATTTTAACTTAAACAAGCAGCTGTTTTTTTATGTGCATTAAAGCTATATAAAAATGTTACAGTGCAAATGCAAATTCCATGCTGACAGTTAAACCAAAGGGCATTTTCAGTGGAAATGGGCCGACATATCCTGAGCATAACCATGTATAATGTCCACAAAACTTAAAAAGAGGTTATACACACACAATACTAATATTATGTTGAATCACAGTCGGTATTACTCCATGAGGCACGTGACTACGGTAGCCGTAATGCTCCGACAATCAATCAAGCGGTGCGGCTTCATAGCTTAACAAAGTAGTATTAAAATTAGTGCTCTCAGCAATCTCGTTAAAATGACATGGCAAATCACCGTTAGCAAGTTAACGCGGATTGCCCCGTGCGTGGGACTGGACGGCGCTAACGCTTTGACCCTGTGCATGTTCTACCAAAAATTGGTGGGTATCTGACGAGAACCTCACCAGTTCCACACTACTGAAGTTGGCCCCGTTTTTACAAACCTATTCTGGTTCATCTGTTTTATTCAACGATCTGCTTTCGCCCTTCTCATTCTCCGTGGCCGCCATGCTTTTTCTGACATGTGCGTATGAAAACAAATGCACTGCACATGCGCATTTTACTTATATTCTATCGCGATATTTCATTTTCTTATCATTGCCTAACATTATACCAGTATTATCGTGAACAGTATGATATGGCCCAGCCCTAAGCAGCAGAAGAGTACAAATCATGTCTTACCAAAAAGCCGCAACAACTAGAATTTACCTACCTTTGGTATTTCCTGACAGCATAATATTTACTGAAAAGATGTCTTCTCTCATCTTTGTTGCTATGAATGTTCCTGTTTCGGCTGTCCACTTGGCTCTAAATTGTACAAATAGATCTGAGAAGATTACGTTTCTAATCACAAGTCAGAAATTATGTTTTTATTAGATTTGCAGTTTGTATTCATGTCTTCTGAATCAGAAGGTGGGGGAAATGGACCTTACAAGGACTAAGTGCTGATCTAGAAGGGAAATTGTGTTTTATTGAAGTTATTTTGTTAACCATTAATTGTGTTGCATGTTGGCATTTTTACATTTTTTCACAAATTTTGTTTTATTTATTGATTTCATTATTTTGTTTGTTTCTTTTTTCAGACTGAGTCACTGTAACCTCTCAGAGAGAAGCTGTGGTGCCCTGTCCTCAGTTCTCAACTCCCAGTCCTGTAGTCTGAGAGAGCTGGACCTGAGTAACAATGATCTACATGATTTAGGAGTGACACTTCTGTCTGCTGCTCTACTGAGTCCACACTGTACACTGGAAACTCTCAGGTCAGGAGTGAAATATTTCACTGCTGATCATTTACAGTCTGAATGATTTTCCTCTATAAACAACTATGCTTTATAGCCTTGTCAAGTGGCCTTTTATTTAGGACTCTGATTTTGGGTAGCAGAATAAGTGAGATATCATTTTGGTTTCTGAGATATAGTGATGTTGTTTTCTTAAGTAATTTATTTAATTTAAAATTGTGTGTTAGAGTTAATTATATTTCATTTAAGGTATTTTCTTTAGAAGTCTGACACATAACAAAGATGTTTCGGTGATGCAAAAACACCTTAGTAGGATTAACTGCTGAAAGGTGTAATTCCACATGTGGAGACACTGGTATTAATTTCAGTAACATTAGTATCATTTTGTGATCTCTGAACTGTTATTTTATGTATGGCAAGTCACTAAACTTCAAAACCCAGGCCTCGCGCTCAGTCCTGCATTACCCCTGTGATCTTGTGTGAATACTAGCTGCACTGGTCGGGTGCAACAATAGCTGCAGTCATTTAAATAATCTCTGACAGTGGAAAATATTGTATCTTTTGCTTGCTGCGGGTGTGATAGTTGCTACTAGGAGAGATTGTTTTCAGGAGGGGAGATGTTACCAGAACAAGTTTAAAAAATTAAAGTGTTACTGTTTTACATTGTCTGAATGTTGCCATGTGCTATCAAAATGTACAAATGGATCTGAGAAGATTGCATTTCCAGTCACAAGTCAGAAATTATGTCTTTAGTAGTTTTACAGGATTTTTACATATTTTCAAATTTTTGTTTTATTTGACTGATTTCATTTGTTTCTTTCTTTCTTTCAGACTGAGTCACTGTAACCTCTCAGAGAGAAGCTGCGGTGCCCTGTCCTCAGTTCTCAACTCCCAGTCCTGTAGTCTGAGAGAGCTGGACCTGAGTAACAATGATCTACAGGATTTAGGAGTTAAGCTTCTGTCTGCTGCACTACAGAGTCCACATTGTACACTGGAAACTCTCAGGTCAGAAGTGAAATATTTCACTGCTGATCATTTCAGTTCTGAATGATATTATTTGATAAACAACTAAGCGTTTTAAAATTGTCAAGTGACCTTTAATTTAACTTTGGATAGATTATTAAATAAATAAATAAATACAATTTTATTTATATAGCACCTTTCTAGGCAGAATCACAAAGTAGTTGTTTTTAAAAAATAACTGCTGAGCCCTCAGTTCTTAAGGTTTGGGGGAGAGAGTTCCACAGTCTAGGGGCCACAGTGGCAAAAACTCTGTCCCCCTTAGTTCTCTTCTTAGTATGTTTTAAAGCAAGTAAGCCCTGATCAGACGACCTCAGGGACCTCCTAGTGGTTCCCAAACTTTTTTGCTGGGCCCCCCTTAGTTTTACAAAAAAAATGTTCGTGCCTCCCACCCCCCACCCCCCGCGTGCACACACACGCACGCACACATCCTTCAACCACACACGCCCATATTTTGCTCCATTGCGGTTTATTTCACACCTCAAACATTTAGTAAATAATTAAGCAAATACAAGTAATCTGCAATAAATTACAGGTAGTAATAAAATAAACTCTTTTACGCTACGTCCACACCTACACGGGTATTTTTGAAAACGCAGCTGTTTCGTCCACACGTAAACGGCGTTTCGAATCACTGAAAACTGAGACTTTTAAAACTCCTTTTTTGCGTTTACGTGTTGACAAGGAATACAGAGTTTGTCATGCAGCATCAAAGGTATGTGCCTTTTTTCACGTCACGCTGTGCGCCACGTTATTGTTTACATGAGATGAATTGCAGAATGGTAGATAGAGACAAAATACTGTTAATCTGACTATCTGCAGGTTTTACACGCTTACATATGCATACACAGTTACTGTCCCTCCATTTACAAAGGCAGAGGCGTCACGGTGTAATTATTTTACATGTATTTTTTTTTTCTGTGTAATAATATTCAACATTGCTATCAATTCATTTTTCAAAAAATGCCTCTCTGTGCAAAATAGGTTTAAAAACATAAACAGCTGTGGGATACTGTTTGTCCGTGATTTGAACCGAGGGAACAAATTGTGGCAGGATCAGCCTGATGTTATTTTTATCCCACTGTAACTTTACTGTATAAAGTATAGTATAGTATGTATATCTCCAAAATGTCAAGAGTCATTACAAGAAGTGTTTGTGAACTAAAAATCACGAATATGGGATACTGTTTGTCCGTGATTTAAACAACCCAGCGCTGCTCCCAACGAAGGGAAAACCAATTATGCAGGGAGACCTACCTCGGCACTTGTGCAGGTGAAGCCAAAGGGAAGATATGCTTCACCATATTTTCTAGTCTTTGGCTTAGAATGAAGTTGGTTTGGAAACATATTCAGCGATGCTTCATCTCCTGCTTTGCGTTTCTGTAGGCGCCCGTGCTAGCAGTGTCCAAGCGTCTTGCCCCCCCCCCCCCCCCTTTTCATCCCTTTACGCCCCCCCTGCCATGGCTCTGCGCCCCCCCTAGGGGGCAGGCCCCACACTTTGGGAAGGTCTGTCCTAGTGAGATAGAACTGTAGCAGATCAGAGATGTAGGATGGTGCCAGTCAATGCAAAGCTCTAAAAGTCAAGATCAGGATCTTAAAATGGACTCTAAATTCAACAGGAAGCCAGTGTAGCTAAGATAGCAATGGTGTCACATGTGAATACTTAAAAGATTTTGTCAGAAGCCTAGCTGCAGTGTTTTGCACAACCCGCCAACAATCCAGAGATCCTTTGCTTAGATACATAAACATAACAGTGAGTTACCATAGTCCAAGCGTGAGGAAATAAATACATGTATAACATCTCCAGGTCAGAGATAAAATAGGGCTTAACTTAGCCACATCTCTTAAATGACAAAAACAAGACCGAACCAGAGATTTCACACGACCATCCAGTGTAAGAGTCGAGTCCAAAGTGACACCTAAATTCCTGATATAGGATTTAACCTAAAGTAGGAGAGAGGACCAAGGGCTTTCACTACCTGGGATAAAATTCTGTCATGAGCGCAAACAAGGACTTCAGTTTTCCCCTCATTAAGCTGGTGTAAATTTGCAGCCATCCATCTATTAGGTTCTAAGTACTGTGAGAAGAATTTTTACAGTCAAATTTTTGTTTAATTAGTAACAGAAAAGTACGGTATTGGTTATGTTTCTTGTGGCATGTTTTGTTTAATCAGGCCATTTGTTCTACAGCAATCAACGTGGTAGTTGAGTTTGTGCTGATGTACCTGAATTAATTTAGCCAACAAAAGGCCTGTTCCTCTCAGTTGTTCTGCTCACGCGTCACTGATTCAAAACAGATTCAGACAACAGCAATGTGGATTCTGATGGTGCTGTTGAGAGTGAGGACAGCCAGGCAATTAGAGATGGGTTGGAAGGCCAGAACTATATTCAATTTCTGAGTATCCACCAAAAAAACAACTTCTCATTTCTCACTCACAGAGTAAAAAAAAGACAGTGTTTCATAAATGGCAGGTTTTAGTTTAGAGTTTTAGTATCAGTTCCACAAATTCGTAATTCAGATTTTGCTACAATCCAAATATTGAATTTGAGGAGTTTGTTGCTCAAGAAAAATAAGCAGTTTTGCTCATGAACAAGTTTGTTCATGAAGGTAAAAAAAATATATAAATTAAAATACACAAGATGCAATAACAACAATGCCAAGTTATAGTATTTCTAAAACTTATTTAACTTTAATATTTAAACTTTGAAGTTTAAAGTTCAATTAATATTTAACTTTTGTCCCCTCTCTCCTTCATTTGTGTTTTGTTCTCGTCTCTCTGCTTATTTCTTCTATTTACCATAATCCTTTAAACCTCTTCCTGAGCCTGTTGTTATTGGAAGGATCTTTATTTATAAGGGAGTTCTTCCTTTCCACAGTTACCAAGTGCTGCTCAAAGCAGATTGTCTGAGAGTTTGGGCTTTCTCTCTAATAATTTAGTGGGTTGGCTCATAGTGTAAAAAAGCTTGACATGACAATGACTGTCTGTTGAAAATTGTCCTTTTTAAATAAAATAAAATAAAATAAAATAGAATGGTTAGAAATGGATAGACATTATTGTATATGACAAACACAAAATCATTGTTCAGAGGTGGATTGTTGTTTTGTGTGTCTGCAGTCTGTCAGGCTGTCTGATCACAGAGGAAGGCTGTACGTCACTGGCCTCAGCTCTGAGCTCCAACCCCTTCCAACTTAGAAAACTGGACCTGAGCTACAATCATTCAGGTGACTCAGGAATGAAGCTGCTTTCGGCTGGACTGAAGGATCCATGCTGGAGACTGGACGCTCTTAGGTATGGAGAGAATATCTGATAGAGGAGGAAGACTTAGAAACATTCCCTGTCTCTCTCACACACTTCCTGTTTGTTTCATGCAGATGTTTTAAATTTAATTTATATTAAACATATTTTAAAAGAGAGAGAAATAAATAAATGGATTCAAAAATCCAAGATTTCTTTCTGGTATTTGAAAAGGCAATTCCACTCCTCATTTGAAAATCCATTTCCCTTTCCCGTCAGCTCACAGATGAGCTAATATATTAGTATATTATATTAGGTATCGGATTAGCTCTGGGATTAACTATTGGATCAGCTATCAGATTGGTTATTGGATTATCTCATTTCCAAAACCCTGAAGCAATGCAAACTAGCCACGCAGCGTGATTTAAGGGACTCACAGGCACAGGCTGGTTGCCTGGATTTTTATACACTGCTATTTGTACTCATAGCTTTGCAATGCTAGAAAGTGTGTGTGTGCTTGCAAAAAGGCCATTCAGCCTTCAGATGTACTCTCTGCCCGACATGGACATGTGAAGAATGAAGGGACCCTACAGTAAAATGGAGAGCTGAACCTCCTAATGTACGCCTTTAGACTCAGCCTGACCAGGTGTTAAAGGTAACGTGCTAACATGGCTAATGCTAGTGTCACAGCACATAGACCCACTCTTTTAAGATCATGCTGCTGTGCTCTTCACAAACAAAGCTTAAAGTAGCTCAGACTATTAGAACCAGCACTGGGCCCTGTTACATTTATACAGTGTTAGATCGAAGGGTGCAACCTACAGCCTTTAAACTAGTGGTTAAAATGCTGCCTGTAAACACATCAGTCCACATGTTACCACATTACTTTATGATACTTAGAATTAAAAAAACTGAGACAGGCTGATTTAAATAATAGCTGTCAGTTCTCTCATTCCTTATATTATCTCCAGTCTTAGCAGATATTATTGACTTTATTTATTTTAATATGTGAGTGCACACATTTATTCTGAACTAGACATAAATGATGATCACGGATAGTGTGTAATTTTATTTTTTACATAATATTACATACATATTTGTTAATTTAATCAAAATCCAAACACAGTGTGCTGAATCTTAACATTGAATGTCTAGTATATTCCAAAGAGCATAATTTAAGCATTTACTGCACCTACAGTACCTACACCTAGTCAAGTGTGGTAAAGATACAGATAATGAAATTTAATTATTACTGAAATATGCATAATGAAAAACAAAACTGGGCAGCACAGTGGTTAGCACTGTTAACTCACCGTGACAAGGTCCTGAGTTCAATTCCACCATCAGGCTGAGGTCTTTCGATGTGGAATGATTCTATGTGTGTCTGTGTCTATGTGTTTGGCCTGCAAAAGACTGGCGACCTGTCCAGGGTGTACCCTGCCATTCGCCCTAAGACAGCTTGGATAGGCTCCTGCGACCCTGAAAAGGATAAGCAGAAGAGAATTGATTTATGGATGGAAAAACAAAAGCTGAAACTGATTCACTTTAGTACTATGCTCCGTGCTTATAAAGACCCTTGATGCTGTGATATATACTGTAAATCATATGGAAATAATTTTCACAGACCTCATAAAGTAATTAAGTTACTGCTGATTTTTGGTTGATATTTATATTTTCAGGTGTTTTTGTGTGTGCATGTTTCTTTTTTTATGACAACAATTGGAATTCCTCTGGGAGATGAGGACACACCCACATCTGTTCCATATCATAGTCATGGAGGATGTTATAGCTCTGAGTCTGTTTTGTGGCATCAGACACCCACACAGGAAAACGAGCAACTGAACTTTATGCAGGAGAGACTGCATCAGTGATGGTTGACTCTGCATCTTCTGCATCTCCTTTAACTCACAGTTCAAATCACTTCAAAAGAGTTGTGTATATTTACCTAGAAGGACATCTGTAACTTGTACAGATTTGTAGTTTTGCTTGTTTTATGAGTTACATTTAAAAAGAGAGAGAGGGAGGATATGAAACTTATCATTCCCCTGCAGAACACAATTTTAAGTGCTTATTCTTTTGATCTTATGAATTCCACTCTGATGTGAATTCACTTTTTGTCTGATGATTGGCACAAAATTTAAACTGGTTTTCTTCTGAGAGAGGCTGAAAATAAGCCAAGTGAAACAATAACTGGAAAAAAAATCTATACATAAAAAAATCTCTTAATTCCTGAATTACAGGCAAAGACATGCCCAAAAGTTTAGTTTTTCCGGATGTTTTATCACTCATCTAAGTGACTTCTTCTGTTATACAGATAAGTAATGAAATGTTTCTTGGAAGGAAAACTGTTGTGTACAGTTGAATTCAATCTACTTTTTTAAGGTTTTTAAGGTTAAGCGAGTAGTTAACGCTCCATCACCTACATCATAGTTCTTTGGGCTGGGGTTAGGCGACGAGAAAAAAAAAGCCACATGGCTGAAGCTTTGCTTGGCGACCTGAACGCTGGGAAAGTCATACAGTCTTGTGGGTTGGTAGTGAGTTAGCCTTTTGTTTGCTGAACACCTCCTGTAGGTCACGGTCCTCTAATGGGATGGAGGTAAGATCTAGAGCCATTCTATATGAGAGTTAACCAGTGGAAACCGAGAATAAGTTGGGAAAATTGAATGGGAAAAAGGTAAGTGACTCTCCTGGCTGTTCATTATTATTATTATTATTATTATTATTATTATTATTATTATTACAGGATGTAACTAGCATGACAGTTTCAGTTTGATGAGTGATGTGTGCAAACACTTGATTATTTATTTTGATTATGATTAATAGCTTTGGGTGGTATGGGAAGTTTGAGTGCTAGGAGAGGAGTGTGCAACTGTTTAGCTAACTCTCAATCAACAAGTTGATTGAGAGTTAGCTAAACAGTTGCATGACCATCACCGAAATCAGCGAGAGCCTGAAGGGGTTGGAGTAGCCTGGTAATCCTGCAAAAACACAGGGAGCAGTAGCCAGGGTTTAATATTAGTAACTGATCTGCCCACCTGTATCCCAGAACATACCTGCAGGTGGAGCTTTTTAACCATTTGGGGCAGGACACTAGAAAGTGATCAGGCAAGCCACATTATGGGGTGGCTGTAGCTCAGGTGGCAGAGCAGGTCAGCCACTAATCAGAAGGTTGGTGGTTCGATCCCAGTGATGGTTGACTCTGCATCCTCTCCTGCATCCTCTTGCAAATATCCTTGGGCAAGATACTAACCCCATGTTTGCCTACTGCTGGTGGTGGTCGCCAGTGTCCGGCAGCCTCGCCTCTGTCAGGGCAGCTGTGGCTACAATGTAGCTTGCCATTGCCAGTGTGTGAATGACTGAATGTAGTGTAAAGCGCTTTGGGGTCCTTAGGGACTGAGTAAAGCGCTATACAAATGCAGGCCATTTTTTTACCATTAAAAACAGTTGAGAGCTGGAAATGCCCAATTTGCATGGGTTCCAGCACAGAATCTGTGACAGAAGAGGCAATAACTGGGGTGGATGTTTGTACTGGTAGTGTAGCGGAAGTTAACACGAAGACAGCGAGGAAATGGCCTGTGGAGTCTGTTTTTTTTCGCAGCTTCCCTCTTCTACAGGCATTGTTTATCTGGAGGGAAAGGGAAACTAAATCCTCGAAAGAGGCGGGTTCATCGCGAGAAGCGAGCTGATCTTTCATGCACTTTTAGTGCTTGCAAAAATACTCCTTGCAGTGCCTGATCTGGCCAGCCTGCCTCTTCCAATACCAGCCACCTCAGTGGGCTGGCCAGTGGGGCTGTGGGAGGAATCCACAGTGAACCTGTGCAACCTCCAAATAGAAAGGACCTGGCCAGGTGATGGAATGGATCTCAGCACCTTCTTGCTGTGAGGCAACAGTGCTAATCACCACACCAAGAGCTGCCATAACTGGAATGTATAATTTCAAAGATGTACTGTATAAAATAGAAACAATATATACCAGATTTGGTGTGATGCTTGACCCTACAAAACTTCATGGTACTTTATCAACTTTGAATGCCTAGATTTGTGGTTCCTGGTTTAATTGCATTCACTCTTTAGATTCAGAAATCAAAGCAATAAGAAGCCAGATCATCAACAGTTTGATCCACATATGGATTGATGTGTAGTTGTGAAAATGTTGGACTGTTCCTTTATTAGTGTCTAACAGTATGTGTATGAGAGTGATGTAATGTCCATGTGTACATGCTGAAAGAGACTGTGCTGGTCTGACTCCCCTCCTCCTTTCAGGGTGGAGCCTGCTGGAGTCCGATGGTTGAGACCAGGTCTGAGGAAGTGTAAGTGTGCTTTTAATGTGATTCATGAAAACAAAGCATCACTCATTCACATCTCTGATATCAGGACTCATGATCAAAGTGTCAATCAATGAACAGATGATGGATCAATAACTGCAGCTGGATTGTGTTTGTTCTCTCCATCAGATTCCTGTCAACTCACAATCGACCCAAACACAGTACACACAAACCTCAAACTGTCTGACAACAACAGGAAGGTGACACGTGTGGAGGAGGTTCAATCATATCCTGATCATCCAGACAGATTTGATGTTTATGAGCAGTTGCTGTGTAGAAATGGTCTAACTGGTCGCTGTTACTGGGAGGTCGAGTGGAGAATAACAGTTTTTCTATCAGTGAGTTACAGCAAAATCAGAAGGAAAGGACTCAGTTATGACTGTTTGTTTGGAAACAATGATCAGTCCTGGAGTCTGTACTGCACTGACGATGGTCCTCATTATGTCTGTCACAATAAGAAAGAGACATCCATCTCCTCCTCCTCCTCTGTCTCTAACAGAGTAGCAGTGTATGTGGACTGTCCTGCTGGCACTCTGTCCTTCTACAGAGTCTCCTCTGACACTCTGATCCACCTCCACACCTTCAACACCACATTCACTGAAACCCTTTATCCTGGGTTTATGCTCATGTCTCCTGGTTCCTCAGTGACTCTGTGCTGAGTTGAGTGTAAAGAGTGTCCTCCTGTTAGAGAAACACTCTGACTGTTGAACAGATAGTTCAGTCTGTACATGTTTGTCTCTTTCACTCAGAAACACGTTTTCAGATTCATGGATTCAATCAGTTGACGTATAAAATTGTTCTAAATGATTCCTTGTAAACATCTTCAACTCAGCAAGGTCCACTTACATGTTCATGGCCAGCTGATGTGATTGACATCAGTCGCTATGGTAATTTGCCTGGTAAAAGGAGCCAGTGCATCTAATCCTGCCTCACTGACAGGCTTTTGGACTGTTCCAATTAAACTATCAGTTCCCTAACATCACAATGTGTGGCTGTTATGCATGTCAAAGTGATGTCATTTTAGGCTTAAATGTCCAAGTTGCTCGGTCATATTCATTACCATAGTGTAACATTACTCAGCTAATCAGAAAGGAAAAGCTAGACATGTCTATGGCCTTCACATTACTCAGTCTGAAGCAGGTCTCTGATCCAGATTGAATCCAAGGTATAGATATAGTGCTGCTATGACTGAATCTTCTGTGTTCTTATTTGCTTTTTCTTTGTTGTATTTCAAATCCCAGGAAGAGATGCCTTGGAAGTGGAAGTATTGCCCTGTTTACTTTCAAAAGAGGGCAGCTATTTAAGCATTACAGGCTAAAACATTGGATTTTTGCAGGAACCGAAGTATTTCGTTGTTTACAGATATGCCAGTTCTGTTTCGCTGTATGTCATGTGGATTTGCTGTTCTTGTTCCGAGACTGTCTGTTTTACCCACCTGTGTACTGCACACTTCAAAGTACAACATAAAGTCAGGTGCCCTTATAAAGGCTGTAAGTTTGAAAGCTGAATCTGCTCCACCAAACAAAACAGACTAGGAACACAACTGGAAGAGATACAGTCTGATTTTCATATAGCACTTTTCTACTCTTCCAGAGTACTCAAAGCACTTAATACAGCATGCCACATTCTTCTATGATTTTTAAGTACCGTACTTACTAACTAACATTCCCACTCTGATGGAGTGGGAATGTTAGCAACGCAAGTAAATATTTTGCCCAAGGACATTTGGCATGTAGACTAGGAATCAAACCATCAACCTTACAACCAGTAAATGACCTGCTCTACCTCCTGAGCTAAAACCACCATGAAGTGATTGGTTGTGACCTAAGTAACGACAGAGATGGTGCACAAGAGAAAATGCTGATAATATGGAGGAGTTGCCTCTTCTTTCTCCTTTCGTTTCATGTTTTCTCCTGGATTTTTCCAAGGATCAGATTTGTAGATAAAATGTGGAATGTACAACACACAATACAGAGAAAGCTTTAATAAAACTGATTCTCCCAAAATGTACCTTAAATTCAAAAAGTACTAAAGAGATAACAGTAATGAGCACACACTCAAACAGCAGTAATGATGACTAAGAAGTTCTTCAAATGACACTGTAACTGTATTTAAAAGGAACGTGGTCATTGAAAGCATCACACTTGATGAAATAGTCACATGATGTTCATCTGTCTCAGCTGAAATGTTTACATTTTTGTTCCAATGTGTTAAATTGACTGAATATTTATGGAATGAAGCTTCCAGTCAAAGTGAATCAGTGTAGGTCAATAACTGCATCGTGTGTATGATTGCAAACAAAAAATTGAAAGAATTTCATAAAGGCAGTTTAAAAAAATATATTTGAGCAGTGAAACAGACAGCAGGTAGATGTGTGATGTTTCCCTGTGGTCTGCAGGTCCAGGCCCAGAGTGATGGATCTACATCAGACAACTGAAGTAAATTGAGTTGTTAGCAGCACAGAAATAACATAATAAGCATAAAAACGTAGAACCCCTAGCACGCAGCAGCTACAAGCATCTTGTGTACATTTACACAGCATGATAGCAACAACCTGAACTATATTTATGATACACTATTTCAGACCATTCAGCTCCTTACCAAAGACTGTGTGTCACATCCTTCTCTTCTCTGCACCTCACAGACTGTCTGCTCAGCTAACCTGAAATATCATATGAACGAACTGTTACAGTGAAGCCTGAACTCACAGTGAGTGAACCTCTGCAGCCAGATGTGTACAGCTGTTTCACTGAGTGAAACTCACTGGCAGCAACATAGACACATTTTATAAAATTAAGTTTAATCAATAGACTAAGAAACAGTTTGACCTTTTTCTTAGGATTGATGCATGCTTCCCATCCCAGAAGCGATGTGATACTGTCCAACAGATTAATGAGACAGCAGTGCAGATGCTTCAGGACATGCCTTTGAATCCTCTGGTTTAAAATATTTCTTCAACATTCTATAATCGAGTGACAGTTGTCAGTATTTCCACAAACAATAACTTCTGATAATTCATTCGGCAAACTTTATTTTTCAAATTGTAAACAAATACAGTTTAAAACAGCGTTTCTATTGCTGCCACAGTGTAACTCAGTTTAGCAGCAACCTGAAGTGTCCATCACAGTGACCAATCACTTTAGGACGCCACCCTCTTTTCAAATCAAATCACTTTTATTGTCACATCGCATGTGCAGGTACACTGGTACAGCACATGTGAGTGAAATTCTTGTGCGCAAGCTTCGCAAGCAACAGAGGTGTGCAAAATACAATACAATAACATAAGAACAAGCAAAATATGAGAATAGGTAAATCTGAGGATTATAACAATAAATATATGTACAAATATATATGAGTGTATGCACATTACTGAATATGTATACTAAATATGTATATCTACGTGTGTGGAAAATTAAATAAAATTAAATATATAGAGTGGCAGTTGGAAATGTGCAAAATGTGCAAAAGTGGCATTTATTTACAGTATGGAGTGCATAATGTTGAAGTTCCGGTAAGTGATGGTGAGGTGTGTATGAAGTGTTTAGCAGTCTGATGGCCTTTTGTGCTCCGCCTTCAGATACGCTTAAATAAGTTTATCTGTGTGAGCAAGTTTTCTCACCTAGTGCAGACACGCGAGAGCTCTAAGCTGCAGCAGCAGCATGCAAAGCAGACATTGGCTGCACAAGTGACATGCAATTATTTGCTCGGATTCTTATTTTACCTCACACATTTGTTATGATATAAAAATCATTTCATGTCAGTTTGTGGAGGAAGCGTTCACTGACACACTGAATGTGGCCTGCGCTCGACCAGAGAGCTGCTGAAAACACTCTCAGCTCTGGGGTGTTCATATTAAGACTGCAGGACTAACAGAGAGAGACATCTCTGTGAGTCTCTGAGAACTCTGAATCAAGATCACCTAGGACAGGGGTCAGCAACCTTTAACACCCAGAGAGCCACTTGGACCCGGTTTCCACGCAAAAGAAAACACTGGGAGCCGCAAATACTTTTTGAAATCTAAAATGAAGATAACACTGTATATATTGTTTTTACTTTTATGCTTTGTGTGAACAACTAAAGTAAGTAAGTAAAGTTTATTTATTGCTTTCACAGACAGGCAGTCACAAAGCGCTGTACACAATATTAAAATAAACAATACAATCAATAGACATTATACACAATGTAAAAGATCAAATGTAAATAATGTAAAGAATATAAAATACATAGATCAACAAAAGGCTTGTTTGAACAGAAAAGTTTTTAACTGCTTTTCAAAAGAATCCACAGAGCAAATAAGCTGTGTTGCTTATGAAATCCATGAAGTGCTACAGAGAAAATTACATTTTATTTATGTAATTAACACATTTTGAACTCTTAAATGAAATATAACAAAAGGAAAGACACCCAGCTGAACTAAAATGATCCAGCAAACAAAAACTGTTGTGAGCCGCCGCCCTTATATCGCCTTTGGGCTTTTGGAGCCTTGACCTGACTTGTAAAAAATAACTGGGAAAAAGCACTATGCTGCTAAAAAAAAAAAAGGAAAAATAGATATTTGCAAAATTCTGCCTAAATATGTATTTTACCAGGTTAATGTGTGTGGCGGGGCGTGGTCTGCAGCGCCGCTGCAGGAGAGGCGGACGCACCTGAGCGGCACCCGCAATCACGCCTCACCACCTTAACGTCTGTGCTCTCTGTGCTGTTGTGTTGTCGGGCTGTGAGCTGAAAAGCTACAGCCGGCTGTATGCAGCAACCGTGTGTGAAAAGTGGTCAATAAAGAGATGCTGAAAAGCGTATTCATGCAAACATCGTCGGGTCTGCCGTGATATGTTTACAATAAAACTTATGGTCCCGAACCTCGGCGCACAGCATCTGCAAAACGGGGCTTTCATCTTTACGCAGGACTGTAAGCTGTCATCTGTGAGGCGTGAGCGGTGTTTGTTTTAACATAGTTCATGGTGGAGCTGCTAACATAATGTGGATCCGAAGATCCATAACTGGCCTACCTGGGGGTCGAAAGTCTCGATAAATGCACGGCGTTTCGGCGGGTATACCGGCTTCCGCGAGTGTGACGCTTATTTTGAGCGGTGAAAAAATAATATAATATAATTTTATTTTTATATTTCAAAATCACAATAACCTTCCAATTTAGAACTACAAGTTTAAAAAAAGAACTAAACACAAATACAATTCACTTCAGCTAAATACTTCTAATTTATTTTCCCAAACCACCCAGAGCCGCAGTATAAGGACAAAAGAGCCGCATGCGGCTCCAGAGTCGCAGGTTGCCGACCCCTGACCTAGGATGTGTTTTCACATTAGTAGTAATATACCTGCACTCTTTCACCATTTGGAACATCAACAGCTCGACCTAAGGAACACAGACAGACACCTCTACCTAAGGAGGGCAGGATGACATCGGTATCAAGCATGACGAGTAGCAAGGACATCGCCCAAGCCACAGCCGCTCTAGGTACGTCTACAGGCGTACGCACCCGGGGCCCTCATTGTAAAAAACAACGCTGTGAAAACGTCGTAGATGGGACTGAATTTAAGTTAGAATATCGAGGCAGTAATGGGTATGTGTATACCGTTAAATATACCAGTGGAGCAGTTATGCTTCGTGTAGATTGTGGTGAGGGACTGCTTTGGAGGGAATCACAAGCCATGTCTACTAAAAACTGGAAACTCTTTCGCACTGTTGTTTGTGCGGACTTGGACAATGTGGGCTTCCCAGAGATACTGTATGTTTCCAAGTGGAACAGTCCGACAGGCCCTGAGCTTTACTGGGTCGAGGCTGATCGTTTCAACCGCAGCCCTGATGACTTTATTTTTCTCAATGTATGTGATGACGGGGAAAGTCTTATTGCTGCCAGAGGGGTTGAAAACTGGAGGTTAAATGCTTACCCTCTAAGCATAGAAGAGCGCACTACATGGTTTAAGGACATGTTTTTTATACAGTGGTGCGACTGGAGAGCTATGCTCCGTCTGTTTAGCCAGATTGACGACACCATCAAGAGGGATAGGCTCAACACTGTATACAAAGGTATTAGAAAACACCTTGTTTTTGATGATTTTGCGACTTGTCCGAAGACTGGCTTGCCTTCTACCCTGTGCAAACCTAAAATCATAAGGCCGTCTGACAACTAAATAAACCAAATGGTAGGTTAAGTGTGTGTGTGTGTGTGCGTGCGTGCGTGTGTGTCCTTTCCATGATATTTTTATGTTCATTCAAAAAATGTACAGTTTGCCATTGGGTTAAAAACTTTTGAAGGTACCCAGAGATAAATACTTATGTGAGATAAGTAAATAAGCACATACACGCACAACCACCATTAGATCTCACACGTGTTGCGCTGGGTTACCATGGCTGCGCGTCTTTTAGTCGACTGGGCAGATAAACAGAGGTGAGAGGTACGCTTTGAGTGGCACAGAGGGTGGCCAACATATTTTTTCCACTTACCTTTAATAAAGCCAGTCGTGTAGACTCCTTGTGATCGCCGATTATACGAGTGGTTATGCAAGCTGATGGTACGGTGTTCCGGGGTTCAAATAGTGGGTTCACGCGCGCTTGGAAAGGTCACGTGAACTGCATTATTTTTGTTTGGGTTTATTTGTTATTATGAAACACTGTAGGCTGCCTGGAAGTGGCCATAAATGCATATATATATATATATATATATATATATATATATATATATATACAGTGTTGGGGAGTAACGGAATACATGTACCGCTGTTACGTATTTAAAATACAAAATATGAGTAACTGTATTCCGTTACAGTTACCGGTTAAAAAGGTGGTATTTAGAATACAGTTACTTTGTTGAAATAAATGGATTACACGGCGGTACTTCCCTGTTTCATATTGTGGCGGGTCAGGACTGTTTGGGTTTTGTTGACAGCTACGTTCTGTTGTTCCATGCGGCAAGCGTTACGGTTGTCATGGTTACAGGGTGACGCTCTCTCTCTGCGTGTTTACTTGGGTGAGAGAGCGCCTTTGCTACAAGTATAGCTCTAAAGAATGTAGCATGTAGCATGTAGCAAAGAATGTAGCATCATGGGCAGTGTAGTCCGTGCTGCAGGGAGAATGGACTGCCATACCCGTTATGTGTCTGTGAGCGCGAGGAGGGAGAAAAAGGAAAAGTACGAGCTGTCATCGAGCAAAAACGGGAGCTGGAAGCATGTAAATATAATAATAACCACTGCAGCCAAGAAGAGAGCCTGACGAGCTCAGTTGTAAGTAAGCTATTAAGACTCGACTGTACACCGTGTTCCTGTTTTCCTCCGAAACAATAAGTTCAGTTGGAGCAGCCTTTCAACGCCTCTCTCTGTCTCTCGCAAGCAAAGTGACCCAGACAACAAAGTAAAGCTAGTTTTCGGCTACGAGCCTGACACGAACCCACCGTATAAGCCAGAGGTCCCTTTACTACGGTTCGGAGCCGCGGACCTTCAGTAACAGTAATAAATCACAGCAATAGTACATTCACTTAGTTGTAAACAGCATGATAATATATTAAGTAATCCAAAGTATTCAGAATACGTTACTCTCATTGAGTAACGTAACGGAATACGTTACAGAATACATTTTGGGGCATGTATTCTGTATTCTGTAATGGAATACATTTTAAAAGTAACCTTCCCAACACTGTATATATATATATATATATATATATATATATATATATATATATAGTAAGAATACAGCTGGAAATAAGCTGAGGAAAAAAGTGTTGGGGAAAGCAATTAAAAGGGATGACTATTATGCCTAGTGGGAGGGGCAATGGGGTATAAAAGGAGGCTGTCAGGGCCTACCTGGGCATTCTGTAAGATGTTACAGTGAGGATAACATGCAGACTGGCTCAACTGTTTGTGTTTTGTATATAGATTTTTTTGTTTTGTTTTGAATTAAGTCAGTTGTTTATTTTCTTTGTAATTAATCTTTTGTGCACCTGGGAGGCCAGCAGTATGCCTGCATTTGTTCGGGAGACGTTTAGGAGAGGACCCCGCGACATATGGTGTCAGAAGTGGGATCACAGCCCTGTGCGCTTAACTGGGAGGCATGTTTTCCTCTTCCGACTAGCCATCCCACCCCGTGACACCATCCTGGATAGTTTGGACATTTTTGTGGAGACTAAATATAATTTTTTTGGTTTTGTTTTTTTAGTAGGTGAGTGATGGTTAAGGTGCTTACTGTAATTGTGCAAACTCTCTTTAGTAAGTCTGTTTCAGCTGGGTGGCTGTGTTGCCTTTCCATTGAAGCACTTGTTTATTGTTTTGCTTTGTTGTTTTAGTTTATTATGTTTGGTGGTTATCCTAGGTGGGGGTACACGCCAGCATTTGGTAGGAGACTGTATCTCTGGTCTGCTGCCTGCTCTTGAGTTTGCATTTAAAGTTGCCTCAAGCCTGGTACGCCACTGAAGACTAGGTAGGTAAAGTTAGGGTTTTGTTACTAGTTGTCATGGTTGGCTGTGTGGCAGGCAAGCAGAAGTGGTGGACCCAAAATTGCAGGACACTGGGAGACAGGAATAAACTGAAAACACAGCTTTATTGCTGGAGGAATGATTCACAAAATAAAACTTACAAAAGCAAAACAAAACTCTAAACCGAGGTGCTGGAGGACTGGACATTACAAACACACAGCAAGTTGAGGGTCGACGTGACACCGAGTCAGAGAAACACAGGGTTTAAATACACTGGGAAGTAACGAGGGGAATGAGACACAGAAGGAGAGCACAGCTGGGAGAAATCAGAACTGACGAGACAAGGGAGCAAAGTAGGATACACTCACATGAGACACAGACCTTCAAAGTAAAACAGGAAGACGCAAACTAGACTAAGGGAGACAGAGCAACTAAGAAACACAGACAACACCAACAACAAAGAGACACAGAGGGCAGCTACTAAATACTCAGAGAACTAAACAGAATACAAGAAAACCAAACTAAGACACTACACTAAAGAATAAGCTGGGACAACAAAGAGAACTAAGAACATAATACAAAAAACTCAGAGGCACGGGAAACTCAAAACACTGGGTCACTGACCCAGGACCGTGACACTAGTATATAAAGTTGGGATGTGCTCAAAGTAAACCAGTGGCACCAAACTCTGCAGGAAATTGAGATTAGGTTGCGACCATTCATTAGTTATGTCTTGATGCATTCTCAATCATCCAGGTAAGTAAATCTCCAAAAGTTGATTCTGTTCATCTGGACGTAGCGTTTTGTGGGAGAAATGTTTCGTCACACATCCAAGTGACTTCTTCAGTCTCAGCTGACTGCAGGTTTCCCCAATATTATAAACAGTACATTTGCATAATGACTGAAACCAGCCCACTGAAGGAACAATGGGCTGGGAGGTCAGTTCCTTAATTTTCATGAGAATTTGCATAATTATGATTGGGGAAACCTGCAGTCAGCTGAGACTGAAGAAGTCACTTGGATGAGTGACGAAACATTTCTCCCACAAAACGCTACGTCCAGATGAACAGAATCAACTTTTGGAGATTCATTAGTTATAGTCTTTTTATAGCTAAGGGAGTAGAGTCTGTAAACCCTGTGTGTACATCTAGTATATCAGTATTTATGGATGCCAAATGGGGAGGTGATCGTTTTATGCTGTGACCTTTAGTGTTGTAGAGACTGGCTACTTTAGTTGTGGTATTAGTAGTGGTATTAAATCTCAACTACAAAAACAGAATTGGTCCTAGCACTGAACCCTGTGAGACTCAATAATTAACTTTTGTGTGTGAAAGTTTTTTGAGATAAAAGGAAGATTGGAGATTTCGGTAGAAAGTAATTATTGAAGTTAACTCAGAAAGATCAATTGGAGAGAAAGTCTGTAAATATGGTACTGAAAGTAGATGTAGATAATGTTACATCTGTGACACAATTTGAGTAATTTTTTCTCTAATGATTAAAATTTTATTCGTAAAGAAGTTCATAAAGTCATTACTAGTTAACAATAAAGGAATGGTTGGCTCAACAGAGCTCTGACTTTTTGTCAGCCTGGCAACAATGCTGAAAAGAAACCTAGGGTTGTTCTGATTTTCTTCAATCAGTGATGAATAGCAAGATATTCTGGATTCATGGAGAAGGTTTTTTGTTTTAATTTTTATAAAGTAGCAAACTATTTTTCCAGGCTAAATGAGGCTAAATCTTCTTTGTGAGTGAGGTGCCATTTCCTCTCCAGCTTAACTTAGAGGTGCATATTTTAGAGTTACACAAGGACGTTAAGTACTTTTGATTTGAGGCTCTGATGTGAGTATGGGGTGAAGGAGTAAAATTATTAACAAAATAATCGACCACTGTTGGAGTAGTGTTCAGGTAGCTGCTCTGCTCTGTGTTGGTACAGGGCACCGAAGACAAAAACAATGGAGGGGATTATATCCTTAAACTTAGTTAAGGCACTTTCAGAAAGACATCTACTGTGATGGAAACTACTCCCCACTGTTGTGTAATCAATTATTATTATTGTAAATGTAAATGTTATCAGGAAATGTTAAAACAAGATCTAGAGTGTGAGTGGTGGGTGGGTTCTTTTACATATTTGAAAGAAGCTAATTGAGTCTATTAACAGATTAAATGCCATGTTGAGGCTGTCATTTTTAACATCTACATTGATGTTAAAATCACCCACAATAATTATTTTATTTGAGCTGAGCACTAAATCAGATAAAAAGTCTGAGAAATCAGCCAGAAACTCTGTGTAAGGCCCAGGTGGACGATAGATGATAACAAATAAGACTGTTTTTTGAGTTTTACAGCTGGACTGTACAAGGCTAAGCATCAGGCTTTCAAATGAATTAAAAGTCTGTCTTGGTCTTTTGTTGACCGATAGGCTGGTGTGGAAAATTGCTGCCACACAGCCTCCTCAGCCTGTGCTTCAAGGTTTCTGATGATTAGAATGACTCGGATGTGTTGATTCATTTAAACTAACTGTTGCAGCTATTTGTTCTTTATTTTTTATTATTTTAGTTTATTTTTAGTTTACTTATGTTTTGGGGTTTATTTACAAGTTTATTTGTAGGTTAATATTTGTTTCAATGTTTTGTTTGTTTGGTGTTTACCTTGTTAAATTAGTCAATAAGAGCTGTAGGGCCATTTTGTTTCTATAAATAAAGAGACTGGTATAGGACCAGCATGCACTGGGGTGGGCCTATGTTTTTTTTTTTTTTTACCAGAGCAGGAGAAGCAGCAGGAAGTAACAAAAAAAATGGATCTTGTTATTTCTTGCCAAACTGGATAAATAAACCATAAAAACACAACTTTTAAGTTTGGACAGTGGACTTCTTTTGCCTGCATACGAAATATTATCTCAGTGCAGCAGTGGCTTGTGGACTTTTAATTGTGGGATGTTTGGTTTGTCAAACAAAAGGAATTGCCACTACACTAACATAATCACCCTGCTGTAACCAGGTTTCTGTAAGGCAAAGTAAATTGATTTGCTGATCAATTATTAACTCATATACTTACAGAGACTTGGAAGAGAGAGACCTAATGTCTAATAATCCAAATTTCAGTGTTTTACTCTTTGGTGCAATTAGGAATTGTATGTTGTTCTTTCTCTGCGATATTTTATGTTTAAATTATTTTCGGGAGCTGACACAGTCTCTAAGGTGATGGGGTTTTGGGGGGATAACGGAAGGAGAGAAGCTGTAGAGATGCGTGCAAGACTGTAGCTCTGGTTCCTCATCCTAACTCTGGATAGTCACGTTTTGAGGGGTTTAATAAATGTTGTCAAATTTCTAAAAAAAGAGAGCTGCCGAATCCACTGTGGGATGGAAGCTGTCTCTCCTAACATGACCAGGTTTCTGCCAGAAAGTTTCCCAAACATATATGAGGCCACATTGCTTTTGGAAACCACTCAGACAGACAGCAATTAAAGGAAAACATTCAGCTAAACATGTCACTCCTGGTCTGATTGGAGAGAGGACCAGAGAAAACTATAGAAGTAGAAATATTTCTTTTTTTATTCTCGTCTGCTGCTGAGTCTCGAAAACAAAGGTTTCCTAGTTGGTAAGAAAAAAATAGTTACAGAGAGGCTGAGGGGTAGAGCAGATTTGAAAGTGGCTGACACAGTTTAACATCACATTTCCTGAGTTAGCTTCCACCTAACAAGCAAGCCAGCTACACTACAGCTGCAAGCGGTGACCACATCTTTATTACGAGAGCATCAGACATTCAGACTGGTTTTCTTTCTGGGTAAAGATGTATTCTCACATTGATCTTTCACAGTGATGCTTTCACTCACTCCTGGATTCAAATCTCCATCATCATCTCCATCAGCCCTCACAATATATGATCTCATCAGCTTCATGTTCAGGAGCCTGGATGGACAGGAATCCTTTAAATGGATTATTATGGGACATTGAGAGCTTAAGTAAAAGACAACTCAGAAATGAATGACTGTGATTTAATGATTCATTAAATTTTATATTGTGAAACACAGCTTTGTTCAGAGTAATAATGTTATTTTTTGTTTGTTTGTTTGGTTTTGTTTGTCTGTTTTATAATATTTTTCATCCTTATTTTTTTCAGACTGAAAATGATGATGATTGAAAATGTGATATTTATGTTACTGTATAAACAGCTAACCTTTATAGAGCTGTCTACTGATTTATTTATATTTTATTTAGCTTTGGCTGGATTATTAGACTCAGATTTATTTATCTAAAAAAAAAAAAATAGTAAATTTTTTTTCATGTTTTTCTTTTTTGTTAAATGAAAAAATTCATATGCTTATCACAAAGCATTGTTAAGAACAACTGATCACCACATTTAGATCTAAAATTAAAGGTAAGCTGTCATAGAAATGTCTTGATCTAAATATTTTCTTCACACAGAGGAAGGCTGTACTTACTGTACCTGGTTTCAGCTCTGAGCTCCAACCCCTCCCATCTGAGAGAGTTGGACCTGAGCTACAATCATCCAGAAGAATCAGGGTTGAGGCAATTGTCAGCTGGACTGAAGGATCCACACTGGAGACTGGACACACTCAGGTTTGGAGAGAATGACTGTAGAGAAAGAGCTTCTCCAGGACATGCTGTATATGTCTCAGTATACTTAACAGTGCAGCATATTCTCTGTATAGCGACACCTAGGATATATTTACCCAAGCTTAATACAAATACGGGAAGCAGAAGAAACTGTAAGCCTCCCTTTAAAAAGAGAAAAAAATTATACTCAAAGATAAAAGCTTTATAATCAGAGTTGTGGTAGAAGCTAACAACTACATGGCTACAAGTCTGTCAGAAATGCATTTATGTATTTCTAGTGCTTTTCATAGACAATGTGCTCTGAAAGATCAATACACATTATAAAATAATGAACTGAAAGCAATGGAAGAATAAATACATTTAGAGATAACCCCGGTGGAAGATAGAGAGGCAGGAAGAAAGTGAGAAAAAGGAGCATTTATTGGTCCAAATGCAAAACTCAAAAATTAGGAAACACAACGTCCATAAAACAGAAATCCAAAGCAGGCACAGAAAAAAAGAGGACAGTCTATACACTGGGAACTACCTGCAAACAAGAGGCAGGCGGGAGCAAAGCACAGGTGCGGACAGTGAGAGAGTGTTTGGTTGGTTACAGAGGAGCTGATTGGATGTTTACCATGGTTACATGAGCTCAGAAAGCAGAGTCGTTGAATGGAGAGTTGTGTCACTGGAGGTTCAGAATGCAGGATCGCTACGTGGTTAATGCAGACTTCAGATAGTTCCTGAAGTGCTGATTGGAATATATGAACATAGGAAGACAGCGCTGTGTTTTTAGGTCATTACTAGTCAATAAATGTATTGATCTACAATTGTTTTTATACCATAGTGAAATGTATGTAGTTAAATCTTTGTATATATAAATAAAATATTCAAGGATCAGTGTTACTTGCCTTTTTCACATATTTAAGTTTGTATTACCACAGTCAGAGAAGCTGCTGTGTTTCATTTGATTATTTTTAACATTGTATCCTAACCAACAGCAGTCACACTTTAATATTTATTGTTCTAATTTGATGGAATAGAATAAATATTGCAACATGAATGATTTTCTACTTCCCAGTTTGTCTTCATTGAGTTGTCAGTAATGTGACATTAACTGGAAGTAATTTTAATGACAAATGAATTTCAGACTTTCAGAGGACAGAAGGAGACTGACAGGTGGCTCTCAGTGATGTCAGCTGACAGCAGAACAATTCAATGCACTAAGCGTGTTTGCAGGGGAAATACCACTGGTCCCTTAATAGTTTCAACATGAAATATTCAAAAAACAAATATATGGTCCACTGTTTGTGTGACAGAGGCAGAAATGTCTCTGTGTGCATGTGGAGAAATATGCTGTTAAATCAGGACCATGAACAGGTGTCATGTGGAATTAAAACACACGAAACAACGCTGCACTCACTCAGAGGTCAGAGGTCGAGTACAGTAACCAAGCTGACACCAAGAGGAGAAAAACAACTGGCAGCAAAGGCAGGAAGATGTCCTTTCCAGCTAAACGAAAGAGGAATATAAAGATAATGAAGGTTTGATCACAGTTTGAATCAGTCATATTTCTTTCATTACAGTGATGTACTGACAGATCCAGGATCAGTCCAATTCATCAGCACTTGATCCACGTATGGATTAAAATGTATTTTGAAAATGTTGGACTGTTCCTTTATCAGTGTCTAACAGTATGTGTATGAGAGTGATGTAATGTCCTGTGTGCGTGCTGAAAGAGACTGTGCTGGTCTGACTCCTATCCTCCTTTCAGGTGGAGCCTGCCTGGGTCCGATGTTGACACCAGGTCTGAGGAAATGTAAGTGTGTTTTTAATGTGATTCATGAAAACAAAGAAACAACCATCAACCATCTTCAAATGTCACATCACTCATGCAGGCAGTAGCGGTTTTAGATACGGGCGACACGGGCGGTTGCCCAGGGCGGCATCGTGGTGGGGGGCAGCATCACGGGCATCGGCAAAAAAAATTAAAAAAAAATGCTCGTACTCATGCTGCCCCGACGTCAGCCAGCGCATATTGGGAATGGCATAGGCACCGAATCTGTGAACTAAGGTGTCGGTGTGTTTAGATCATGTTGTGGTGATCCTTGGGTTGAGGGATGGGTGTTGGGTGGGATGAGTGCAAAATTAAAACCAAAGGAAGATGGACAAGAAAGGTTTAACGCCATCAGATCCTCAGTTTAGAAAAAAGAGAAAAGAAGAGGAAGAGAAACGAGCAAAAGATACAGGTAAGCAGATGTGTGGATAATGGCAGGTCATTTATCCTGAAACAATCAGAATCAGAATACTTTATTAATCCCTAAGGAAATTATGTGCGTTACAGTTGCTCCAAGAAGAATTGGTAAAAATAGTAACAGTAACAGACTAAACTCCAAACAATACATTATGTTACAGATTTTAATATTAATTAGTCATTGTCAATTGTTGATTTGTCCTGTTCTCATTGTATGACGAATTATGATGGCTGTTTGGTAGCCGTTTGCATACTATGCATACTCTCTCTCTCTTCATATGTGTGTGTGTACAACAGCTTCATGTTAATGTACAATCCTTAATATGTTTTGTCTGTGTGTGTGTGTGGGGGGGGCGCCAGAGGGCGTGTTCGCCCAGGGCGCCAAACAGGCTAGGACCGCCACTGCATGCAGGAGTCATCATCAAAGTGTCAATCAATGAACAGTTGATAGATCAATAACTGCAACTGGATTGTGTTTGTTCTCTCATTCAGATTCCTGTCAACTCACAGTCGACACAAACACAGTACACACGTACACACAAACCTCAAACTGTCTGACAACAACAGGAAGGTAAAAAATGTGGAGAAGGTTCAGCCATATCCTGATCATCCAGACAGATTTAACTATGAGCCTCAGTTGCTGTGTAGAAATGGTCTAACTGGTCGCTGTTACTGGGAGGTTGAGTGAAGAGGAAGAGTTTATATATCAGTGAGTTACAGAAGAATCAGAAGGAAAGGAGATAGTTATGATTGCATGTTTGGAAAAAATGATAAGTCCTGGAGTCTGATTTGTTATAAGGATGGTCCTCGGTCTGTCAGCCACAATAACCGGCACACATGCATCTCGTCCTCCTCCTCCTCCTCCTCTTCCGTCTCTAACAGCAGTAGCAGTGTATGTGGACTGTCCTGCTGGACTCTGTCCTTCTACAGAGTCTCCTCTGACACTCTGATCCACCTCCACACCTTCAACACCACATTCACTGAACCTCTTTATCCTGGATTTGGACTCTGGACTACTTTAAATGGATTAGAAATCCAGTATGGTGCCTCAGTGTGTCTCTGCTGATTTGAGTGTAAAGAGTGTCCTCCTGTTAGAGAAACACTCTGACTGTTGAACAGATAGTTCAGTCTTTACATGTTTGTCTGTTTCACTCAGAAACACGTTTTCAGATTAATGGATTCCATCAGTTGATGTTTTAAACTGTTCTAAATGAATGAAAGGAATTTGGTAATTGACATTACATTTGTATTGATGTATACTTTTTATAAGCTGTTTCATTGTTATAATTTCAGCTCTGAATTTTATAAAACTCTGCATCCAAAACACAGAAAAAGTGATGACAGATGTTTATGTTCACAAAGGAAAATTAGCCCCCAAAAAGCCTTTTAAACAACCTTCTGTACTTTGGAGCATAGATCGCTCACTTTACAAAGGGATTTTTGATGTCAGTCTGTTTTTTGTGATGACACATCAATAATTTCTACCATATTTTGCTGTTTCTATTTGAATGAGAGCTTTTTAAAAAGACCATTATATGGGGGTCTCTTTTACAGCCATAGCAGAATAGAACCATTAAGTCTTTTCACTGTTTGTTTGTTTCACTTTATTAAAGACACACATGGGTCCTCAACCTCATTCCATCATTGTATGCTACAATGAGTTTGTGTATATTCCCTTCTCTGTAGGCATTGTACAAATAAGGAGTGTACATTGGAGTGCAGAAGGCTTTGAAGAGTCCAACCTTCACTGGAGCAGTGCCCATACCAAACTTACGGCTCAACATGTTATCTTGTGCATACACTAGGTGACATTGTCTATAAATGTCCACATCATCAGACAAATAATCAGACACGTAGTGACCTAAATATTTAACCACAGTACACACTTTAAGAACAGAGCCTGATAGAGAGAGTTCAGGAATGACTAAATTCTGGTCTTCTTTATTTCTGGCAGTCAACATATTCTACAACTATTCTTGGCTTTGTAATGAATATCAAACTCGTATTGAGACCAAGCCTTTAATACTTGTTGAAGGCCAGCACTATATAGGGGGTAGGTCACTAAATCATCTGCATACATCAAATGGTTAACTATGGTACTGTAGGATTGAAAGGGTTTTTTTAAAAAATTAATTCCAAACCTGTCACATTTGATTTATCTGGATAAAATAATGAGATTTAAGTAGTTAAATGCTAATGTGAATTAACTGTAATTAAAGCTGCAGTTTGTATTTTCATTTAGCAAAAAAATGCAAATTATCTGTAACCTTCAAATAATAATACTAATAAATATAGTGATACTTTTCTATAATAGTGAATGAAATCAGCTTTGCACATGAGCTGAAGGAGAGCCCAAACTGTTGTTCTTACAGTATAATACTCGTATGTGCTGTTTATGACCTGCACTGCAGCCAGACACCAGGGGGTAATAGAGATATTTTGGCTTCCTTCTATGGGGGAACTGTTTGGTAATTCATGTTTTCTAGTAATTTCATGGTCACCATGTTGACCTGGGTGTTTTGAAGCCCACTTTAGACTAGTGTTTCCAAACAGTGTGGAGTTTTACCAGATTTAAGCCCTAATGGTAGTTGTCCCTTACAAGGGTCATGTGATTAGGCAGATGATCAATAATGGGTCAATGACCCTTAAAAGGGACAACTGCCACTAAGGCCTTAATCAGGGACTCTTCATCAATTGTTCTTTGAACTGAAGAAGCATCTCGGATGAAAGGTGAAATGTCTTCAAGAAGTCCAGTAGCTTTTCTTTCCAAGCCTTTTTATATCACAGAGACTGATGGATGAGCTCCATTCACTCACACTTTGCCGTAAACTCATTAAAATATCTCAATAAAAACATCCTCTCTGCTTTCATGGAGAAAATAGCTGGCTCAGCTCTGATCACTTTGGTTTTCAACAGAAATTTTTGTTTGCTGCCTGAAGTGGCTTACTTCCTCACTGTAACACGTTACTCACTGGGCTGCATAGGTTAAAAAAAAACATATTTATACTCTAAAAAGACACTGTGTTCCAGTGTTGAAAACGCTGCAGGAAGAAGAACCAAAAGCGTCATTACAGATGTTTGTTTAATAAAAATGGAAAATTAGGAGAAATAAATCTCCCTTAGGCAGCCTTCCAGCTGTTTGAGGAAGATTTGGGGATTTCCGAGGTACACTTGAATGCATCGTCGATCCTTCTCTCTGAAGTGTAGATATAGAGACCGCAGTGTTTTTGTCACAGGACCATGGTTTGTGGACCCTCTTTTGCGTTTCCTTCTTTCTCAGATTCCGTGAACTTTGTGTCGCATATAATCGTCTCAGTGTGAAGCTCCACCTAAAGGTAATGTTAGTAGTCTGTAATGTTTTTTTTTTTTTTTCCTGGCTAACATCAGCTGTGCGCAGCTTAGTTTCAGCTCAAAGAGGAGAAATCCGCCGCTCTATATCACGGTAACGGACTCACAGCTGGACCACGAGGCCGAGCGCTAAACGCTCTTCCTCCTTTAAGTGGTTTGTGTTGTACAACATAAGAACATAAGAAGTAAAACTAGTTATAATTTTTTTCTGTGTTGAAGCCTGGAGTTCAGTATTCTATCATCGTTTTATGGAAGTTTTAGTTGTTGGTTTAACTACAGGGAATAGTTTTAGTAATAACTATGCACTGAATTATTATTTCATTTTCATGAAGCAACTTGAAAGCAAGAGTCCAAATTCTTCTGATAATGCCAGTCGTTGCTGTGACTTTGTATGTTATATTGGTATTTATATATTTTAACTAGTATCTGCAGTAGCTTTAAGAGATTAGACATAATGTTGTGGATGTTATTTTCCATCCATAATATTCTTACATTTTTATTATGGATAAAAGCACAAAGCTTGAAATAGGAGGAGAGAGAGAGAGAACAAGTCAACATCATTGTCATAAAGACAACTGGTTTTATAACAGTGATGTGATACAATAAAATGATTCATTGAAGATTGGTTTCACGTGACCCAAGTAGTGCATTATACGATCATGGAATATGCATATTTTCCAGCATCCTTGTAGAATACCTGTTAAAATTACTCATTTTGTTTAGTGGCCATCATACCATAATTTTTAAGCTGGAAACAACATGTTTATGTAATTGCCAGTGAAAAGAGAGAGCGAGCAGTGTGGAGAAAGAGGATTTTACAAGATCCGGAAGAACTAGGTGAGCAATGTTAAGTGAAAAAAACAATAAGTAACAATAAGCCAAAAATAAGCCAAAAAATAAATATTTACATGCATGCGCAAGGCTTTGTGTGCGTTTCAGTGGCCACACTTAAATAGGGGTACATCTATTTGAGGTATAATGACTATTTAAAATAGAGGTGATGGTATTTGAAAAATCTCTCCCCAGTTTGTTTCATGCTCAGGTGTATGGAGTGGCAGACTGTTTTTCCAGTGTCTGTCCTGAACAATGCTACTTAAGTTTCTTGATGAGTTGGTAGACTGTCCTCATGTGGTTAAGAGGCTAAAGCAATACTGTGCATGCTTTTCTATGATGTTTTTTAACTTTCTGGCAAATGTGACGAGCCTTTGCCTCAGGTTAGGTCCACTCTAAACAGGTGCATTCAACTAGACCTGTGAGTATCCATTCTGAATTATCCTTTGACACTACAATCAGCTTCAAAATCATGGCTTTTGAAAGTAGCACTGTAAAATGTACCTAACTGAATTGAGGTTGCAGAGTTATAAAGGACTGAATACATTGCCTGCAAAATACTCAAAATGCATTTTGGAATATGCTTAAAAAAATATTTGAACCACAAAAAGCCCAGAAAAACGTAAATTCTAGAATTCCAAACGTTGATTCTGTTCATCTGGACGTAGCGTTTGTCCCACTGAAGGAACAATGGGCTGGAGGTCAGTTCCTTAATCTTTGCATAATTAAGATTAATTAAGATTAAGAACTGACCTCCCAGCCCATTGTTTCCTTCAGTGGGCTGGTTTCAGTCATTATGCAAATGTACTGTTTATAAGATAGGGGAAACCTGCAGTCACCTGAGACTGAAGAAGTCACTTGGATGAGTGACGAAACGTTTCTCTCACAAAATGCTATGTCTAGATGAACAGAATCAACTTTTGGAGATTTACTTTCCTGGATGATTGAGAATGCATCAAAACGTAAATTCTAGAACCGCCTGTGTTTTACAGAGTTTGAAGATTCAGCCTGAAAGTATTCAGCGATTACTTGTAAATAAATAACAATGAAGGCCATTTTTAGTTTTTAGCACATGGTGGTTTTTGTGGCTCAGCATATAGGACATTTTGCAAAAAAAGGTATCAGCTTTTTTGGGGCGACAGTTTGCAGCACTGACTCAAACCTTACCTTACTGTGGCACTTTTCGGATATCATGACCTGTTCCGGCATTTGCGGTTGATGGCTTGGCTGTTTGGATCGCTTGGCTGTGTACTCCAGTATTTACAAAGTACTGGAGCACACAATAGTGCATGTACATGCACATCTTCAGTAGAGTTAAAGGCTTGTAATATGTCAGGTTTAAGTACTTCAGTTAACTATAATAATTTGATTAAATAATCAAATGTTAGACTGACTTTACCACAGTGAAACATTGCATTTCTGCCTCTCATCGCTGTCAAACGTTACATGTGTTTAACATCTCCTTGGATCTGTTCTGTTCTCTTTTCCCCTTTATTTTACTGTGGAGTGGTTACTCTCTATTTCCATCTTACACACACACACACACACACACACACACACACACACACACACACACACACACACAAATTGGACTGGCGGTCGAATAATGATACCCAAATAAATTTTTAAAGATATTTCTATGCACTCTTTTATGTAACAAGCAAACATCTTTTTGTCTACAGATGATTGTCCGGAAAATGTTTCACAATAAGAGCATTGTTACAAAATGAACACTTTTTGTCCACTGAAATATTGAAGAGCTTTGAAACCGAAACAGTGTAATTCAGCATTTCGGTACAAATTCTACTCATCAATAGAAGGATAGAGAAATGTGCAGTTACATCCCGGAGTGTGGTGTAACACAAAAGAGGCCATTTCTGTTCTTGGTTTTGTGTGGTAGCCAGTGAAGCTAAAGGTAGCATCACCACTGTTAGCAGCAGATTGTGCCGAGCAGCTGGAAAAACAGGATGGCTGGGTCATGGTAGTGAAGTGTAGTCCTAAAGAGAAGCCCTTCAGTACAAGTACAGGTTTCAAATAGTTTTTCCCCACTCAGCAACATACCTGCCAGGGAACAATCTCTGGTTATTGGCAATTTTGTTCTGAGACATGTGAAGCTAGAGTGGTGGCTAATGATAAATGTAATTTTGGTAAAATTAAAATTCACATCAGCAGTAATGGCTAAGTCCACTGGAGTTTGCTAAAATAAATATTGAATTGGTGTGTAACTTTGCCAAAACAATATCGGGCTCTGTAGTGTTTTTTCTGGCCACCTCCTCAGTTGGATCAGGAGTGAGATGTTTAGCCGCATGATCCTTCAATTGATAGTTGTACTACCATTAATCATTATTTCATTTTTAAATATGATAAACATATCTCTGTTAATGAACTATGTGCTAAAGGCCTTAAGGTGGCAATAGTTAAAGCCATCACTTGACCGAACTGTCTTAACTAATTATAACTAACTTCCTTCTTAAAAAAATATTTAAAGAGTTGTCATTAAACAGCTAACTAATCATCTAGTATGGTTTATTTCAAGAGTTTCAGTCAGGTTTCAGAGCCCATCCCAGCACAGAAACAACTTTGGTGAAGGTTACAAATGTTCTTATGGACTCTGACAGTGGACTCGTCTCTGTGCTTGTCCTGCTAGACCTCAGTGCAACGTTTGATACTGTTACCTTAACACTTTATTACAGTGATTAGAGGATGCTTTAGCTTTTACAGGTACTGTACTGCAGTGGTCTGAATCATGTCTATCTAATAGGCTCAAATTTGTTCATGTGAATGGAGAGTTCTCTTCATACACGAAGGTTTTTTTTTTCTTTTTTCTTTTTTTTTGCCTGTCCCATTTGGATCTTTAGCCATCAGAATTGTTGTCTGAAGGTCAATAAAGATGCCAAGCGGATTTACTTTACCAAGTCGATCATCATGGCCTTACCATATTGGTCCATTTGATTGACCTTTATTATAGTTATGTATTTATTTCTTTATTTGATTTGATTTTCGGTTGTTACAGACAAGACAGACAGTACTTGGGGATAGGACAGGGAGAAAGAATGAAAGAAAGAGAGGGAGAGAAAGAAAAATAGAGGGGAGAAGAGATGGTGAGAAAGGGGGGAAGAAAAAAAAAGAAAAACAAACAAATCACCTGGATTATCTGTATGGAGAAGAGAAGAAGAAGAGAAAACAAACAAAAAAACCAACATAATAAATACAACACCATCACAATAAACTAGCTAACAGTAGATACTAAATATTAAATGTTATTGTGCAGTACGCAAAATCGACAGTGCACAATTTGCTTTGAGGTAGCAGCCACGAAAGGTGTAGTTTGTGTCTGTGAACACCCGTGTGTACACCTGTGTGCACACCTGTGTGGATCAGCACGCTTGTATTCAAAAGGTTTCTCCATGTAGCGATCTGCTAGGGAGTGTGGGGAGCCATAGACCCGTCCCCCAGGGCATGAAGTAGGTATGGAAGAGATCCAGGCTCCAGACATCCAGAGGCCCTCAGAGCAAAGAGACCAAGGAAGACCAATGGAGGGGCAACCGTGCCACTCTCTCGGAAAGAGCTGAGGAGAGCCCCAGATGAGGGGTCATCCAGCAGCCACGGAGCAGAGGCCAGAGGGGATTGCAGTGACGTGCCCGCGGGCTCAGCCGGCAGCCAGCTGTGCCAGAAAGGACCATGAGCGCACCCCACCCCCCGGAAGGGGCCCAGCCGGCCACAGGCGCCAGGCCCTGCCAATCAGTCACCAGGAGTGACTCGGTACATACATGAGCACCCAGCCCCAGACACCAAGAACCACCAACACACCAATGTCTGAGGGCATCAGGTTTAGCATATAGGGAGTGTGGTGAGGGGAGATAGGTCTCCATACCTCAGAGAGCCTGAGATGTTCATAGAGAGGTGGAGTCAAAGACCCAACCTGACATATAGACACAGACGAACAGACACACGCAGACACAAATGTGCATTCCCACCCCCATATACACAAACAAATACTCGGCACTCACCCAACGTGGAGACAGACACAAATAGACACTGTACACACATTCACACTCCTCAAACATACTCTATGTCCCAGGTCCAGGTACCCCTGCCCCCAGACGGGCAAACCGTACCTAGACCCAGGAGATGTAACCATTCTCTCTGGGGTGGAGGCAAGGAGACCGCCTCCTTATCTGCAGTAGCAGGGAGACCCTGCATCCCAGACCCCAATCTGACAGCCAGCACCTCCTCCCTACCCCCCAGCCCCGACGGTTAACAGAACGGGGGTGAGTGAAGACCCCAAACCTCCCTCCGCCCACTCATATGTAGTGTTGCATCGTGCTGTTCTAAAGTGCATTTAAAACACAGGAGGGCATGGTGCTTCCTGCCAGAGAGCAGCACGGCTCCTCCCTTCATACACTAAGGTTAATAATGGAGTTCCAGGGTTCAGTGGAAGCCATCTCTTTGGGCTGGTTAGGGATGAGAGGATGGGAAAAAAAGCTTGAAAATATTTGTAAATTCAAACATTGCAAATATCTGAAAGATTAGAAATGGAAAGATAAAATGTATTAGGTATTCACCCTATGACAGCTGGGATAGGCTTCAGTAGCCCCCTTGACCCTGAAAAGGATAAGCGGAAGCGAATGGATGGAAGGATGGATGGTGTATAACTTTGCCAAAACAATCCTGGACTATTTAGTTTTTTTCCAGCCACCTCCCCAGTTGGATCAGGAGTGACATGTTTAGCTGCATAAATTCTATTAGGTATTAAGCTCACAGAAAGATGACCTGAGCAAGAAGAACAGTCTGAGGTTACTCTGTTTTATACTCCATTCTAGTCTGTGACATTAAGTGCACATAGCAACAACATAGCAACTACATTTCCTGTCATTTCCACTTCTCTGAGCTCACGTATGGGACAAATGCTAAACCACTAACTAACTAACCACTAAGGGAAACATGGCTGTAACCACAGGAAGTGCAGCATTTTGATGAAAGCACGCACCTCTTGTGTTGACACAGGCAAGTATGTAGAGATGGCTTTCCTCTTGTCTTTCTGGGTTTCGATCAGAGTGGTCTGATCTTTTACTTTCTACAACACACACAATACACAAAAAAGCTTCTATGACACTGAATCTTCCAAAATGTACTTTAACTTGAAAAACTTGTACCAAATAGGTAGTAGTAATGAGTCAACATTCAGTCCACAATTATAGATGAATATGAGGTTCTTAGAATGAATTTTAATGAAACATCTTGTTAAAACTGTAACTCTGTTTAATAGGGACATGGTCATTAAAAGCACTTGATGCTGCTCTCTACTGCATCTGTGCAGAGATTCAAAAAGGAAAAAACTTTCTCTTTTTTAGTCACATTAAATTCTCCAACATGTTTAGACGGTGGATCCTCTTTAAATCCTGGATCAGTTGAAAATGTTTTTCACACATGTTGAATTGACTTAATGTTAATTGACAGAAGCTTCCAGTTAGAGTGAATCAGTGTCTGTCATTAAATGTATTGTGTGTGTCTGTCTGTGTGTTTTCGTGCATTCTGGGCTGCTGCTTCATGGCTCCAGCTAGTGGACTGATAATAGAAGTAGAGCAGCTGATGGCAGCTTCCTCTGCCCGACACTCCTGTCTGACTGCATTCAGCTGACACTCAGATGAAGCGGAAAAGAAGCAGTTGATATTTGGACAACACATATTATGGAAAGGAGGATTTCAGATGATGTGCAAATGAATGATTTGTGTTTCCTCTGCAGGTAAAGGTAGGAAGTGTGTGAATGTGAATTCAGCAACATGGATCACTGTGAGGTCAGAGAGGAGGGAGTCCCTCCCTCTAAAACCACTCTGTGTGGGGAACATGAGAGCCAGACCAAAGCTCAGAGGTGAGAGCCCATCTTTAACTGTCCATGACTCTTCTCCATGTCACTGCTCAGCACTCACACCACTGTTCCATCGTTATTCACAGGAACCAACCTGGACTTCAATCCAGTGAATTTAGAACACACCAACTCTCTGCTATTAGTGACTTTGAACAAATTAACACCTTGATGTTGTTGGATATAAACTGCAGTGCAAACATGTAATTCCCTCAATCCCATTTAAACTGACTCTTTAAAAGTAGCTCTTTCTTTCCAAACAACTGAAAACCCAGTTTGGCAAACAGAAAGTAATGCTTATGCATTTTTTTCCATTAATCATGTTGTACTGTATGTTATAGAAAGTCAGAGAGGCGTTAATTCTCCACTTAAGTGAAAGAAAACACTAAGTTTCAAGTGCAGAAATTACTTACTTATAAAACAGCGTGAACATCATTGTTAGTGGGTTCTTCTGAAAAAAAGTTTTAAAAAAATTCTCATGATTGATTATACTCTAAACTCAGGCAACATTTTTTCAAATCTAGTTTTCACAGGAAACAGCAGCACACTGCTGTGTATGACTTTAATGGTAATTGTTTTTTTTTAAGGAAATAGAAACAGAACATGGTTTGTTTTCAAGAGAAATCAAACATGAGCTTTTCCAGTCAATCAATAGTCTATATAAATATTTGAATTTGTCTTCAAACAAAAGTGTGATCCAGAGTTTATCTGAAGTGATTCTTGATTATTTCCAGACATTACAAAGCAAAAATTAGTCCCAACCAGGCACTCTCAATTTTACTCCACTCTGAAAATCAAACAAAATTGACAATTTCATCTACATGTCCATTAAAGTCTGTTCCAATAACAACTCTATTTAGCCTGGAGATACTCTTTACCATTTCATCCAGCTTACTCCAGTTTATTTTATAGTTTAGTTTATTTTCGAACTTATATCTACTTGTGGGGCATATGCGCTGAGATTACCTCCTTGCCTTACTTTTCTCTGGTCTCCTGCCCACACAATATATCTTCCTTCATTCTCTCCATCATATAAGCCAGCTCTATTTTTTTTTACCAATCATAGTTAATACATTTAAAGTCCTTACTCTTGTGGTGGCAGATTTCTTTTCTCATGTATTAATCACATATTTAATCATATCACTTTAGTATAGCAAGATCCCTCCTGTCACCAGTTTGCATGCATGTAGAATGTTATCACAAGTGGGCCCCAGGGTTTATTGTACCTTCATAGAGGGTCTATTATAGACTTGAAGATCTCCAGACATCCTGCTCTTAGGGAGGTGACAGCCAAGCAGAAAACAAGGTCATAATTCTCTCTATGAGGGAAGAGGTTTTAAGGATGGGGCTGATGGTATAGCCTCCCCGTGACAGGGGCCAACATGTAAGATTTTGTGGAATGTCTCTTTCTGTCTCTGTATATAATGTGCAAGGGCGGTGGCCACGATTCAGAGATCACCCTGGTGTTTGACTGGGGTGATTCTCTCCACATTGCAATGTATTAATTAAACCACTTCAAATCAAACTCACTGGGTGTGTTGCAGGTTATTGTTAAAATTTCCACAACACTCTCACGTCCACCCTCCGGCCTTCTCTCTCACTGCCTCCTAACATGCCTCCCCTGTCTGCTATTCTTTTGTCTTCAGCCAACAGTTACACAGTTTTGACTGGCAACCTGTAGACAACAGCATCAATGGTGCTTGTTGTTAACCTGAGCTCTGACTAATGTAAAATCTGGAAATGGAAATCTGAATTTTTAGTACAGTTTCTTACACAGATATGAGCTTCCAAAAAGGTACATTCCACAGCTTTGGGAATTATGGAGGCAGCTCTCTTAGAAACTTTGCAGACTTGATCGCTTTCCCCTGTGCCTCCCCGAACATAGTATCCAGTTCACTATTGCACTGCATTTCAGTGGGTTCAGTTTGCAGCATGGTGGGGAGATTCCACATAGCTGAGAAGGGTTCTGCAAACAGCTGGGAAGAGTCACCGTATGCCTCGAAGTCACCAAATCACTATTCAAACTCGCATTGCAGGTTTTGAATAGCAGACAGATGAGTTTTGCATAGTCTCAGTTTTGTGGTAAATCTTTCACACTCTCATAGGCTGCTGCGATGAGCTGTCTAAGACATGGCAGCTTTAGGTTCAGAATTTTTAGCTCATGTGTAATGTCCACAAGGAATGCCAAATCCATTATCCAATTTGGATCATCCAACTCAAGAACATCCACTTTTCCAACTTCCATGAATTTCTTGGCTTTAGCTTTTAACTCACAAAATCTCCTCAACACAAGCCCCCTCCTGTGCTAATGCACCTCAGTAAACTATGGAGCTTGGAAAGAAAAGCGTCTGGACTTCTTTGAGTGGCTTGAAGACGTTTCACCTCTCATCCGAGAAGCTTCTTCAGTTCTAAGGGTCAATGGTGGAGTTTCCAAGATTTAAACCCAGTGGGAGTTTCCCCCCAAAGAGGGACAAAGGACCCCCTGATGATCCTCTACCTAATCACATGAGCCAAGGTGTGAAAGCTGGTGTGGGTCCCAATCAGCCAGGGTTTCGTGTGAGCTCATTGTGAAACCTGGCCCCACCCTGTCATGTGATTTCCTGAGGTCAGATGGCCCAGGATGTGAGTGGGCGTTAAGGCGTCTGGGAAGGGATCTCAAAACTGGATTATAGATGGCAGACAATTGGTGTTGTAAACCACCGCCTCTGTTCAAAGATGGTCGCTCACGCTTTTCTTTCCAAGCTCCTTAGACTACAATGACCTGGATGACTGAGAACCTTCACAGATGCACCTTAGTAAAGTACCATACAATCCCTCAATTTCCTCCAAAAACGCCCTGAACCTGCGGCGTTGTAAACCTCTGGACCTGATGTAGTTGGAGAGTTGGAGAGGAACAATATGAGGGAGGTCTGGAATGGTGTGAAAACCATCACAGGCCACAACACCAAGAACAGCACAGTGGGGGGGGACTGTGGAGAAGGCAAACAAATGCAACAACTTCTTCAACAGGTTTGACCAGCCCATAAACCTCCCCACCCTCACCTTTACTACAGAGCCCTCTCCCTACTCTCCTACCTCCCTCGCTTCCCCCCCTCCCTGACACTATGACACCCCCCTCCTCCAAACCCTCTCTCAACAGCAGGACACCCCCCTCCTTCCAATCATCTCCCGGTGTCACAGTGTATCAAGTCAGGAGACAACTGAGGAAGCTTCACCGCAGGAAGGCAGCAGGCCCAGACAAGGTGTGTCCTAGAATGCTAAATGTGTGTGCTGCTGAACTTGGCGAGCCACTACAACGAGTCGTCAATCTCAGTCTGCGACTGGGGAGAGTGCCCGCCCTATGGAAGACATCCTACATCATCCCGGTCCCCAAAAGGAACCGGCCCAATGAGCTGAATGACTTATGATCAGTGGCACTGATGTCACATCTTATGAAGACTCTAGAGCAGCTCTTCCTCAACCTCCTCCGACCACAGGTACAAAATGCCCACGACCCACTACAGTTTGCATACAAGGCGGATGTCGGAGTGGAGGATGCCATCCTGTACCTCGTACATAGAGCCCACTCACACCTGGACAAGGGAAAAGGCACGATCAAGATCCTGTTTCTTGACTTTTCAAGTGCCTTTAATGCCATCCGGCCCTGTTTGCTTCAGGAAAATTAAACAGGATGCAGGTGGACCCCTGCCTGGTCACCTGGATCTCAAACTACCTCACAGACAGACCACAGTACATCAGGCTGAAGGACATCACGTCTGACATTGTGGTCAGCAGCACAGGAGCACCACAGGGAACTGTGCTGTCCCCTCTTCTCTTCACCCTCTACACCTCTGACTTCTGCTACAACTCTGAATTATGCCATATTCAGAAGTTTGCAGGCGACACAGCCATCATGGGGTGTATCTGGGATGATCAGGAAGAGGAGTAAAGAAGTCTGGTGAAGAACTTCGTCACATGGAGTCACACAAACCACCTGCAACTCAACACCTCAAAGACCAAGGAACTGGTTGTGGACTTCAGGAGGTCCATAGCAGGTCTACTGCCGGTTCAGATAGAGGGACAGGAGGTGGAGGTGGTCAACACATACAAGTACCTCGGGTTATGGGTGGACAACAAACTGGACTGGTCATGCAACACGCAGCACCTGTATAAAAAAGGCCAAAGCCAACTGTACTTCCTCAGGAGGCTGAGGTCTTTTAACATCTGCAGGAAGCTCCTGAGGATGTTTTACTAGTCGGTGGTTGCTGGAGTACTTTTCTATGCTGTGGTGTGCTGGGGGAGCAGCACAGAAAAGAAGGACTCATCCAGGCTGGAAAAACTGATCAGGAAGGATGGCTCTGTGGTCAGCATGAAGCTGGACACTCTGGTGACAGTGGGAGAGAAAAGGACACTAAAGAAACTGCTGGACATTATGGGCAATGCTGGGCATCCTCTGCACATGGCCATAAACAACCAGAGGAGTCTGTTCAGTGACAGGTTGCTTCTCCCAAAGTCAAGAACCAACAGACTTAAAAACTCCTTTGTCCCACAAGCCATCAAACTGTTTAACTCCTCTCTAGAGGGGAGACGGAGGGGAAACAGGAGGACAAAGGAAGGGGGGACAACTAAGCTGTAGTGCCTTTTCACTGTGCAATACTTTTTGTTAATATCCAACGGTGCAATAGACTCACAATACGTGAAATGTGCAATTCCCTCGTATTCTTATTCCTATTTATTCTATTCATCCCTTTTGTATACTATGTATTTATATATGTGTATATATGGTATATTTCTGCTCACATTCTGTAACTTCTGTCGGTGCTGTGCTATTGGAAACCGAATTTCCCGGAGGAAACCACCCGAGGGATTAACAAAGTTTTATCTAATCTAATCTAATCTAATCTAGTTTATGCATTTTAGGATTTACAGACATGACTTCAAGCATTTTCTGCACAGTGCATGTTGATGTAAACGGCAGTGGCATGGATAGCGCTGTGTTCCAAAACGCACCTAGCTGCTCAATTGCAAAGAACAGCTGCTGAAATATAACTTTAGCTTTGGTTTGGCCAAAATGCAACACAAACTCAGCAACTCTTCTGTCAACTATGTGTGAGCCAAGTGTTTCTGACCTCTGCTTTGAAGTTTACCCAGGATATATATTTTGGAATTTTTCTTCAGTAAATTAGAAGAAAACAGATCAGACATCCAGTGTACCAATATGCATTCCCATTCCAATATCTCATAGATATTAAATTGGTGCAGTTTACTGAAAATATTAGATATGCCACATTACTATTAATGTTGGTTATTGAAAAAGTGTTCTTTAAAGAAGAGACGAGATTGTGGCATTTAAAATTAATGTAAACTTGATTTCACAAGTTATTGTACAAAAGAAAATAATCTGAGGTTGTCAGAAGAGAGCTACTCACAGTTTTGTCATGGACTGGTTCCTCAGTTGCTTGCCATCTGTACCACACTAATCAGCCTGGTTTGGAAGGCTGATGGTAAGGTGCTGGAAGAGAGATTGGTCGGTTATTGGATGTTAGATAATTTTTTTTGGTTTTATACTGACTTCTTCTTATTCACGTGTTATTGTAGCACTGTAAGTACTTGAACTCAATACAAAATACTAAGCTGAGCTGTTGATTCTCAGTGGATTCAGAAGGACTAGTAAACTTTTACAACTATAGGGAATCATCTAAATCACTGTCTTAAAAAATTCACTTACTGAATTTTTACTCTGTGCTTGAACTAATTCTTGATGATTCCTCCTCAGAGTGGACCAGGAGAGCTCAGAGGTTCCCAGTGATCAGTCTGCCCAGCAGAGTCAGACACACCTGGGCCCATATCCCTAAAGAATCTTTGTGCAAAAAGTGGCTCCTAGCGGCCAAATTCTAAGAAAATTCTCAGAGTCATGACATTTTCTTAGAATTTCCACTAAAAGTGACACGACAATCCCAGTTAATATAAAAGCTATTCCTCAAGATTCCTAGCGCTTAAAAGGGCTCCTAAGGCGAGATCTGCTAAGAGCAGGGAAGAGGACTTTTAGTGGCTTAGGAGTTCCCCTAAGCAGCTGCACAAAATGGCCAACAGAAGAGGCAGGAGAGAAGTCCTGCAAACACTGGATGACAGGGAATTATTGAGACGCTACAGATTGGATCGTGCAGGAATCATGTTTGTGGTGGATCTCCTTAGAGATGCAATTACTTCACCAACTCGACGCCACAATGCTATTACACCGGAGACGAAAGTAATCACAACCCTGAGGTATTTGGCAACCGGAAAAATGCAACAATGCAGCAGTGATGACTTGGGTCTGTCCCAATCCTCCGTCAGCAGAGTCATCACCCAAACACTGACAGCTTTGTCACAACCTAATATTGTGACACAATTTGTTTCATTCCCGCTGGATGCCCGCACTTTACACACACATAAAAGGGCATTTATGGACATTGCAGGATTCCCTGGTGTTGTGGGTGTATTTGATGGAACACATGTGAGAATAATTGCGCCATCAGAGGACGAGGCCGTCTTTGTTAACAGGAGGAATTTCCACAGCATCAATGTGCAAATAGTGTTCAATGCGGCCTGTAAGATTTTGGACATTGTGGCTAAATGGCCAGGCTCCACACATGATGCGAGAATGCTCTCCGAGAGTGGCATCAGACAGCTTTTTGAGAGACGCTATGTGCCAGCTAATTGCCACTTGTTAGGGGACAGTGGCTACCCATGCAAACCATGGCTCCTTACACCTTACCTCCAGCCACGCCAAGGGCCCCAACTAAACTATAACAGGTAAGCCAAACAATACAAAAATCATGGAAATTAAATGCAAGCAATATGTTAGAGCATCCAAGTAGTGCAATATTTCCATCAAATAATTAAAGGTCTCTGTATTCTATTGTAGGGCCCACGAGACAACAAGAGCGGTGGTGGAGCGTTGCATAGGCCAGCTTAAGAGGCGCTTTCATGTTCTCCACGGAGAGGTGCGGCTGAGGCCTGAAAAAGTCAGCAAAGTCATCATAGCCTGTGCAATATTGCACAATATTTGCAAGCTTAGACAGATTGTAGAACCTCTGGATGATGGCGATGAGGATGAAGACAACGATGAGGATGGTGGTGAAGAACATATTTACATTCCACAGGGGAACCTAGCCCAGAGTGGACTGCCTTACAGGGCAAACTTCACAAATTTACATTTCAGGCAAGCTGTAGCCCCATGTCTTTTGAGAACTTGTGATGGTATTAAGAACTACCACAGTTTTACTGCACATCACCTGCAATTGTTAAATGCAAGACACAGAACACAATCTGTAAATGGTTTATTTTTTAGGTGTTCAATTTTAAGGCGGTAGTACTCCTCCTGAAGGGAAAGGACTTTTTTTTTGTTGTTCAAACACATCAATTGTGAGTTTCAATCTGCTCTCCTGCAGGGATGCTGACGGAGCAGGTGCTGCGGATGGGAATGGTGTTTGATCCGCTGGGCTATCCTGAGTAGCAGCTGCAGATGGTTTAGGCGGCAATCTCATCGGCAAACTTGATGGGCCCGGTTCTTGTGATGGCTCCATGCTACAGAAATACATAGGCCTAGTTTAATTATTGTTTTGATTAAATTAATTTAATACAATGAGCATGGATAACACATGAAATGGCTTCTGCAATGAATAAACACTGTAGATATGAATAACCCTGTGTCCTACCTTTGCTGCACTTCAAGGGCCTGCATCATTGATGTGTCAATGCCTGTTGGCAGCCCGGTGACACTGACCTCAGAGTGTCCCAGGACTTGAAAGACAGTGTCGGCCACCTGGGACAGCCGCTTTGCAGGTGGAAACAGTCAATGAACACAGTACTTAGGCATGTAAATTAACTTTGCCAGCAGGAGCAAGTTGCCAGATTATGTGGTAGGCTATAATATTTTGCTCACCTGTGAGTGAGGATTCCCGCTTGTGTGCTGCAATCTCATCTTTTGCCTTGGACTGCAGCACATACCACCTTTTCTCACAATCGTCGCCTGTCCGCACCACCAGTGGAAAAGAGGCATTGATTGTTTGGGATATTGTGTCCCAGGCGCGCCTCTTGCCTTGGCTAGTGACAGTTGGGCCAAATTTTCCTCGTAACATACCTTTATGTTCGTTCACCAACTGGGCCAGCAACAAACCTTGCTCCTCAGTCCAGTTTGGCTTGCAAGTCCTTTTTTTTCTCCATTTTCTGTGTTTGTCGGATATTTGTTAACAAGCCTTTATAAATAGACCAGCCAGCAATCACAGACATTGATAAAAGCTGAGCCGTGTTACCCTCGTTAAGACTTGTAACATTGTGATTTCTACTTCATTAAGGACAGCCCCTTGAGATAGGCCATCTTGTTTTCAATGGGGTCCATATGGGAGTGAAAGTACAAAATATGCCAGCTAGGATATTAATATGAGCAAATAAGACACGAATCATTATTTGAACAGGGTGTAATGAGTTTAAGTTTTCACATATTTTAGATTCTAATGTTAGGCTATAACCGCTACAGCTTACTATTCATTTTCCAGATATTTTCTTGAATGTGAAATATTATTTACAATTACAGTCAGCATAAGATTAGAGTGTATAATTATGTTTATTGATTTGAGGGTACATCCTTTGCTCATTATCACCAAAAGCTCATTTCCATCAAACTTGTAGGATCAACCAATCACGGCTTTTGAAATGATGACTCATACCTAGCAACGGGGTCAACCACACCTCCTCACTAAGATAGGATTTTCCATCCATTCCTTGCTCAGAGTTCAATGAAAATGTTCTGGGCCCGTATCCCTAAAGATTCTGAGAATCCTCTCAGAGAGCTCCTAATTTAACCTAAAAATTCCTTGCCAGGAGTTTTAGCTTAGAAGTGATTCCAGAACATTTTCAGTGAACTCTGAGCAAGGAATGGATGGAAAATCCTATCTTAGTGAGGAGGTGTGGTTGACCCCGTTGCTAGGTATGAGTCATCATTTCAAAAGCCGTGATTGATTGATCCTACAAGTTTGATGGAAATGAGCTTTTGGTGATAATGAGCAAAGGATGTACCCTCAAATCAATAAACATAATTATACACTCTAATCTTATGCTGACTGTAATTGTAAATAATATTTCACATTCAAGAAATTCAGTGATGACTTGGGACAGACCCAAGTAGTCACTGCTGCATTGTTGCATTTTCCCGGTTGCCAAATACCTCAGGGTTGTGATTACTTTCGTCTCCGGTGTAATAGCGTTGTGGCGTCGAGTTGGTGAAGTAATTGCATCTCTAAGGAGATCCACCACAAACATGATTCCTGCACGATCCAATCTGTAGCGTCTCAATAATTCCCTGTCATCCAGTGTTTGCAGGACTTCTCTCCTGCCTCTTCTGTTGGCCATTTTGTGCAGCTACTTAGGGGAACTCCTAAGCCACTAAAAGTCCTCTTCCCTGCTCTTAGCAGATCTCGCCTTAGGAGCCCTTTTAAGCGCTAGGAATCTTGAGGAATAGCTTTTATATTAACTGGGATTGTCGTGTCACTTTTAGGGGAAATTCTAAGAAAACGTCATGACTCTGAGAATTTTCTTAGAATTTGGCCGCTAGGAGCCACTTTTTGCACAAAGATTCTTTAGGGATACGGGCCCTGGAATCACTTCTAAGCTAAAACTCCTGGCAAGGAATTTTTAGGTTAAGTTAGGAGCTCTCTGAGAGGATTCTCAGAATCTTTAGGGATACGGGCCCTGGACTCCATAATTACGGTCTGTACATGTACAACAACTTCTTTTACATCTATTCTGTTCACAGTCATCTCCATGCTGCTCTTTGTAGACCAGTGGATTGTCAGTGTGTCCAACATGGATCTGATGTTTGGCTCCATGACTTCAGTCTGATTGGGTCATTCATAAATTATTCTGTTCCAGCTGCTGGAGGACAACGTCATCACTTTTGTGAAGAATGAGGTGAAGATGATTCACAAAGTTCTGAGCCAACATTACCCAACATATTTTGAGAGTGAGAGGGAGGAAGAGGAGGGGTTGGAGGATGAGGATGAAGAGCAGAGGTGGAGAAGCAGAGAGGCATTTGTAATGATCGCATTGAACTTACTGAGGAGAATGAAGAAGGAGAAGTTGGCTGACAGTTTGCAGAACAGTAAGAGGATTTCTCTCAAAATGTAAACTCCTGAATGAATGGGACATTTCTCTCAAGAGATGGACCAACATGTAGTCAAATGGGCATGTCTTAGAGAAAGGAAACTAGACCGTCCCTTTACAAAACGTGAACTGATAATCTGCTTTTCTTTTCAGAATATCTTGCTTCAGTTTGTCAACGCAAACTTAAATCTAATGTGAAGAAGAAGTTCCAGTGTGTTTTAGAGGGGACTGCTAGAGTAGAAAACCCAACCCTTCTGAATCAGATCTACACAGAGCTCTACATCGCAGAGGGAAGAACTGCAGAGGTCAATGGTGAACATGAGGTCAGACAGATTGAAACAGCATCCAGAAAACAGTACAGACAGGAAACAAGAATCAGAAAAGAAGATATATTCAAAGCCTCACCTGGAAGAGATAAACCAATCAGAACAGTGCTGACAAAGGGAGTGGCTGGCATTGGGAAAACAGTCTTAACACAAATGTTCAGTCTTGGCTGGGCAGAAAACAGAGCCAATGAACACATCCACTTCACATTTCCATTCACTTTCAGAGAGCTGAATATGTTGAAAGAGGAAAAGTTCAGCTTGGTGAAACTTGTTCATCACTTTTTTACTGAAACCAAAGATGCAGGAATCTGCAGCTTTGAAGACTTCCAGGTTGTGTTCATCTTTGATGGTCTGGATGAATGTCGACTTCCTCTGGACTTCAACAAAAATGAAATCCTAACTGACCCTAGAAAGTCCACCTCAGTGGATGTGCTGCTGACAAACCTCATCAGGGGGAACCTTCTTTCCTCTGCTCACCTCTGGATAACCACACGACCTGCAGCAACCAATCAGATCCCTCCTGAATATGTTGACTCAGTGACAGAGATCCGAGGGTTCACTAACCATAAGATGAAGAAGTACTTTAGGAAGAGATTCAAAGAAAAAAAGAAGGCCAGCAGGATCGTCTCCCACATCAAGGCATCACGAGGCCTCCACATCATGTGCTACATCCCAGTCTTCTGCTGGATCACTGCTACAGTTCTGGAGGATGTGCTGAAAACCAGACCGGGAGGCAAGCTCCCCACAACCCTGACTGAGATGTACATCCACTTCCTGTTGGCTCAGGTCAAACTGAAGAAGGTCAAGTATGATGGAGGAGCTGAGACAGATCCACACTGGAGTCCAGAAAGCAGAAAGATGATTGAGTCTCTGGGAAAACTGGCTTTTGATCAACTGCAGAAAGGAAACCTGATCTTCTATGAATCAGACCTGACAAAGTGTGGCATTGATATCAGAGCAGCCTCAGTGTACTCAGGAGTGTTCACACAGATTTTTAAAGAGGCGAGAGGACTGTACCAGGACAAGGTGTTCTGCTTCATCCATCTGAGTGTTCAGGAGTTTCTGGCTGCTCTGTATGTCCAGCTGACCTTCATAAAGTCTGGGGTAAATCTGCTGGAAGGACAACAGAAGACCTCCATATGGTCTAAATTGTTTGCAAAACAAGATTTAAGAGACGTAGAATCTGCAGTGACATTTTTCTACCACAGTGCTGTGGACAAGGCCTTACAGAGCCCAAATGGACACCTGGACTTGTTCCTCCGCTTCCTTCTTGGTCTTTCACTGCAAACCAATCAGACTCTCTTACGAGGTCTACTGACACAGACAGGAAGTAGCTCACATTCTTGTCAGAAAACTGTCCAGTACATCAAGGAGAAGATCAGTGAGGCTTTGTCTGCAGAGAAAAACATCAATCTGTTTCACTGTCTGAATGAACTGAATGATCATTCTCTAGTGGAGGAGATCCCACGGTACATGAGTTCAGGAAGTCTTTCCACAGATAAACTATCTCCTGCTCAGTGGTCAGCTCTGGTCTTCATCTTACTGTCATCACGAAAAGATCTGGATGTGTTTGACCTGAAGAAATACTCTGATTCAGAGGAGGCTCTTCTGAGGCTGCTGCCAGTGATCAAAGCCTCCAACAAAATCGTGTAAGTATATTTGTGCTCAGCCTTTAATTTTTTAAAATTCTTCCTAATGTTGATTTTAATTATAGACAGGCATCCATGAATAATTCAAAAACCTGAACAGTGTGATGGTAAATGGATTGGTTCTTATACAGTGCTATTCTACTCTGAGCACTCAGTGCTTTCTACAACTTGCCTCTTTCACCCATTCACACCAATTTTGCACATGCACTGTTTATTCCCTTTTTCAGTAAGTTCTTTCAAGCTAACATTTACACACATGCTGGCTTCAACTGAGCAGACTGGCCAAGCAAATTACATTTGTTATGTTGCAAGGCAGTTTCTGTTGCTAGATATAAGAAAATTCTCTCTCGCTGATTCTTTCTCCACCTCCTCCACAACTTTAAGTTTTTCTCTGAAAACATTTTTAATTGGTGTTTTTTTGTTTTTTCTTTGGTGGAGCAAACTGTTGCTACATCTTCGTCTGTTGTTAGTGTGCAAAGTTCAGGTTTGTCTTTTTTTTCTCTGCTATGATGGTATTGTAGTTAGAGAGGAAAGAAATGCTACAGAGGCTCCTGTGCCACTGGGTTTGTTTTTATCTGGGCAACCAGTTGTCATAAATTGCAGTGGATCAGTGCTAACCATCCATCCATCCATCCATTCGCTTCCGCTTCTCCTTTTTCAGGGTCGCGGGGGGCGCTGGAGCCTATCCCAGCTGTCATAGGGCGAGAGGCGGGGTACACCCTGGACAGGTCGCCAGTCTGTCGCAGGGCCAACACACAGAGACAGACAACCATTCGCGCTTACATTCACTCGCACATTCACACCTAGTGGCAATTTGGATTTTCCAATTAACCTATCCCCACAAGCTGCAGTGCTAACCATTCATCATTAAACATTATTTAATCTGACAACAAATATATATTTTTTTCTTCAGAATGAGTCTCTGTAACCTGTCAGAGAGAAGCTGTGAAGCTCTGTCCTCAGTTCTCAGCTCCCAGTCTTCTAGTATCAGAGAGCTGGACCTGAGTAACAGTGATCTCCAGAATTCAGGAGTAAAGCTTCTATCTGCTGGACTGAAAAATCCACACTGTACACTGGAAACTCTCAGGTCAGGATTCAGACTTTCCACTTTTGGTAATTGTAGTCCTATTGCCTAAAAAGGCTATTTTTCACAGAATTGCCAAGTATGTGTGAATTATTTGTATCTCAATTTCTGCCTGGAAAACTTTTCCATATTCACATTTTTTTAGTTTTTAGTTTGTAAAAATGACTCATGAGCATGACACTGGAGAGAAAAAAATCTATCTAATGATTTTTCATGTGCTGTTTGGTGTAAAAATGCACTTTTTAATCTACTTTCGCTTTCTTTTCTTACTGGAAGAAAGAAAGTGTCCAGAATCCATGTTTTTAGGTGCCTAATAGGCATTAATAAAAATGACTGCATATTGAACATCTTAAATACATGGCTGTATAATATAGTGATTTACACATATACTGAACAAGCATAAGATCCAGTCATTACTAACTTGCTTAGTAATGACAACAACATTATCATCCTTCAGGCACACAATGGTAGGTGAGCGGTTTTGCTAAACCAGAAAGAGTATCATGAGAAATTTTTATCACCACTCAGTGACAAAAATACTTTTTGAACCCCTGAAATGAGACCCAGGAAGTGGTTACAGGAAGAAGGTAATAGACCAGTCTGAAGCAGTTAGAAAAATACAATGCTATTCACTGGACCTCATAGAGATGTCAGTGTGGAGGAAAAATCAATTGAACTTTTTTTATTTATATAGCTCCAACAACAGTCGCCTCAGGTGCTATGTTGTAAGGTAGCCACTACAATAGACCATACAGCAGTGGAAATGGGCTTCTTCCAAAGGGTGGCTGGCCTCTCCCTTAGAGATGTGGTGAGAGATTCGGCTGGGAGGGGTTCAGAGTAGAGCCGCTGCTCCTCCACATCGAATGGAGCCATTTGAGGTGGTTGGGGCATCTGACAAGGATGCCTCCCGGGCACCTCCTGGGTGAGGTGCTCCATGCATGTCCCATCGGGAGGAGACCACAGGGCAGACCCATAACAGGGTAGGCTGTCACTTGGTGTTCGCTCGCTCTGTGGTATAGTATCACTTCCTGTTCCTGCTCAAACACAGTGGTGTTTCTGAGTAGCTTATTTGCTTAGCAGTTTAAGTAACAACTTTTAAATACATTCTTTTTTCATAGTATAATCTTCACGTGCTTCATCCGAAGCACACTTTCTGTGTACTCACTACCTAATTTATAGCCAAAGTACTCACTCACTGTCTCTGTACTGTTTCGCTAGCTTAGCTCGTAGCCGACCCGTTAGCACCATGGCTACTTCACCTGTCCCTCCTGCACTTTCTTGCTCATTGTGTCAGATGTTTAGTTACTCCTCGGCCTCCTTTAGCAGTAATGATATCTGTAACAAATGTAGCATATTTGCAGCTCTGGAGGCCAGGATTACTGATCTGGAGACTCGGCTTTGCACACTTCACTCACCCTTAGCTAGCCAGGCCCCTGTAGCTGGTGCAGCCGAAGATAGCGTAGGCCCCGCTAGCTGTTCCCTGGCAGATCCCAAGCAGCTGCGGAAAGAGGGCGGCTGGGTAACGGTGAGGAGGAAGCATAGTCCTAAACAGAAGCCCCAGGTACACCACCAACCCGTTCATTTGTCTAACCGTTTTTCCCCACTCGGTGACACACCCGCTGGGGGTCAAACTCTGGTAATTGGTGATTCTGTTCTCAGACATGTGAAGCTAGAGACACCGGCAACCATAGTCAATTGTCTTCCAGGGCCAGAGCAGGCGACATTGAAGGAAATTTAAAACTGCTGGCTAAGGGCAAACGTAAATTCAGTAAAATCATAATTCACGTTGGCAGTAATGACACCCGGTTACGCCAATCGGAGGTCACTAAAATCAATATTGAATCGGTGTGCAACTTTGCCAAAACAATGTCGGACTCTGTAGTTTTCTCTGGTCCCCTCCCCAATCAGACCAGGAGTGACATGTTTAGCCGCATGTTCTCCTTAAATTGCTGGCTGTCTGAGTGGTGTCCCAGAAATGATGTGGGTTTCATAGATAATTGGCAAACCTTCTGGAGGAAACCTGGTCTTGTTAGGAGAGATGGCATCCATCCCACTTTGGATGGAGCAGCTCTCATTTCTAGAAATATGGACAAATTTATTAAACCCCTCAAAATATGACTATCCAGAGTTGGGACCAGGAAGCAGAGTTGCAGTCTTACACACCTCTCTGCAGCTTCACCTCTCCTGCTACCCCCCCAAAAACCCATCTCCATAGAGACTGTGTCTGCTTCCAAAAAGACAAAAAACAAACTAAAAACCAGCAACAAACAACTTAAACATAAACATTTACAAAGAAAGAACAATACAGTATCCACATCTGAACCAAAGAGTAAAACAGTGAAATGTGCATTATTAAATATTAGGTCTCTCTCCTCCAAGTCTCTGTTAGTACATGACTTAATAATTGATCAACAAATTGATTTACTCTGCCTTACAGACACCTGGTTGCAGCAGGATGATTATGTTAGTTTAAATGAATCAACACCCCCGAGTCATTCTAACTACCAGAAGTCTCGAAGCACAGGTCGAGGGGGCGGTGTGGCAGCAATTTTTCACACCAGTCTATTAATTAATGAAAGACCAAGACAGACTTTTAATTCATTTGAAAGCCTGATGCTTAACATTGTCCACCCCAGCTGTGAAACTCAGAAACCAGTCTTACTTGTTATCATCTATCGTCCACCTGGGCCTTACACAGAGTTTCTGTCTGATTTCTCAGACTTTATATCTAATTTAGTTCTGAGCTCAGATAAAATAATTATTGTGGGTGATTTTAACATCCATGTAGATGCTAAAAATGACAGCCTCAACATGGCATTTAATCTGTTATTAGACTCAATTGGTTTCTCTCAAAATGTAAAAGATCCCACCCACCACTTTAATCACACTCTAGATCTTGTTTTAACATATGGCATAGAAACTGAACATTTAACAGTGTTTCCTGAAAACCCTCTCCTGTCTGATCATTTCTTGATAACATTTACATTTACAATAATTGATTACGCAGCAGTGGAGAGTGGACTTTATCAAAGTAGATGTCTTTCTGAAAGCGCTGTAACTAAGTTTAAGAATATAATCCAGCCACTGTTATCATCGTCAATGCCCTGTACCAACATAGAGCAGAGCAGCTATCTGAACGCTACCCCAACAGAGGTCGATTATCTTGTTAATAATTTCACCTCCTCACTACGTACGACTCTGGATACTGTAGCTCCAGTGAAAACTAAGGTCTCTAATCAGAAGTACCTGACCCCGTGGTATAATTCTCAAACACGTACCCTAAAGCAGATGACTCGTAATCTGGAGAGTAAATGGCGTGTCACAAATTTAGAGGATCATCACTTAGCCTGGAGAAATAGTTTGTTGCTTTATAAGAAAGCCCTCCGCAAAGCCAGAACAGCTTACTACTCATTACTGATTGAAGAAAATAAGAACAACCCCAGGTTTCTCTTCAGCACTGTAGCCAGGCTGACAAAAAGTCAGAGCTCTTTTGAGCCAACCATCCCTTTAACGTTAACTAGTGATGACTTCATGAACTTCTTCACAAATAAAATTTTTATCATTAGAGAAAAAATTACCAATAATCATCCCACAGATGTAATATTATCTACAGCTACTCTTAGTACCATTGATGTTAAGTTAGACTCTTTTTCTCCAATCAATCTTTCTGAGTTAACTTCAATAATTACTTCCTCCAAACCATCAACGTGTCTTTTAGACCCCATTCCTACAAAACTGCTCAAAGAAGTCCTGCCATTGATTGATTCTTCGATCTTATATATGATCAACCTATCTCTAATAATCGGCTATGTACCACAGGCCTTCAAGGTGGCTGCAGTTAAACCTTTACTCAAAAAGCCATCTCTAGACCCAGCAGTCTTAGCTAATTATAGGCCAATCTCCAACCTTCCTTTCATATCAAAAATCCTTGAAAGAGTAGTTGTCAAACAGCTAACAGATCATCTGCAGAGGAATGGTTTATTTGAAGAGTTTCAGTCAGGTTTCAGAGCTCATCACAGCACAGAAACAGCTTTAGTGAAGGTTACAAATGATCTTCTTATGGCCTCTGACAGTGGACTCATCTCTGTGCTTGTCCTTCTTGACCTTAGTGCAGCATTCGATACTGTTGACCATAATATCCTATTAGAGCGATTAGAACATGCTGTAGGTGGTTTGTATCATATCTATCTAATAGACTCCAATTTGTGCATGTAAATGGAGAGTCCTCTTCACACACTGAGGTTAATTATGGAGTTCCACAGGGTTCAGTGCTAGGACCAATTCTGTTTACATTATACATGCTTCCCCTAGGCAGCATCATTAGAAGACATAGCATACATTTTCACTGCTATGCAGATGACACCCAGCTCTATCTGTCCATGAAGCCAGATAACACACACCAATTAGTTAAACTGCAGGAATGTCTTAAAGACATAAAGACTTGGATGGCCACTAACTTTCTGCTTCTTAACTCAGATAAAACTGAGGTCATTGTACTCGGCGCTGAAAAGCTTAGAAATTTGGTATCTAAGCAGATTCTTACTCTGGATGGCATTACCTTGGCCTCCACTAACACTGTGAGGAACCTTGGAGTCATTTTTGACCAGGATATGTCCTTCAACGCACATATTAAACAAATATGTAAGACTGCGTTCTTCCATTTGCGCAACATCTCTAAAATTAGAAATATCCTGTCTCAGAGTGACGCTGAAAAACTAGTTCATGCATTTATTACTTCCAGGCTGGACTACTGCAATTCATTATTATCAGGATGTCCAAAAAACTCACTGAAAAGCCTTCAGCTAATCCAAAATGCTGCAGCAAGAGTACTGACAGGGACTAGAAAGAGAGAGCATATTTCTCCTGTTTTGGCTTCCCTTCATTGGCTTCCTGTTAAATCCAGAATTGAATTCAAAATCCTGCTCCTCACATACAAGGTCTTAAATAATCAGGCCCCATCTTATCTTAATGACCTTGTGGTACCATATCACCCTATTAGAGCACTTCGCTCTCGCTCTGCAGGCCTACTTGTTGTTCCTAGAGTATTTAAAAGTAGAATGGGAGGGAGAGCCTTCAGTTTTCAGGCCCCTCTTCTGTGGAACCAGCTTCCAGTTTGGATTCGGGAGACAGACACTATCTCTACTTTTAAGATTAGGCTTAAAACTTTCCTTTTTGCTAAAGCATATAGTTAGGGCTGGACCAGGTGACCCTGAATCCTCCCTTAGTTATGCTGCAATAGATGTAGGCTGCCGGGGGATTCCATGATGCATTGAGTTTTTCCTTTCCAGTCACCTTTCTCGCTCTCTATGTATTAACAGACCTCTCTGTGTTGAATCATATCTGTTATTAACCTCTGTCTCTCTTCCACAGCATGTCTTTTATCCTGTCTTCCTTCTCTCACCCCAACCGGTCGCAGCAGATGGCCGCCCCTCCCTGAGCCTGGTTCTGCCGGAGGTTTCTTCCTGTTAAAAGGGAGTTTTTCCTTCCCACTGTCACCAAAGTGCTTGCTCATAGGGGGTCATATGATTGTTGGGTTTTTCTCTGTATCTATGAAGCGCCTTGAGGCGACTTTTGTTGTGATTTGGCGCTATATAAATAAAATTGAATTGAATTGAATTGAATTGAACATGCAGGAGACATTATGTCTCTCTGCTGGCCTGAAAACACCTTGGTGTTCCCCTGGACAAGCTGGAGTAGGTGGCTGGGGAGAGGGAGGTCGGAGCTTCTCTTCTTAGGCTGCTTCCCCACGAAATGACCAGATAAGCAGATGGATGGATGTATTATTAATTCATGTACTAACAGAGACTTAATGTTTAATAATCTACATTTCATTGTTTTACTCTTTGGTGCTGTTAAGGATACTGTGTTGTTCATGCTAATCACATTTTGGTGTGAGTCTCTCATCTCAGAAGGAAAGAGAAGGGCAAATTAGTCATCATCTAAGGATTTGGCCTGGAGAGTCCACAGGTATAGTGAGTAAGGCCAGAGGAGCAGCCACTGCCCAAAACTGTGGACTTACACATTGTTTTTGTATTTGTCTGTCTTTTTTAAAAGTGAACACAGAGAAAGGTGCATCTCCACCTCCAGTTGTGCTTGTTCTCTCTAACCTCTCTCCTCTCAAAAATAAGAACAAAATCCGCATTAGCTCAGAGTAGGTTAATTAGATCATTCAAGTTATTTTTTCAGTTTTTAATTTTATTTGATTTTGCTTTGCTCCTGCTAAATTCCAATATATTGCAATTAAAGTCTAAAATTTGTCTTCCCATCAACTGCATTACACCCAGTTAGTTACCAAGTGCACCAATCTAGAGGGGAGGTACTATTAACGGTCCAGAACTGCAAGAACTTGTGTTTTACGGAGTGTATGACAATACATTTCTTTACAGTTATCCTGCAATAGTCTTATGCTGCTGGGGCCTTCCCATGACGCACAAAGGGAGGAATCAGGGTCACCTGATCCAGAGCTACTTATATGCTTTATCAAAAAGGAAACTTTTAAACCTAATGATGAAAGTAGAGATTCTCAAAACTGGGAGCTGGCTCCAAGGATGAGGAGCCTGAAGGCTTCCTTTCACTACTCAACCACAAGTAAACTAGCAGTGTGAAAGCAAAGTGCTTTATTGGGGTGATATGGTACTGAAATGTCTGAAGGGCCTAATTATTCAAGAACTTGTATGTGAAGATTGTTTTGTGTTTCTGTAGTGTGTCGGGCTGTCTGAACACGGAGCAAGGCTGCGGTTATTTGGCTTCAGCTCTGAGCTCTAATCCCTCCTGTTTGAGAGAGCTGGACCTGAGCTACAATCATCCAAGAAGCTCAGGAATGAAACTGCTGTTGGCTGGACTGAAAGATCCAAGTTGGAGACTGGACACTCTCAGGTATGGATGAGAATTTCTAATAAAGGAGGAAGAGCTGGAAACATTTTGCATCCTTCACTTAGTTCATGTGTCTTTTATGCAGATGTGACATGAGGAGTCGCATGTACAGTGACATTTTTTTTTCCTTTTCTCACAATAGAAATGCTAGCCTAGTTTAAAAATAACAAGCAAAATATATGTAGGTGCCTCCAAGCAGAACAATAATGATAATAATGAAAGCTTGGCAGCCTGGCATTGGGGTGGAGGACGCCATCATCTACCTCCTGCACGGAGCTCTAACTCACCTGGAGAAGCCTGGAAGCACTGTGAGGATCATGTTCTTTGATTTATCCAGTGCTTTTAACTAGGGGTGGGTTTTTATAATCGATGTATCGATTAAAATCGATTCTGGCTTGGATAACGTAAAATCCTGAATCGATTTTTTAATATAAATTTATTTTGCCCGAAATGCCAGAATCTCTGGTGAAATCTCACAAAATTTCAACAACCACCAAACAGCTAAGACAGTAAATGAGAGCAGGAACATGGATTCTGCACAAAGACTTAAACACACAGCGTGGACCCGCGGATCAGAATCAGTTAGATGTCGCCTTTCTCACAATCGGGGCTGAAAGCCGACAGCCCACTGATTCTGATGTTTCGGCGGGTCCGCGCTTTGTGTTCACACCCTTTATGCGCTGATTCTAAAGCTGTTAGTTTGATGTCTCTCCAAACAATAAAAATAAAACTGACTGAACCAGCAGCAAAAGAAGATCCAAACTACGCTTCACATAAACATCGTCATGTATTCACTCTTACTTTTACTGTTTTGCTTTGACCACGATGCACAGCTCTCGCTCTCTCGCTCTCTCTCCCTCTCTCTCTCTCTCTGTACTTCAAAAACAGTTTCTCGTCTAAAAATCCGTTTTCCTCATTATTCGCTTGCTTGTTACGCACAAGTCTACCATTGTTTACAGCGCTGTCGGCTGACGGGTTTTTTTTTTCATTTTATATACTTCCGAAAAGAAAACCTAATTTCTGCCGTTCAATACTGAACAAATTTAAACTTTTTAAAATTATGCAATGCAAAACGCTCAGCCTTGTCTCTAATAAAACCGCTGTAACTTCAGATGTAATGTTCATATGCTGATTAATGGTTTTCTTTAGTTTTTGATGTATTGCAGAATATTTTTATAAAATCCCAGGCCAGGAAAATCACCTTCATGTTTTTCTGTGTTTTATCCTCAGCTACTTTGACACAAAGGCATCTGCTGTGATGCTCACACCTTTAATAAAGTCTTGTGTGTGTCAGCTTCCTTTTTATAGATACAAAAATATGTAAATGTACTGATCTGAATTATAATATTTCTGACTGTCAAAATTTCCCAGATTCAAATCCAATTAAATTGAATCGTGGATCGAATCGATTCGGGACCTTGTGAATCGGAATTGAATCGATTCTAGAAATCAGTGACGATACCCAGCCCTACTTTTAACACCATCCAGCCACGACTTCTGAGAGACAAGCTGGAGCTATCGGGAGTGGACCACCACATGTCCCAGTGGATACTGGACTACCTCACAGAACGTCCACAGTATGTGAGGACACAGGGCTGTGTCTCTGATATGCTGGTCTGCAGCACGGGGGCCCCACAGGGAACTGTGCTGGCACCGTTCCTCTTCACCCCCTACACTCCCCATGCTGCCACCTACAGAAGTTCTCTGATGACTCTGCCATAGTCGGCCTCATCACAGGTGAGGACGACTCAGAGTACAGACAGTCAACTCTGGACTTTGTGGACTGGTGTCAGCAGAACCACCTGCTGATCAACGCCGGGAAAACCAAGGAGTTGGTGATGGACTTCCGGAGACGCAGACCCACCACACTGACACCGGTGAACATCCAGGGAGTGGACATTGAGATAGTGGACTCTTATAGGTACCTGGCTGTTCACCTGAATAACAAACTGGACTGGAGCCACAACACTGATGCTTTTTACAGGAAGGGCCAGAGCAGACTCTACCTGCTGAGGCGGCTGAGGTCATTTGGAGTACAGGGAGCAATTTTAAAGACCTTCTATGACTCTGTGGTGACATCTGTCATTTTTAAAGTGTGGTATGTTGGAGCAGCATTTTATCGGCAGCTGAGAGGAAGAGCTGGGATAAACTCATCAGGAAGGCCAGCTCTGTTCTGGGATGCACCCTGGACCCAGTGCAGGTGGTGGGAGACAGAAGGACTCTGGCCAAAATAACATCTCTGATGGACAGAGTCTCCCACCCCATGCATGTAAATGTTGCTGAACTGCAGAGCTCCTTCAGTGACAGACTGCTGCATCCTAGATGCATGAAGGAGCGTTTCCGCAGGTCCTTCCTCCCTGCAGCTCTCAGACTGTACAATCAGAACTGCTCCCAACAAACATAGATGTTTACATCTGCGCTGTAACTGCAATAATTTAATTAACCGATTCACACTACAACCTGGTGTTTGTGGTACTTCTCCTTTTAAGTAGAGGAGAATATGGTGGGGTGCTGGAGCCTACATCAGCTATCATAGGTCAAGATGCAGGTTATACCCTGGACAGGTTGCCAGTGTGTCGCAACCATGTGCACTCACATTCACACCTATGGGCAATTTAGAATTACCAATTAATCTAACCCCACTTACTACATGTCTTTGGACTGTGGGAGGAAGCCACCGTACCCAGAGACAATAAATGAAAATGCAGGGAGAACATGCAAACTCCACACAGAAACGCCCCAGCCAGATGAGTCAAACTCAAAACATTCTTGCTGTGAGGCAATAGTACTAACCACTGCACCCCCATACTACCAGCTCTTTATCCTCTACATGTATTTTGACATGTAGACTGACTTGGACTTGGAGAATGCAATCAACCATGTCTTTTGTGGGGGGGGGGGGGGGGGGGGTGTCTGGCGAGAGCCATCTCTGTAAAGCTGTTGCAGGAGCTTGGGCCACCTTGCCACCAGAAAGTCGGATTCCTTATTGGTGGGTTGTGGACTCCACCAGGGCTACTGATTCTATTAATTATTTTTATCAACAGAATTCTAAGTGTAGCTATGTGGTGGAAGGCTTCCACTTTAATGGCCTCAAAATCTTATCTATGCTTTTTGTAGATGATGTGGTTCTGTTGGCTTCATCAGGTTCATTTATAATAAATAATAATAAAAACCGAGATTAAAACAGTGGGAAGACTTGAGAATTTAAAATTCATAACTCATAAAGGCTACCATGTTTTATCCATATTACATAAATTCCTCGACAAAACAAACATGTCTTTAAGAGACCTTAAACACCACCACAGACTGTGCAGAGCTTAGAGATAGGGGCATAGTAGACCAGATGTAAAAAAGAAAAAAGTATTGCCCACTTAATCTGGTAACTGTTTTTGCCACTCTTATACGCAAGAACTAAAGTTAAGTATTTCCAATAATTATTGATCACATTGATATGGAGAATTTTTGGCCCACTGTTCTTTGTAGAATTGTTTTAATTCTCCAACATATTGTCAGGTTTATGAACATTAATGATCAAGCCAAAGTATCTAAATAGGAATTCATTCTAGACTTTGACTAGGCAACTCAAAAACATCAATCTTTTGTCATTCGAAGATGGATTAATAATCACTGCATTGACAGTAAGGAGAGCATTTCAAGTGGGGGACAGTCAAAGGAGGTCAAACCAGATTTTATTGCTGTAACAAGCAATCCAAAAATCCAGTCCAGATCATCAGCACTTTGATCCACATACAGTGGCTTGCAAAAGAATTCGGCCCCCTTGAACTTTCCCACATTTTGTCACATTACAGCCACAAACATCAATCAATTTTATTGGAATTTCATGTGAAAGACCAATATAAAGTGGTGTAGACTTGAGAAGTGGAATGAAAATCATACATGATTCCAAACATTTTTTACAAATAAATAACTGCAAAGTGAGGTGTGAGTAATTATTCAGCCCCCTTTGGTCTGAGTGCAGTCAGTTGCCCATAGACATTGCCTGATAAGTGCTAATGACTAAATAGAGTGCACCTGTGTGTAATCTAATGTCAGTACAAATACAGCTGCAGCAACAACAACAAGAAGTCCAAAGAACACATCAGACAGGTCAGGGATAAAGTTATTGAGAAATTTAAAACAGGCTTAGGCTACAAAAAGATTTCCCAAGCCTTGAACATCCCATGAAGCACTGTTCAAGCGATAATTCAGAAATGGAAGGAGTATGGCACAACTGTAAACCTACCAAGACAAGGCCATCCACCTAAACTCACAGATCGAACAAGGAGAGCGCTGATCAGAAATGCATCCAAGAGGCCCATGGTGACTCTGGACGAGCTGCAGAGATCTACAGCTCAGATGGGGGAATCTGTCCATAGGGCAACTATTAGTTGTGCACTGCACAAAGTTGGCCTTTATGGAAGAGTGGCAAGAAGAAAGCCATTGTTAACAGAAAACCATAAGAAGTCCCGTTTGCAGTTTGCCACAAGCCATGTGGGGGGACACAGCAAACATGTGGAAGAAGGTGCTCTGGTGAGATGAGACCAAAATGGAACTTTCTGGCCAAAATGCAAAACGCTATGTGTGGCGGAAAACTAACACTGCACATCACTCTGAACACACCATCCCCACTGTCAAATATGGTGGTGGCAGCATCATGCTCTGGGGGTGCTTCTCTTCAGCAGGGACAGGGAAGCTGGTCAGAGTTGATGGGAAGATGGATGGAGCCAAATACAGGGCAATTTTGGAAGAAAACCTCTTGAAGTCTGCAAAAGATTTGAGACTGGGGCAGAGGTTCACCAGGACAACTACCCTAAACATAAAGCCAGGGCAACAATGGGATGGTTTAAAACAAAAAATATCCATGTGTTAGAATGGCCCAGTCAAAGTCCAGATCTAAATCCAATCGAGAATCTGTGGCAAGATCGGAAAACTACTGTTCACAAACGCTGTCCATCTAATCTGACTGAGCTGGAGCTGTTTTGCAAAGAAGAATGGGCAAGGATTTCAGTCTGTAGATGTGCAAAGCTGGTAGAGACATACCCTAAAAGACTGGCAGCTGTAATTGCAGCAAAAGGTGGTTCTACAAAGTATTGACTCAGGGGGCTGAATAATTACACACACCCCACATTTCAGTTATTTATTTGTAAAAAATGTTTGGACTCATGTATGATTTTCATTCCACTTCTCACGTGTACACCACTTTGTATTGGTCTTTCACGTGGAATTCCAATTAAATTGATTCATGTTTGTGGCTGTAATGTGACAAAATGTGGAAAAGTTCAAGGGGGCCGAATACTTTTGCAAGCCACTGTATGGATTGATGTGTATTTGTGAAAATATTGGACTGTTCCTTTATCAGTGTCAAACATTATGTGTGTGAGAGGAATGTAATGTCCATGTCTACATGCTGCAAGAGACTGTGCTGGTTTGACCCCCCTCTTCCTTTCAGGGTGGAGCCTGCTGGAGTCCGATGGTTGAAACCAGGTCTGAGGAAGTGTAAGTGTGTTTTTAATGTGATTCATGAAAACAAAGCAGCACACATTCAACCATCTTCAAACTGTCACATTACTCATTTACATCTCTGATGTCAGGAGTCATCATCAAAGTGTCAATCAATGAACAGATGATGGATCAATAACTGCAGCTGGATTGTGTTTGTTCTCTCCATCAGATTCCTGTCAACTCACAATCGACACAAACACAGTACACACAAACCTCAAACTGTCTAACAACAACAGGAAGGTGACACGTGTGACAGAGGAGCAGCCATATCCTGATCATCCAGACAGATTTGACTATGAGCCTCAGCTGCTGTGTAGAGATGGTCTGACTGGTCGCTGTTACTGGGAGGTTGAGTGGAGAGGAGAGGTTCAAATATCAGTAAGTTACAGAAGACTCAGAAGAAAAGGATACAGTGATGACTGTTTGTTTGGATACAACGAGCAGTCATGGAGTCTGTACTGCACTGATGATGGTCCTCGTTCTGTATGGCACAATAACAGAAACACACTCATCTCCTCCTCCTCCTCCTCTGTCTCTAACAGAGTAGCAGTGTATGTGGACTGTCCTGCTGGCACTCTGTCCTTCTACAGAGTCTCCTCTGACACCCTGATCCACCTCCACACCTTCAACACCACATTCACTGAAACTCTTCATCCTGGATTTTTTGTCTGGTCTGGTTCCTCAGTGTGTCTGTGCTGAGTTGAGTGTAAAGAGTGTCCTCATGTTAGAGAAACATTCTGACTGTTGAACAGATAGTTCAGTCTGTACATGTCTGTCTCTTTCACTCAGAAACACGTTTCCAAATTCATGGATTCAATCAGTTGATGTTTTAAACTGTTCTAAATGATTCCTTGCAAACTTCTTCCTCTTCAGTCTTTTAAAGATAGAAGCTACGATTATTCCAGGATCCACGTGTTGTTTTTCTCTATTTTTTTCTCACCTGCCTCCGCGGCACCGCCCTGTTCAGCTCACTGCACCACTCCTCCCCTGCAGCTGAGCCAGGGACCACACCTCCACCACAACCAGTATGTTGTGTTTCTTTGAAGCTCAGTTCACAACCAGCTCCTCTGTATTTTCAACAAGTCTGAGCTTGTTAAAATGAATCCAAATGTTTGATTTCTCTTAATGTGATTTTTCCAACCTTTTACTGCTTTTACTGTTCCACTCGTTTTTGGAAACTGTGATGGAAGCAGGACAGGAAGGAAGCTCTCAACAGGAGCAGATTTTCATATTAAGAGCACATTTGAAGGTTTTTTACTTTAATTTGTTGTCAAATCCTGAGAACAGACAGGCTGTTTGGATGCTCCACGACTGAATAAGTGGCCATCCAATTATACTCAGTGTATAAATCATTAAAGACATTCAGCATCTCTCATGTTTCTGTTGTACTATAAAAATTAGCTCCTTTAAAAACTGATCCAGTCAAAGAAGCATTAACTTCCATACTGATCAGATCAATATGTACAGTTCTGATATCACCAAGTCCTCAGATGTTTTATCACCCTCTGCTGGTGAGAAGATGAACTACAGGATGTCAGTTTTGGGGGTTTTTAAATTTGTTTTCTGTGATCCTTATCTGTTTTGGATCCATTCTGCCATGCAAGTGGACTCCAACTTGGTCACAGTGTGTCCATAATCATGCTCCAAGTAAAACCACAAGATTAACCTTATAGTGTTGAAACAACAACAATTAAAAGTTTGAGTAATAGTGAACCAGTTCCATTGTTTGTGGGCTCCTCGAGCTGAATCCAGCAGGTTATTTGGTGGACATTTAAACACTTAAACAAACAAGCACGCATCTATAAGTTGAACGTCTCCAAAATCCTTTAAACAATTGAACTTTATAGGACAATTAGACTTATCCCTCTATGAAAACTCTCCAGCTGTTATAAAATGTTCAGTTGAGTCTGAACAGGTGGTTTGTGCAGGCCCAGACTGTCTCTATGCCAGAAACAGTCTGAGCTGGAAACAAATCCGGTGGTTGTTTATTAATAGGATGCACAGGCCTCAGATTAACACTCTCAGCCCACAAATCCTCCGCTATGAAAGAAATACACAGGCCACCATCTGCAAATAAATAAATGGTCCACATTTTAAAAAAAAAATTACAAATAAAATCATGTTAAAACTAAAAGAGAGTAATACAATAATAATATAATGTGGTCCTTACAAAGAAAAACACTCTGTCTTTCAGATTACTGAAAGTGGCTGAACTCAGCAGTACAGTGGGGTTATAATTAAATTCAAACATGAATTCAATGGCAGATTAAAATGCTGTGTTTAGAGTAGTAAACACCAGAAAGCGGGATAGTCACGTGGTTTATGTAGACATCAAGGACATCTGGAATATGTGAGCATAGGGAGACAGAGCTGTGTTTTTTAGTCATTACTAGTTAATAAATGTATTGATCTACAATAGTTTTTATACCTCAGTGCATGTAGCATAATCTTTTGTGTAAATATAAGTAAAATATTCAAGGAACAGTGTTGTCAATTCTTCTTCCTTAAGTTGTCAAACAATAATATGACAATAATTCAGGCTAAAAGTCATCTTAAACTAGACAGGTAAATGCATTGAGACATTAAACTGATTTTTATGTTTTTATTAGCCTTCTTAAATCAATTAATTGATGTTATATAAAGTCTGTCATTGGTTCCTATCAGTGTGTGTAATAAAGAAACAGGATTAGTTTTGTTAACACGGCTAAATAAAGCATAAAAAGTATTTAGTATAGTTCCCCATTTAATCTTGGGCGATTGTATTTTCAGAGATGGTGTCTAATTTTAAACTGACCCTATGTTTTTAGTCTCACTTTGAGTCCTCTGCCATCAGCTGAGCTGTGACATAACACAGATGTTAACTGTCAGCCATGGCACAAAGACTCAAAACTGTTAATGAAACTTATCAGCTATGCTTGAATATTTATTTATAGCCATGTTTTACATAAGTAGAAGCTTTATCTTTAATTTTTGTGCCGTTATAATCCTACATCCTATAACACGGCAGGTCATATATATCACTGGATAAATACGTTTACGTAGAGCAGACAACTTCATAATGTTCATAATATTTCACTCAGTCCAGTAAAACATATATTTTCTTCTGATTTCATAATGTCACATGAAATAACAAATATAAAGTAATTTATATTGTTGTTCCTGGTTAAGATTATGTTTTCTGTTAGCATGTCAAAATTCTACTAATTGATGGGTGAATAACTCTATAATCTATTTAGAGAATCAGAATCTCATTCTGATTTCTCTGTGTTGATAACATACAGTTCTTTAAAACCTTTCCATTTAAAAGTGCATCTCGTACTTTTGTGCTGCTATACCTTCATGGCTAGAGTCTGCTGCTAACTCCCTGTAAGTATTGCCAGGCTATGTCATCCCCCATCTCTATAAAAAAAAAAAAGAAAGAAAAAGAAATGTCCATTGGCGTGAATGGGGTGGCTGTAGCTCAGGTGGCAGAGCAGGTCAGCCACTAACCAGAAGGTCAGTGGTTCTATCCCAGGCTGCTGCAGTCTGCATGCAAAGTATCCTTGGGCAAGATACTAATCATCGGAGTGTGAATGTGTATGAATGTTAGATACTTAGCACTTAAGAGCTTAGAAGAAGTGCTGGTGTGAATGAATTAGTTGTATAAAGCGCTTTGAGTGCTCAAACAGAGTAGAAAAGCGCTATATAAGAACAAGTCCATTTACATGGTGCGACTCTCCATTCAATGGCTCTGGTAAATATTTTAGAGAGTCACCTGTCATGTCTGCAAGTAACCAGTTGTCAGCTGCAAATTGATGTGCAATGACCAAATCACTTCTTGTGGACGCAACTTTAGAAATAAGAATGTAAACATGTTTGCTCATGTGCTTCTAATGCGCAAGTCCATAACATGCAACTGTTCCAATTAGACTGTTTGTCATTTTAACTGAATTTTATCGAAGCATACCCAAAACAGAGTCCACTGAGACAGTTCAGGTGGCCGACCCGGAGGCCGACGACAGAGACGGAACAGGTCCGGAGGCCAGCCGTGGGGAAGGCAGCGGCGTCGACAAAATCGGTCCGGAGGCCGTCTGCGCTGGCAAAGAAGTCCAGTCAGCGGCCTGGAAGCGACCTGTCCATTAGTGTTATGAGTCACCTTACAGTGAGATGACAAACAGCAGAAGGTCACGTCCCTCAAGCCAATCCAGTTTAGTACTACAGGCAAGTGGATGGTGGATTTTAACTGAGAAGGCTTGTTCATTCACAGAAACCACAAACACAATGAGATATTGCATGAGTTTAATTGAATACTCCATCACACTGATCAATAAAATCAATAAAACCCCACTGACTGATATATTGACACCCCGCATCCTAATCAATAGGACAGCCGATACAATAAAATAGATGAAAGTTTCCCCAAACATGAGATAAAATATTGCACACTGAATGATCAGGATCAGCTTGTATTGATGATTTCTGCTCAGCAGGCAGCGACCCGTACATTCACAAAAACATCAGAGATTATTGATTATCAGATTAACACTTGCAGAGTTTGATCCAAACATCCTTCAACACCCAGAGAGACAAACATAGGTGCTGCCGTAGAAAATCCCTCTCACTGGATCAAAACAGCAATTCAAACTCTTCATCCATTCATTCATTCATTCATTTATTACATTTACAAGCTGGTGATTTAACATCCCAAGTGCCAAGAAAAGTCCCAAAATCCAACACAGAGACACAAGATGACCTCCTCCACTGTGGCCACACCTCCTTCTGATGCCTGGTTCCATCAATAAAACATACTGGGTGGGGCTGGGCACTGCTATCTGGGTTAGGTTCCTGTCCAACAGCATCTGGCCCCACCAAACTGAAAAAAAAAAATCTGACTTAAAATATTACAAACACCAAACAAGGAGTCTGGTGTTATCTGAAAACAGGAAGAAAGAAAAAAAATCCATTACCAACAAAATATAAAAAAAAAAAAAAGAAATATATATATATATATATATATATATATATATATATATATATATATATTTCTATCAATCTGCCCAAAACTGGTCAAGTCTCTGTGGGAAAATGCGCCCCCAAGTGTTGGAGAAGAGGTAGTGCCACACTGCACACAGATGGATGCTGATGAGGCAGATGTAGAGTTTGTTTTAACACACCTGGAGGGCCAGGTGGTCGATGTTTACCCACACTGGGACACCATGACTGCAGCTTTGATGGTTTTTAATGTGCATTAAGAGCGTCAGAGGGTAAAAACACAGATAAATGGTCACATTCTGTTTGCTTAGTTTCGTTTTTAAGTCTGCATATTCTGTAATGTGACCTTTAGATATTGGATAATAGCTAAATAAATACAAAATCAGGTATTGGGGTTGGATATCAGAGGTTGGATATGATGATAAAACACTGAATTTGGGGCGATTTCATAGGCACTTTCCTGCTTCAGCTCTTGTTTAAAAATGCTCATGAAAACTTTACCCTATAATATATGGACTACTGAAACGTATTTTGTTCAAGGCAACCTATATATTGTGAGAAGACGTGCTGCAGTCATGCCGCATAAATATATTTGGTTTGGTTTTGTTCCAACAGATCTCACTAACATGAACAAGCCACAACTATTCATGTATATCCATTTGAGGCTGCTTAAGGTTGAGGCTTTCCTAAAAAGAAAAGGAAAAACAATAAAATACTGAGTACAGGTAGCATCGCTCAGCCTTTAGGGATTGATAAAAGCACAGTGAGGCTGGTGACTAAATAAATCACTTCCAGTCACTGACTAAACTGGCCACAAGCATTAAAAAGTGATCACTCCTTTTTCATCACCTATCATGTGTAAATTATTTGATGAAAGACTGTAAAGCTTCTACAAGATGGCCTGGATATGGACTTCCATGTCCACAGATAATGCTCGATATGGGATTGTTTAAGCAAGATAACCATGGATGTACTATGAAGCTTCTACAAATGGCTCTAGTAAAGACATACTGAGTGGAACCAAAATTTCTTAGCTTCTGCTGGGGCGTAAAGAGTGTTGAGCCAACATGCTGATTTTCGCTCTAACTTCTGGAACTAAAATATGTGGATGTTGAACTAGAATACATTGCTTTAATGCAGTGGAGGTTTTTGTGTCTCCTGGCTCGATCTGGTCTGTTTTTTTGTCCTCTGAGGCTTGATGGATGGACAATGCTACAGTCTGAAGTCCGATGTGGTAAATCCTGCCATGACTATGGATGGCATGTGTTCACAGAGCTACATTAAAGATCACATTTCATTTTCTCAGATTCGGGTTTTGGTTTGTTTTCACTGCCTCAGCAAACTCCACATATCTAGTGCTTATTTAGAGTAAAATCAAGCACTCGCAAAGACATTCTGTTTAGGTCTGATTGTCTCTGGAGATGAAGATGGGAAGAGCAATCACTGCTGGGCTAGCAGGGCATTACGGTTGGCCTTCATCTTCTCCAGGCGCTTGGAGAGGTGGCTGTTACTGGCCTCCAGCTCATCAATCCGATCCAGAGCTGAGCGGAGCTGCGAGAAACATAGAAACAACAAATGTTCCTTACTGCTCACATAGAAAACAGTGAAGACAGAATACATGCCCAAGAAACCAGAAAACACAAAGCAAGGAAAGTCAACTCCCAGACAGAAGGTGGTGCTCTCACCTCTCTCTGCAGCTTTCGTTTCTCTACCTTTAGCTCATCTTCGATCTTCTCTGCGTTCTCCGACGCCCCTTTATAGCGACTCACCTGACCCTCCAGACGGATTACCTGAGGACATCAACAGCAACATGAACCGTCTTATTTAAGGCAGATAAAGTTTCAAACTTCTTGATGAAGTCAGATGAAAGTGGACTTTTAGGGAGGGAGTGAGTACAACTAAACAGATTGAAAGTTTTGTTGTGTTTCCTGGCCAAGCTACAAGAAAGACCTACAGGAGCTTTTATGACATCCCACACATCTTGACTGATCCCCTCATTGCAGCTATAACAGCTCCTGCTCTTCTGGGAAGGCTTATGGTCAGACAATGATGTTTTGACATTTGCAGTCTCCATTTTACTTCATATCAAAGGTATGATGGAGCAGATATTAGGGCTGTGTGCAGGGCGGTTAATTTCTTCCACAGCAAACTCATTCATTCTAGCTTTTATGCACCTCACTTTGTGCACAGTGGCACAGAGTGCTAGAAGAGAAAAGGATCTTCCCCAAAACGGTTCACGCAAAGCTGGAAGTAGAGAATTTTCCAAAATGTGACAGTAAGCCGAAGCATGAACATTTTCCTTCAGTGGAACTGAGAGGCCTAGATAAACAGGGATTTACAGTTGGTGTGGTCAAACACTTCTGTCCATGCAGTGCACCTATGATAAAGGTGCTCCAAAGATTTATCTTGTTTGAATATTTCTGAGATTGAACCCATTTGGGAAGGAAACACTTAAGCATGTCAGTACTTACATTTTGTTCAAGCGTGGTGACTTCCTGTTCAGATTTCACTAATTTGAATTTAAGGTCACTGATTTGTCTGTTGGCATCTCCTACAGAAAAGAAAATCAAACGAACAAAGAAACTTAATGATCATTTTAATTATTATGTAATTTTACTGACAACGAATCCACAGAAATTTCACAAATCCAATGTACATTTTGTGAATACTACAACAACGACAAAACTAAACAGAAAACATGAAACTGAAGAATGGCAAGGGGTAGATGAGGAAGATTAAACAGGATGAAAGATTAAAAAGGATGAAAATGATGAAGACTCACTCTGCAGTTCTAGCAGATGAGAGTCCATCCCGTTCTCCAGACGATCGTTCTCTGTATTCTGAACTCCTTCTGTGACGATCTTCTGTTTCTGATCCAGCTGAGACTGCAGTAGCCTCACCTGTTCACACATTCAGAAGCACATTTCATATACTTGGCTAAGATCAGATTAAACAAATCTGCAGTGGAGGTGCTTTCCAACTTTATAATACAGGCAACTCACCTGATCCTGTAAACTCTCTCTTTCTTCAAAAAGTTTTTTCAGCCGAAACTCTGAAACAGCAGAAAAAAAATAAGTCCAGGAAGCAGTCATATTATTCTAAGCTGAATCTTCTTATGGTTTAACCTTGAATTAAACATCAAACACTGATTCGGCACATCTGCCTTTCATTATAGTTTTATTGATTGTGAGCAGAGCGTCCCTTTAATTGTGTTGGAAAAGATCTGTGCCAATCCTTCCCGAGAACATTATGAGTGATGCATTATGTGAGAATAATAATAAATCCTGTAAATGGAAGTTGAAAGCTCCATTAAGTAAAGTCCTTTGACTAGTTGTGGTTTTTCAAACACACTTTGCATGTGTTGTGTCTGAGCAGCTGAAACATAATAGAAAATATAAAATGACTCAATGTAGATCCTTGAAAAGCTAATCTACAACTCTGACTCTGAAGTTATCAGTTCTTTAAGTTCTTTAAGTGTACTGGGCACCAATTTGAAGCCTTTCTGCTTCCTCAAGCCAAAAATTACTTAATACAAGTTTAAATTTATTCATGATGGAAAATTTCAAATGTAAAATACAGACAAATATTCTTTTCAAACAAGTATGTTTTATTAATCTGAAAAAAAAAATACCATCAACGCATTTAAACAGAAATAAACTATTGATTTCATGTAATTGTTTTGATGCCAAATTCATGGCAGTTAAAGTTTACAGCTGCTTACCCTTGTACAGTGTTGCAATTAACTGTCAAGAAAACAATTTCCAAGCAGTCAGCTTATAAAAACATGTCAGTAAAGAACATATTTATAGGTGAATGATTTAAATATTCACTTTATTTATTTGATCAGTTCAAATACTTAAGTACTGATAACAGTACTGATGCTTCATTGATATTTCAAAGTCTAATAATTTAGAATCTAAAGCTCCAACACTGACTACTAAATCATCATTTCCTTCATTCTTGTGATTTTAGGAAATTCTGCACTCAGATTTTTTATTTTTCCTGCAGTCGGAACATGACTCTCTCTGTCTTCTGTGGCATTTCATGCTTCCAACTTCAGCAAGAGTCTCCATTTCTGTCTGTTGGCCCTCCTCGTTGATCTCCTCACAACTGTCAGTGTCTCCAACCAACTCCTTTGAATTTTTGGCAGCTACTACATGACAGCTTTGACTCTTGAATCTCTTTGAACTTGTTGATGAACCCAGATTTGACCCAGACACCTTTGCTGTGGCCTCTTCGGGTTTAGTGAAGTAGGAGTCGATAAAATCAAAAGGCTCTGAGCAGCTTGTTACAGTTGTTTCATCTATATCAGCAGGATTTCCTCCAAACAATTCTGCCAGTTCCATTTCATGGGTTTTAGACATGATCCTTTGTGCCTTTTGGTCAGCATTCATAGGACGATCCAGATTATCTGCATACAGTTTACTTGTGGAGGCTACTTCCAACATCCTTGAAGCTGAATTGTCTCTCAGTAGGCCTAAAGGTCGGGTCAGACATTTTTCCACATATTTATTAAGTGTAGGATCCATCATGTGGCCAGTTTGCTCTTTGTTGTGCTGACTAGGCTTGTTCTTTAATATATTTTCCACATCTGAAGTCCACTTTTGAAGAGATCCCAGAATTTCTGAGAAGATTTGTGAGATTTCAACTACAAAAACTTGATTTCCAGCAAATCCTTGGTGGACATTTTGAGTCATCTTTTCCAAACCAGCACGGATGTCCAGTGGGGCAAATGATGTTGATGTTTGAATGTTACGTTCTGCACATTTGGAGGAATTATGTCTAGCTGGTTCATGAATCCTCTGGTCTTTAAGTTCTTCGGGTGATTGAGCTGTTTCATGAAATGTGTCTTTGTCCACCTGAACCTTTTCCACACTACCAGAAACATCACAGTTTTTGTCACTTGATACACTAAGCAGTACTACTTTGCTATCCTGAATGACATGTTCAGTAGGATGATGAAAAAGGTTTGATTTGAGAACAGGTGAAACAACCTCGGGGCATTTTTCTGAATTTTCCTGAGTTTTGCTGATCTGTTCACTAAAGGAGTGTGTCTCTTCTGTTGGATCCTGGTTTGCTGGTGCTGTTGAAATCACCCCAAATTCATTTTTAGGTTTGGTATATACATATATCTTACAAGCAGCCCCTGGCCTTTCTTTATTCATACGTAGTTTGGCTCCTGTCTTTCTATGTAGAAGACGTCCATGTTGCCTGCTCTGGATTTTCTTGATTCTCTTGGGTCTTGGTTGCTTGGTTCTTGCAGCCTCGTTTTCTCTTAGATGTTTGTCAACTGTGTTTCGTCTTTCTATAGGCTGTTTGATCGACTTGCTTTTGCTGATGGTGGAAATGTCATTCAATGACTTTGACCGTTTAAGAACCTTCCAGAGGTAGTTTTTCTTGTTGTTCTCAGGTGGTCTGTTGCCTTCTTTTGTCTCCCACTCTTTAGTTTTTCCTGAAAGACCAGGAAGAAACATTGGAGGACCAAACACAGCTGACTCTTAGAGAAGTAAAACATAAATTAACTAGATCTAGAAGATCTAAATCTAGAAGAGAATTAACTGGCTTGTGGTGATGAAGGAAGGAGGCGATCAGAGGGATTAAACGTCGATTCTTGAATTAATCTTCTGTAGCATGAACTCGAAGAGGTGATTTTAAAAATCCAGATGCGATGCTGAAGCGATTGAAATCATTTGAGTTTTTTATCAAAATTAAAGAAAGATTACACAAGCATGTGTTTGTTAGAGACTTATTCAGACATGCACATCATGCAATATTTAAAAAAAGGAAAACAAAAACAAACAAAAAAAGAAAATGGTTCAGTAAAGTAAAAGGAGATGAAACATTACAAAAATAAAATTACCAATGCCAAGTGAAAATAAACTACTCCAGTTTTATGCTAAAATATCTCAAAATTCCATATGTCATATTCCTGCCTCAAACTTGTGTAACTAATAATAATGACTTAAAATATAACAAATTTTAAAAGTTACAATTTGTTTGACTTTAAAAGTCAGAATTGTAATTTACAAACTAATATCCTGAATAAAAATATGTACTCTTGATTTTAAAAATGAACACACTGAATTACACCTTTTAAAACATTGTAGCAATTCTGACAATTGTAATTTCAAAATGTTAATATTAAAAATAAATGTTGTGGTATTAAAACTATAAAACTAACTGTAAAGTTAGCACCTATTCTTCTACATGTACACTTACATAATCATAAAATATAAGTTGGACATACGCCAAAAAAAAATTTAATAACAATAATAAATTTTTAATACCACAACATTTATTTTTAATATTAACATTTTGAAATTATAATTGTCAGAATTGCTACAATGTTTTAAAAGGTGTAATTCAGTGTGTTCATTTTTAACTTATCAACGTCATATTATAGTTTTAATACCACAACATTTATTTTTAATATTAACATTTTGAAATTATAATTGTCAGAATTGCTACAATGTTTTAAAAGGTGTAATTCAGTGTGTTCATTTTTAAAATCAAGAGTACATATTTTTATTCAGGATATTAGTTTTTAAATTACAATTCTGACTTTTAAAGTCAAACAAATTGTAACTTTTAAAATTTGTTATATTTTAAGTCATCATTATTATTAATAAAATAATTAATATTTATAATAAATGTATGAATAATTAAAGGAACAAAAAAGTCAAAACCCCCCACCCACCCACCCGCAAACACTTATATATTTTTATGAAAGGTTTATTTGGGTCCTACCAAGCATGTTCTCTCTGCCACCTTGAGGAGACTCCTGAGCCAGTCGAGAGGCAGATTCTGCACTTATATCGTCCTCGTTCCCACCGAGTTCCGCATCCCCATTGGTGGTAATGTCAGGAGAGACGGTTACACCGTTTTTCTGTCCAGCAGAAATTCATAAAATCAGTAATCAGTCAGCAACATAATCAATACCAGTCGCCCTCTGTGTGTGAACGTTGGTTCTTGTATTTAGTCAGAAAGCCTACAGTTCTTTTTAAAAATCTTAAACAGCTTCACAGATGTTCACATTAACTGTCCTGTGACAGTTAACAGATGTCACGATGTATTTGCGTAAGATTTAGAAATTATTTTTAGAAACTTGCCATAAAATTTAAAAACACAGCAAACTAAAATAATTATTCTAATAACCTAAACCCCTTTTTTAAATGCTTTAAAAGGAATACCGTAATTTTACTAAAGTAATGAAAGTTTTAGAGAATAAATTCTAAATTAGTTTAATTTTTCAAAAAGTTAGTTTAAAGATGCTGATAAATGTAGAAAAGAGTTTAGATACTGAGGTTTTTATATGTTAGTTTATGGAACTAATGCTCAGTTTTAAAATGATAAACTAATAAAATCAGATGTATTCTCAACTCTGAGCTCTTCCTGCTGCTCTTCAGAGTTTGATACCTTTAGTAAATCTCGCAGTCGAACCACCTCGTCTCTGAGCCGGTCACGCTCAATGCAAACAATGTCCGAGATTTCTCTGTGCCGTTCCAACGCCTGAGCGACAACGAGCGGGGAGGAGAGGAAAGAAGTAAGCAAGTAAGGAAGAAAGAAAAGAGTTAGTGAATGAAAGAAAAGTAAAAACCCTAAGAAAGAAGAAGTGAAGCTTCAGAGTTAAGTTTGAAAATCGTAAAGCACTGAATGAAATCATACCCCGATTTTTTTGTCTTTCCACTGCAGCGCCTCCTGCAGGTCAGAAACTTCCTGACAGTAACTGCTGCTCTTCAAACGTAGGTCAGTCACTTCCTGTTCACCATAGACCCAGACAAGGGCAGCAGAAAGCAGTAAAAATGAGTAAAGAGCAGAAGAAGGTGGAAGGAAAGAACAAGAGGAGGAATAGGACGGCCACACGTCCCAGTCAACACAAACCATATATATTATATATATATATATATATATATTTATTAGGGGTGCAACAATACTCGTATCACTATTGAACCGTTCGATACAGTGCTTTCGGTTCGGTATGCATATGTATCGAACAATACAACATTTTTAATTTATTTTATCAACTTTCCTTCTGACGATGCTGTCTGTGTTGAGCGCTCAGTGGATCTGCGCTCGACAGTGCAGCCTAGGCGGAGTAGTCGAACGCAGATTCACTGAGCGCAGGGCAAGCTAGCGAGACAGAAGCTAAGCTCGTTGCAACATGGCATATTGAACCTCC